>NW_022280059.1:82976-129320 GCF_004355925.1 Anarrhichthys ocellatus | reverse complement strand
GCTCAACTATTGCCCTGTCCAATCAGAACAAACATCAGCCTCGCTCAACGATTGCATCGTCCAACCTGCACAAACATCTGGGGATCAATAAAGGTTTATCTAATCTTATCTCCTTTCTTGTTTCTTGTGGGGTGGATTGTAGGCATGATCAAACCTGCTAGTTTTATTGTCAACAAAAGTATCATGATACTACTTATTATAGATAGATAGATAGATATCAACTTTATTCAGCCCCAGGGGGAAATTAGTTTGTAGCAGCAGCAATTTACAGAGTAAAATAAAATACAAAATATTACATATGGTAATGCAAAATATATACAGTACAATAAAATAACAGAGCAGATATTGAATTTGAATAATAAAAAATAAAAAATAACAAATAACTAATAAAAATGCAAAAAATGCACAGTACATACAATGAATTAGAATGGTATTAAATTAACAACTAGGTAAACTAAACAAACTAACCAGCAGTGCAAGGATCACCAACAACAAAGCGTTGTTGTAGCTATTTGAAGGAGGGTGATCTGGCCAGAGGTGATTTATTATAGAGTGTTATAGCAGAGGGCAGGAATGTTCTCCTGTATCTGTCCTTGTGACAGCGGAGCTGGATCAGTCTGTTGGAGAAAGTGTTCCGCTGTCCCTGCAGTAGGTGGTGGAGAGGGTGGTCCGGGTTATCCAATATGGACAATAGTTTCTTCAGTGTCCTCCTCTCCACCACCTCTTCCAGATAGTCTTGTTTGCAGACAATGATGGTGCCGGCCTTCTTAACCAGTTTGTTAACCAGTTTGTTATCTTGTGTGTGTGTGTGTGTTGTCACAGAGGTCAGTAAAAGAAAAGACCCCCGAAACTAGACAACACACACTTTAAGATGGAAACGTCGCTGCTGCTTCCGCTGTGACGTCCAGCTTGTGTGTGTGTGTGTGTGTGTGTGTGTGTTTGTGTGTGTGTGAGTGAGTGTTTGGTTGTTTACTTGTGGGGCGTCTTTCCTCTCAGTGACCTCTCTGATGTCACACACACACACACAGTGACACACTAACACACACTTCTTTAAACTGAGTGGAGTTTCCATCATCATTGTTGCGTTCACTCTCTTACCCCTCAACTGCTAAACGCTTTTTGTTTGTCTTGACTGTACTCCACATGTGAGTACACAGCTTCTGGTGCTTCCCAGAAGAGATTGTATACCTGCTATGAACCTTTTTGAAGATGAACATTTCTTTGTGTTTTGAGGGCAGCTCACATACAGTACTGTAGGTCGAGTGTGACTCTCACTGTGGACAGCTGTTTCAAGCCCAGACAAGCCGAGTGTACGCAAAGAACTGTAAAGAATACAAAGAATACAAGTCACTGGTTCAGGAAATGGAGCTAATAAGCCAGATATTTTTGTCAAGTGTTGTTGGAGTTAGGCCAGTGAAAATTGGACTGAATTTTCTCCTTATCCAGTTGGTGTCTGATGCTGTACAGATTATAAAGCCCTTGAGGCGAATTTGTGCTATCGGGCTGTACAAAGATAATCGAGTTTACTTGAGCTGACCTGAAACAACCAAAACCAAACACAACTCTGATGGGACGTTGCTCTGTGTCTGCTGTGCTAGTAGGTAACTGCTTGCTAAAAGCTTAGCATTTCTAGTCAACAATTGCTTAATGCAGCTTTACATTCGGGCGGGTAAAGCAACTTTGGTCAGGTTCACGGTGTGTGGGATTTAGTGCCATCTATCGGTGTGGTTGCAGATGAAATTGCAACCAACTGAATCCTCCCCTTTCCAAGATTTCGGTAGCTTGAGCCGTCGATTGCAAAACCACAGCAATGGAGAAACGGAAGTCAGTTGGCACCTGGCGTTACCACGGTTTGCTTTTCTGGCTATTGTGACCCCAAATCCTTTGCGCAGTGAATGAATGAGCAAGAGAGTCAAAGTTGAAGGAAACCACAATAAGAGGATGTAGTATGCCCCACTGGAATGAATGTCTCATGAAACAGTATGTACTTAGTAAAGGCAGCTGCAGTATGAACTAAAAGAAAAAAGATGCGATTTTGGAACGCAGCTGTTCATCTACCAGTTCGTCAAGTTGCCAATCTCCTGATGCCTTTGCCTGAGGTTTTAGAGTTTGGGATTATTCAGGCCAGTATTGAAAACTGTCTATTTTTAATAGAGCTAACAGTGCTGACAGCTAACAGTGTTAGGACTTCTTCAGTCAAAAGTAGTTCCAGTGAAAACTGTCCACAGTGAGGTCAGCGTATTAACCTGAATCTTTCTGGAAGGACACATTGATGAATGTAATATATGAAAGCCACGAGCACAACAAACCAATCTACCCCGCATGCCTGAATACCACGAGAGGAAAGTGTTGCATGTAACTGACCCTTTAAGGTTAGTTTGTGGAACAGTAGCGTTAGCTGTTGGTTAATTAGGAAAGAGTCCGCTGAAAATAAAGCTGTCGGTCTTAAATGTGAGCCAATTGTCGACGACCACAACGCCCCGACTTTCCACCGTGCCTTTTCACCGTCAAAGCCAAAGCCCCCTGACATCAACAGACCTCTCACTAAGGAGTGTCAGCTTCCATTACAGTTTCCTACAACATGAAAACGGCGCTTTGACAGCGGAGGTGGCTACCGCCTGCCTTCTTCCTTTTTTTGTTTTGGGGGAAATTGTGCTCCTCGCTTAATTAATGTCTTAACACACATGCTAACGATGTCCTGCTCATTTCATGAAATATGTGACAACAAAGTTGGTTTGTTATATGAGCTCAGCGACGACAGGGAAAGACACGTAGAAATACATTCATTACGAAGCAGTTTATCTTTTGATTGTAGTCATAATACAATCAGAGATTATTGCTCAAATATCCATGTGTCATGCTCTCTGAGGCAGTGGAGTTTCCTCCGTCTGTGTTTACTGTCCAGCCCTCGCTGACCGAGTACGCTTCTGACTGTGTTTGTATTTGACGAGTGACATCGTGAGGATGGGTATTTCCTCTCAGTGAAGTAGGCAGGCAGACATTTCCAAACTACAGTCTGGTACATGCATTCAAAAAAAGTACAAAAGTATTAGCATCAAAATATACCTAAAAACTAAAATTACACAGAATGGTCCTTAATATGTATAATATATGTTATATTACTGTATTGTAGTTATTGATTCATGAATAGCACTTTAATGTTGCAGCTGGTAAAGGTGGAGCTCATTTGTATACTTTGAATTATATTCTGTATCTGCAAAATTAAGTTAAGTTATCAATTAGATAGTGGAGTAAAAAGTACATTCCAAAGATTCAAGCATAAAATTTAAATACTGTGCAGTACTGGTACAACAAAATTGTGTTTAAGTGCAGTACTTATTTACGTTCCACCATTCTTCTCCTTTCACTCTAGCCTTTGTGTCCAATGATTTCATCTTTATCTTCCTGGTTAAAGGGTTGTTTAACTGTAATTGTTTAATATTGTGTATTATATCATCAACACAATTATAATGCATTTTAATCAGTGTATCGCACAGTATTATGATAGTTGTAAACACTCATAAATATTCATAATTCTTTATGATAATATTCTTAACATATTATAGAGCATTTTATGACTTTCTAGGTGTCATTATACCTAATAATTGCTGGTCACTCACTGACTCAGGATCATAGTGTATTACAATTACCATAATTATGATCTTTTTATAATGCATTTTGATGTGACTATAAGTTACTCTAAGTGGTCATTGTTGGCTTTGAGTGGAAATTCATTTCAAAATGTCTTGTGTGTTGCATGTATTTAATATATGTTTTACTTTACTTAAAGCAAACAATGACCACCCAGAGTAACTTCTAATCACACTTTAATGCATTACAACAGTGATAATAAAGCATTAAATTCCTTTCAAAACCAAAACAATTCAGTGCGTGACTATCAGTTATTAAGTTATATGATCCTTGACCTTATAAGTCATTGTTAAATGCTTTATAATTATGTTATAAATATAGTTATGATTATTGTTATAAAGCATTATTTATGAGTGCTTAGATCTAGAATTACACAGCGCTACAGGTATTAAAGGTATGTTTATAACGCATCAAGTGTTCCTGAGAGTTCCCTAACAATAAATTCTTATTATGTGGCCCTTTAGATAATAATGTAAGAACTCAATGGGGTTCATATTGGGTAAAGCACTTTTACTTACAACATTATAAACACAGAGATCATTTTAACAGCAGAATATTTTGGTAGTTGTTTGTCTTCAGCTTTTCTGTTTGACATAAAGTGTCTCTCTCTCTCTCTCTCTCTCTCTCTCTCCCTTTCAAAGTAATTTAATGCTTTATTATCACTGTAGAAATACATATATATATGTACATACTGTATTACCCTTGTAAAAGAGACCTTTTTTAATCACAATGGTCCTCTGGCCCAATAACATCTGGAGTACAATACAGTGGTCAAGTTGCTGCTTGGATCAATTTAAACTATGTTTCTGTGTGTAGGAAGCTCTCTTTGTGGTTTCTGTTTATGAATAGTGAAAATAAGCAAAGAGAAGTGCAACCATTTTCTCGTATCACACTTTTAAAGGTCAGCGTGTGTGTGTATATGTTTGTCTGCTGTAAGTGTGTGTGTGATTAAAAAGGTGTGTGAGTGTGTGTGTCTGTGTGAGTATGTGTGTGTCTGTAATGCCACAGAGTGGTGCGATAGGATGTTTGTTTCACTACTGATCTGGACAGAAAACATGCAAATGAAGCTCTGCTCAACAATTTACAAAGTTCTGTCGTCACATGACTAGTTGTGGAATACAACTAAGTACTTTTATTCAAGCACTGTACTTAGAGGTACTTTAACTTGAGTATTTCAACTTTTTGCTACTTTATACTTTTACTTCACGACATTTTGGAAGCAAATGTACATTTTACACCGCATTTATTTAGATAACATTAGTTACTTTGCACATTCTGATTCAAAATATGGAATATAAATCAACTAATAAAATATGATTATGAGTATCATTATAGATTAAGCTACCCAGCAGGTTATAAAGTACTAAAAAGGACTTCACCTTTACCGGCTGCAACATTAACTTTAATAACCAATAATTATAATCATTGTGAAATGGGCCAACTGCCAATGACTGACTGCTGCAGAGTAAAGTGACAGCCTGTATATGTTTCTTTTTGTGTGTTCAGTCACGTAACAAGCAGAACGGAGAGCTGGCAGCCATCAAGGTCATCAAGATGGAAGCAGGTGAGAAGTTTCATTTAAATGTTTGTGCACCTGCACAAAGGTAATGAGCATATTTCCAGTGTAGTATATTTACCCAAGTACTGTACTTAAGTACAAGTTTGAGGCACTTGTACTTTACTTGAGTCTTTTCTTTTCATTCCACTTTTAACTTCTTGCATTTCATTTGAATTGGCGATATGTATGAATTGTGCTATAAAAATAATCTTGTACTTTTTACTCCAAAGCAATCATCAGCATTAGTTACATAGCAGACTTTTGCACACAAAACGTATGAAAAATGTATGTGATATGAAGTGTAGTTCTAAAAAGTACAGCTGAAGCGATTAGTCGATCAAAAAACATTTATTTATTTTAATGTAAAAATATTTCAGTGCTCCAGATTTGCTGCTTTTTCTTTTAATAATGTTAATAATGTCAATGTTTTATTAATGATGTTGAGGTTTGGACTAAACAAACGTAGTGAAGGTATTACTTTGGGCTCTGGGTCATTGTGACGTCATTTTTCACAATTTTTACAGTTTTTACAGACCAAACAATTCATGGAGAAAATAATCAGCAGATTAGACCGTAATGAAAAGAATCATGAGTTAATAGCTCAAAATGAGCTCCAGCTCAACCAGCTACAGCAGTAAATCCCTGCTTTTACATTAATACACGAGTAATGATGATCTAATGATAGAATATATACTACTAGAACAGTCACAGGGGCATTTTTATACTATTAATAATTGAAGTACATCTTCCTGCTTATAGTATGTGCTACTTGTTTCAGGGATTCAAAAAATGCATTTACTGTATGGGGAAGTAGTAATATGTGAGCAGAGCCTGTCAGTGTAGTACTATTATGTATGATGTTTCTGGATTAATATTACTGCTGCATTAATGTGTATGTTGCATTTTACTGCTGTAGATGTTTTTAACTCCTTTAAATCCTGTTGGTTAGTTTAATCTACATCAATATATATGTTCTATGAGATCATCATGTTTGAAAAGGAAGAAGAGTAAAAAGTACAATATCTACCTCTGAGATGTAGAAGTAGAAAAGTAACGTAAAATGGAACCACTCACGTAAAGTACCTTGAATGGGTATTTAAGTACAGTACTTGAGTGGATGTACTGAGGTACATGCCACCACTGCGTCAGTGGTAATTGAAGCTAATGATTATCTATTAGCCTGTTATACTGTGAGCTGTTCAGAGGTGCTTACCATGCTAACATGCTAACTGGTCATATCAGCTGGTGCTCTATCTGTACACGGTACATTTATTTAGCA
Source organism: Anarrhichthys ocellatus (assembly GCF_004355925.1). Taxonomy (NCBI): domain Eukaryota; kingdom Metazoa; phylum Chordata; class Actinopteri; order Perciformes; family Anarhichadidae; genus Anarrhichthys; species Anarrhichthys ocellatus. The sequence continues at coordinate 122,832 of NW_022280059.1, read as the reverse complement.
GCACTTTTGTCCAAAGTTACCTACAACCAGCAAATAGCATGTAGCGTGTTTAGGCACCAACTGTGTTCGTATGTAATGTGATGAAAGTAATAAATATCATATCCTCTCTCTCTCTCTCTCTCTCTCTCTCTCTCTCTCTCTCTCTCTGTCTGGTTCCACAGATGATGATTTTTCTGTCATCCAGCAGGAGATCGTCATAGTGAAGGGCTGCAAACACCCCAACATAGTGGCTTATTTTGGCAGCTACATACGGTGAGCTGTGTGTCTGTCTGTGCTCCCTCTCGCTCTCTTCATCAGTCTCACGTACACTTGATTCACTCGTCTTCTGTCTGCAGAGATTATAAACTGTGGATCTGTATGGAGTTCTGTGGAGGAGGCTCCCTGCAGGACATCTACCATGGTGAGTGTGTGTGTGTGTCATGGTGTGTGTGTGTTGAAAAGGGTCCCATTGAAAAGGGCCAGCTGAGCTGGTTAAACATCGAATCCGGATGCCTCTTGGAGGCCTCCCTTTAGAGGTTTTCCAGGCACCTCCAACTGGTAAAAGGGGGTTAGCCAGAAAGAGCTGGAAAACGTTGCTGGGGAGAAGGACATCTGGAATACCCTGCTGCCCCGCGTCAGCCCCGTATAAGAAAGATAATGGATGGAACGTTTCAGTCCTCAGTTCTGATAAGCTAAACAAAATTCAAGTCAGCCTGTAAATACACGTTACGAAGCCTTTGTAATGCACCTTGTTCATGTACTGCACTGTCCATTATTACAAGTAAATTGTGTCCCACAGTGACTGGTCCTCTGGCTGAGCCACAGATCGCCTACATCTGCAGGGAGATGCTGCAGGTAAAGTCACACTTTTTAAATTATTAACTGAGGTTTTGTTCTTAATTATCTGATGCTGTTGATAATCATTTTCAAGGGAGAAAACCACATTCCCACAATTTGTTCCCTTTATTATTTGTTTGCTCTCTATGACTGAAGTGTGTTTAATAGGTGAAATTACTAAGTGAAAGCTTTTATTTTGGTGACAAATTCAGTTTTCAGTTAGGATGCTCACTGTGTGTGTGTGTGTGTGTGTGTGTGTGTGTGTGTGTGTGTGTGAGACCAGGGTCTGGACTACCTGCATGCACAGAAGAAAATCCACAGAGACATCAAGGTGACTTTTATTTTGTTAACTCTTCAATTTGTTTGTGTTAAATGCACGTTAGACTACAGTCGAGTCAAAGTGCAGTGGAGCTTAAGATGGAAACAAGACTGTTTAATCGATTATGCTTCCAGCTGTATGTATTCCTGAATACTAAACTAATCCTCATATCTGTAATTGAACCAGCTTTTGCTGTATTATCCTCTATCTTAAAAACTTTTACTTTTACTTAAGTAAAGAATCTGATTACTTCTGACGTACTAAAGGCAGCAGCTGATGAAGAGAAGTACACTCCAGCAATCAGCCCATCACATGGACTTTTATTGTACTCTCAGACTCAACAGGCTTTCCATCCTGTGTGGATTCAGTAAAGATCCCTGAGTGGAGATAAGATGTTTGTCTGGTCGTGTCTGTGTTGATGTTTCTCTCGCCCTCTTTTGCATCTAGGGTGCCAACATCCTCATCAACGACTGGGGCGAGGTCAAGCTGGGTAGGTGGATGTTTGCAACCTGTTGCTCTGCGCTGCACTGGTGTGGTTAAGATGAGTCACTAAATAGCTGCTATAGCTGATTGACACATTTACGCTGTCTCATCTGGGTGTTAGTTGAGGACTTAAAATGGGTTTCCCGCTTGTTGAGAATTTATTTTGTGGTGGTTGGAATCCAACATTTGATATTCGGCTGCTAAATGTTTCATTCACAAGCAAAATTCTTAGAATTCCCCATGAATACAACACTTTTACAATTGAATCCAGAATGGGAGGAATAATCTTGTTGGGTATTCCCGCATGCATTGAAAACACAACCATTAATACAAATTCTGGGTTTATGCACTTGAGACATGTGTCAGCGCTTGAAACTTGCTTGAAACTCAATAAGAAATACAGAAAGCTGTCTTGATTTTATTGTAAAATTGTAAAATTGAATGAGAGGATTTTTTGTTTATACTTTGTTTTTGTTCCCTCTGTTGTGTAGCTGACTTTGGGATCTCGGCTCAGATCACTGCCACTCTGGCTCGGCGGATGTCCTTTATCGGGACGCCATATTGGTGAGGTTAACACCCGGAGATCAGCCTCTCTACAGCTTTGAATGTCACAGGTCCTGTAAAACACCTGCATCTAAACATTTAAGGGCAAAATAACTGCAGGTGTCTGCGGGGAGAGAAGCAGCATTGTTTCACTTCATAATGAGCTTCCTCTTCCTTCATCGTTGGCTGTTTCTTTTCCTAGGCAGGAGTTTGATGGAGTATAACTAGAGTTTCTTGCTGCACCGAATCTGTGGCACAAACGTGACTTGTTGCTGTTTCCCTCCTGTCCTCAGGATGGCTCCGGAGGTGGCAGCGGTGGAGATTAAAGGTGGCTACGATGAACGCTGCGACATCTGGTCTGTGGGCATCACAGCCATCGAGCTGGCGGAGCTACAGCCGCCGATGTTTGACGTCCACCCGCTGAGGTAAAGCCACACTGAAAGACACGACCTCACCCACCTTCACCTTACAAATTGAAGCTATTATAGGATGGATCAGGCCTATGTATAAGTATATATTCATGAGCATAAATACACACACACACAGATTGTCATCGACTGTGTTTTTATCCTGCAGAGTCCTGTTTCTCATGTCCAAGAGCGGCTACCAACCTCCCAAACTGAAGGACAAGTCTAAATGGTAAATGAAAACACATTATATTTAATCATTAAATCATGGAAGCACATGGTTACTACAGTATCTATCAAGCTGTTGCTGTTCGTTTATATTTAAAGCCGTGAAAAGCTTCTCTTTTTTTTACACATATGAAATATTTAAATCTGAAGAAAGTTAGATAAAGAAACAGCAATGACATCAATAATATAAACAGAATAATATACGCTTAATACTATCATCCATTATATGTGTGCATTAGTATTTAAAGATGATATGTGGTCCTGCTACCAACATATCTCCTGTCTGCAGGTCCTCCATGTTTTATAACTTTGTAAAGGCCATGCTGGTGAGGAACCCGAAGAAGAGACCCAGTGCCTCCAAGTTGCTCTCAGTCAGTACCGCTCACACACCGTATGCTCCAGTTCAGCTTTACACGCCGTCAGTTCTGAATCAAATCAACCAGCCTATTGTGAATGTACAGGCAATTTTTTATGTTAGTACACATGAAGACGTATTTCTGTGGACGGAGCGCATGTGGAGGCAGATTAAACCAACCCCAGATTAACTCTTGCTTCGCTTTATTGGCATTGTTTTTGTGTCCGCCACTTTTCAAGCTTCCTCTTGGGTGCTCGTTTACAGCATTCTTTAGAGGTTGATGCCCAGAAATGTCCAGAGTCTCTGCAGATACAGGAACCACCATGAACCTCCAGTGGGTCATAAGTGATGATTATGAGGGATTGTTTTTGTTTGTAACATATTCAGGAAAATCCTACTCATTGTGCATTTAGAAGGTGATTATTTGTCAGTGTCATAAGATTTTTCTGTTGCCCCCCGAGTTATTTGACCACAGCTCTTTCTTGCATAAAAAACTACTGACGGACTGTCATCCAGTCTTTTTCTTTACTTGATCTGGTCCGAGCTGGCCTTTATCTCCGACATGCTGCTTATACTGTTCATCATCTTCAGCTCACTCACCATTTACGTTGTCTCCGTCTCCACCCTTTGCCACCTGTGTCTCCTCTCTACCTCGTCCTCTCTCTGCAGAACATGTTTTTGACCCAGCAGTGCCTGAAACGGGAGCTGACGCTGGACCTGCTGGAGAAGTGTCAACACCCTGAGAAACACAAGTCCTGCCTGCTGACGGAGGACGACGAGATGGAGGTCTTGACCATATTCTCATTAACACTTTATTTGATAAGAGATGACGCTCTTGATAGATATTATCAGTCTGGTCAATCGTAATTTCACCTTCATTTATTCATTATAGATGAGGAAAAAAGTCCATCACTGTCGTTGTTTTTTTGGTGTGTTGAACTCAACTTTACACTTGAAAGTAAAACTTCAAAATATGTATATTTTTTTCCAACTGGTGGTCAGGGTGTCTACCACAGCCGAGATAATAGACCCTGAAGGAATGAACCATGTGTGTTCTTGTTGATTTAAGGTGACGCTGCCTGGATCTCTGAGGAGGATCCAGTCTGTCAACAAACACAACCAGGCAGAGAGGACAAACTCTGCCACCAGCAGTAAGAAGACAGTCTTTTAATTTAACGATGACCAAACTCAGTAGGTTAAATATGTCACATTCTTTGGCACGATGGTGAGTTTTAAGCCATTTGCTTGAACTATTTATGGTTTCACAACATGTGAAATGGAAATTTGACTCTTTAGTTGCTGAGAACCAAATCTTTGAGATTGTAACTTTAAGTAAAAGTAACAATACCGTAGTGTAGAAATACTCTGTTAGAGGTAAAGGTCATGAATTTAAAGTTTTGGGAAAATAAAGTATTGAGTTTAAATAATTAACGTACCCAAAGTAAAAGTACTCATGATGCAGTATGGCCCATTTCAGAATAATACATAATATGATATTGAACTGTAATTATTGAGACATTTATGTCTTAATCACTTAAATATTGCATCTAGTAAAGATGGATTATATTTAAATGACTTTCAATACTACTGGGCAGCTTCATTTTTAATAGTACGTCATCATTTTTTTGTTTATTTATATTTTGTAGTATTTATCTGAATCTGCAAAGTAACTTAAGTTGTCAATTACTCTTAGTGGAGTACAACATTTACCAATATTTACCTCTGAGATGTAGTAGAACAGAAGTAGAAAGTAGCATAACGTGAAAATACTCAAGTAAAGTACAAGTAAATCGTACAGTACTTGAGTAAATGTATGCATGCATACAGCATATCGTACATGATAAAATCAATCTCGTAATACAAAAGGTATTTGTATTCATGTCCATTTAGAGAGATTATAAATACTACTTGCATATATCACGCATCATTTCACTCACTGTTGCTCTCTATTTATTAGATAATAATAATGCCGGTGAACGAATACACACCTATTCTGCTGCACTTTAAGTGTCTCTGGATAAAGTGAAGCACATGTTGATGTAAAAAGTGTCATTGTGTTAAATATTTTGGCTTGTGGTCCCTCAGTGGAACAGATTTACACTCAGAGGCCTATGAAGAACCAATCGCCAACCGCTACAGTAAGTTTATAACATATTAGTAGTACAGCAGTACTTCTTAGACATACATCTATACACACATGCATCATATATATTTGACATACTTGCAACTTACTACATATTTGTATGTATCTATGTACACACAAATGCCCACAAAATATACATAATAGGTACATATATACAATACATGTTGCTAAATATATATATATGTTTATGTATATTTATAAATATACACTTACTTGTAAACACACATCCATAGCCACACACATATACATATACACACATATCTATATATACAGTATATACAGTATAAATATATACAGTACATAGTATAGTACAGTATATTTTTGTACATAAAGTGTAAGGCATATTTCTGCATACTCATACATATATATATATAAATATATAGTACACACATGCATCATAAATACTTTACATACTTACTACATATTTGTATACATAGAAAATGGACACAGAATATACATATACTACTTACTGGACAATCATACAGATGTATACATTTGTAGTGCATATATATACCTTAATAAATCCATAAGTAAGGGCCAAAAGTTTACATTTAAGACGACACAAAAAACAGAAAGTATACATGAAAGCATACAAAACATATACATGCTGTATTAGTATGCATGTATATACACAAACATATTCCACACAGTGCGTACAGTACACAGTGCTGTAGTGGTGTGGAAAAAGTGCAAAGTACAAAGTAAAAGACTTTTTTTAAATTTACACAACTTGTAAAAAATCAACATGACTGATTTCGGGACATATTATATTTACTATATTTATTGTATTTATCACAACAACAAAAACATAAATTTAACACGACAAATGGAGGAGTGTTGGGTTGTTTTATTCATCTATAAGTTTGTACTCATTGGCTGTAACCTCTTTTTATTCAGTTAACACCTTCACTTGGATCCACCGGCAGTAGCAAGAGTCCATTAGGGTAAAAGACTCGTCACAGACAAAAGTGTCAAACATGAAATATCTGTTTACAATATTAAACCTCTCTTTTCTGTCTCAGGGATCAGGACACAGACGACGACGACGACGACGACTATGACGATGTGGGCGTGTAAGAAAACATCAAAACCACGTTTAACAAAATACCGCAGCGTGTGAATGACGCTATGGTTGACTGAATTTAAACAGTTTGGAGTTAAATACTTGACAGGTGCCCACATGGTGTACTCAGTGCGAGTACTCAGATCATTTGCTTCAGTAAAAATAGCAATACTACAGTGTTAAAATACTCTGCTGTATGTGAAATTCCTGCATTCAAAATCTCACTTGAGTACAAAAGTATCAGCATGAAAATATACTTCAAATACCAAAGGACAAAATACTCATGTAAAATTTCATACTTCTAAAATATATTATAACACTAGATTATGATTAGTGATGCATTAATGTGTTCGTCACTTTAAAGTTAAAGGTGGAAATAATTTGAATTACTCATATCCTGCTGGCTAGTTTAATCTATAATAAAACATCATATTTAAGTAGCTGATTTATATTTTGTATTGTTATCTAAAGCTACAAAGTAACAAAAGTTATCAAATGCATATAGTGGAGTAAGAAGTACAATATTTGCCTCCTAAAAGTCGTGGAGTAGAAGTACATGTAGCTCAAACCTGTGCAGAAGTTACTAGTAAATGTACTTAGTTACATTCCACCACTGAAAATGTTCTTATTTTGTAAGTTGTTAAAGCCAGCAGTCACTTCCTGATGTAGTTTTCTTTGCTTCATATAATTAAAACAGATTGCATTAACAATCTGTCTCTTTCTTTTGTCCTCAGCCCTACGATACCAGGCACCAGGTCAGTCTGAATAAAACACAAACTCACGTGTGTATTAATGTGTATTTGTACCATGAACACACCAGACTGAATCAACGCTCTCTCTGCCGACAGTCGCATAATGCCAGCCAATGAAACTCCACCTCCACTCCCGCCAAAGGTGATTATTGACAAATAACTGAATCTGCAGGCGAGACGTGGTTTTATGCGTGTGTGTTACGGTGACGGGGCTGTATTTAAAGCCAAAGCCTGATTATTTACACAGAACAACATCACGGAAATGATTTGTTCTTAAAAAGGTTATTGCCTGTTAATATCATGATCATTGGATTTGATTACATGTAAAGGCTAACATTTTAGATATCAGGTGTTAACAAGTTTTTTCTTACTAATAGACAGTAGTGGAAAAAGTACTCAGATCCTTTACTTAAGTAAAAGTACTAACACCACACTGTGAAATACTCCAATACAAGTAAACATTCTGCACCTTACTGAAGTAAAAGTGTGCAAGCATCATCACAGTTGCATTGTGGGTCCCATGCTTAGTTCCGTGGAACACGTCGAGTCCCTTCCTGCTCCGTCATTGTACCGAGTTACGGATGAGAGGCAGGTTACACTGTTAGAGGAAGACGGTCAACATGTCGGTATGTTTCCATGTGTGCAGCCTAAAACCCGGACCAGCTCAGAGGAAAGCATGGCGGGGGAGGAAGAGCGGGTGAGGAAGCTCTGCTTGCCGCTCACCCCCCTCACTCGCACCAGGACCTCCAGTGGGACGCAGGTTCGACCAACGCTCCAACCACGACCCTCGCGACTCTCAGGTGAGCTGCCTCGCCTTTATATGTACTGATGGACTGAAGTATGAAATATGATACACACAATTTAGTGGGGAACTTTGTTTGTTTTCACAATAATAAAAGAAAACAAATGTAATTAAATTTCACCCAGCAGAAAGGAGCATTTCTGTTGTATATATGTTCTACAGTGGTGGAGTGTAACTAAGTCACTAAGTACACATTTAAGGTACTTGTACTTTACTTGAGTATTACCGTTTCATGCTATTTTGTACATTTTTGTACTACATCTCACACATTTGTATCTCCTTCCTGTCCAATAAAAACCATGTATCTCCAAATGTGGTGATTTAGAATTTCAATTTTTCTTATAAACGTAAGGATTGAAAGTACTTTTACTGTTAGTGCTTAGAGTACATTTGGCTGATAATACTCCCATTTACTTAAATAAGGTTTTGAATGCAAGCGTTTTAACAGTGTGGTATTAGTACTTACACTGAAGGATCTGAGTACTTCTTGCACCTCTGTGCCTGTCCACAGCTGATCTCTAGTAGGGGCTGCTAGTTATGTCACAGCTGAGTGCATCTCTCCAGCTGCTGCTCTGCGCCCAGAGACACAGTTGGGCCAGAAGTAGTTTATTCAGTAGACTTTAAACCTTCATAAAGTTGCCTTAAAAGTAGCCTTTGGTCGTGGTTCCGACGCTGAGAGGCATGCCTGCACAGAGCCGGTGCAGAAATCTGCATAGATTATATTGCGAAAACACGTCTGACATGACACAGCTGGCGGAGATCTGCCCTCTACGGAGTGCACCTTTCTAGTTCGTCCAGATCATCCTCACATTCACTCACACAAGAGTGGAGAAATAAAAGGTTTATTGTGTTATTGTTTATTTATATGTGTGTGTGTGTGTGTGTGTGTGTGTGTGTGTGTGTGTGTGTGTGTGCGTGTGATCCAGACCCTCTATCCTTACCTGTCCAGTTGATTGAAAACCCGGCAGACCTCCTTCCTCCTCAGCTCCCCCCTAAAATCAGACTCAGGCGGAAACCTCCATCAAAGGTAACACTGTGCCTAAGAGTGCCTGTGCATTTATTCAAGCACTGTGTTTATGTACAAATTTGAAGTACTTGTACTTTACTTGAGTCTTTTCTTTTCGTGGCACTTTATACCATACTGTACTTTTTACTGCACTACAATTAGGAGGAGCCGGGGATTAAACCCCAGCTCCGGCTGTAGATGATGGAGTCTGCATCTCCTCTCCTTCCAACTCATGATGAGCTTTTGGTTTTTGTTCTCAGGACCCTGCTGAGTGTGTCAGCCCCATCGTGAAGAAATCACCCGTGAGTTTCTATTGTTTCTTCTCCAGAAGTTCTCCCTTTGAATCACCTACACTGTGTGGAAAGAAACTGTCCACCATTTAAACCCAGCAGGCTTATGTTTATGTTGAGCTTATAGCGTTTGGAAAAATTCTGACTTTTTACATTTCAACCCTAAATATTTCAGTATTATTATTATGATTATAACTTATGCTTTGTTACCTGTTTAACTACATTTCAAACATACATTTTTGTTTGTATTACCATATGATATATCTCATATCCTATTTTACATAAATACATCATAATTTACCATATTATAATATATTGTCTTATTATTTAACTTCTATATATATGTCAGAATCTATATTATATTTCCAATACATCTTTAAATTAAATCAGACAAACACTAAGTACCATTATTTAATCATATCATTTATGAGTCTGGTGTACACCGATTAGATAAACACAGAAGCTGCTTTTAATAACACTCCTGTCCCTTTACCTTGTCATTTATTTACTCTAGTTGTCCTTGTATAACTTATATCTGTTCTTCTTTTAGTTTTCATATTCTTCTTATTTATTTATGCATGTATGTATGTATTTGTTTGTTTATTATCTATTTATTATTATTTTGTCTAAACGCTTCTATATGAAGAAGTAACACATAATCACATGTGTTTCAGTATATGCGTGCTGTGCATAGATTACATATCTAAATGTCGCTCCTTTGAAGGCATTTGTCATTACATTACATTACATTACAGTCATTTAGCAGACGCTTTTATCCAAAGCAACTTACAATAAGTGTATTCAACATCGGTTTTCGAGAGAACAACTAGTCACCAGAAGTAATAAGTGCATGTCCTTTCCTCAAACAAGCATCTAAGAGCATAAACCAGAGCCAACGTACAGTGCAGAAACAAACGAATGCAATAAGTGCCACAAACTAATATAAAAACAATGAGTGCAATAAGCTAGTATGAATACAATAGATGCTAAGTAAGTGCTAAGCGGAAGGGTAGGCCTTCTTGAAGAGGTGAGTTTTCAGCCTGCGCCGAAAGATGGGCAGCGACTCTGCCGTCGTGACGTCAGTGGGGAGTTCATTCCGCCACTGAGGGGCCAGGACAGAAAACAGCCGCGACCGGGTCGATCGGCCGCAGGGACCTCTGAGCGACGGGGCAACCAGTCGCCCCGAGGCAGCAGAGCGAAGTGGTCGGGCCGGGGTGTAGGGCATGACCATGGCCTGGAGATAGGAAGGAGCTGTTCCTTTCACTGCCCTGTAGGCTAGCACCAGAGTCTTAAACTGGATGCGGGCTCTTACAGGTAGCCAGTGTAGAGAACGGAGAAGGCAAGTTGTGTGGGAGAACTTGAGGCGATTGAACACCAGGCGAGCTGCAGCTTTCTGGACAAGCTCCAGAGGTCTGATGGCCGACGCCGGGGCTCCGGCAAGTAGTGAGTTGCAGTAGTCCAGGTGGGAGATGACAAGAGCCTGGATTAGCACCTGCGCCGTCTCATCAGTGAGGAAGGGGCGAATCCTCCTGATGTTGTAGAGCAGGAATCTGCAGGAGCGTGTAACCGATGCAATGTTTGCTGAGGACGACAGTTGGTCATCCAGGGTCACACCCAGGTTTCTCGCAGTCCGAGTTGGCGTTGATGATACCGCAGTCCACGGTATCATCAATGGTGATGGACAGGTCTCGGTGCGGGCAACCCTTCCCCGGGAGGAACAGTAGCTCGGTTTTGTCCAGGTTGCGCTTGAGGTGGTGTGTCGTCATCCACTTCGAGATGTCAGCCAAGCACGCAGCGATGCGTGCCTCCACTTGAGTGTCCCCGGGGGGAAATGACAAGACCAGCTGGGTGTCATCGGCATAACAATGCTAAGAGAAGTCATGCGAGCGAATAACAGAACCCAGAGATGTTGTGTAGAGCGAGAAGAGAAGGGGGCCCAGGACTGAGCCTTGTGGAACCCCCGTAGTCAGCATGCGTGGTTCCGACACAGAGCCCCTCCATGACACCTGGGAGGATCGACCTGTCAGGTAGGATGCAAACAGGGAGAGTGCAGAGCCTGAAACGCCCATCCCCTCGAGGGTGGATAGGAGGATCTGGTGGTTAACAGTGTCAAACGCCGCAGACAGGTCCAGGAGAATCAGGACAGAGGAGAGAGAGTTAGATCTCGCTGCGTGAAGCGACTCCGTCACCGCAAGGAGGGCTGTCTCAGTCGAGTGACCCACTTTGAACCCGGACTGGTGAGGGTCCAAGAGGTTGTTTTGGTGGAGATAGGAGGATAGTTGAGTAAAGACAGCACGTTCAAGTGTTTTGGAAAGAAAGGGTAGAAGAGACACCGGTCTGAAGTTCTTGACATCAGAGGGGTCAAGTGATGGTTTCTTCAGAAGGGGGGTGACTCTAGCAGTCTTGAAAGCCGTGGGAAAGCATCCTGAAACAAGAGAAACAACATGAGGTGGGTGAGAAAAGGAAGGAGTTCAGTCGCAATAGACTCGCAATAGACTGAAGAAGAGGGGAGGGGATCGGGTTGAGGGAGCACGTGGTGGGGCGGTTAGATGTAACAAGGTTGAGGACCTCGTTAGGGGAGAGGGGAGCAAGATTGGGTAAGATGGGGCATGGAGAGGGGAGGGAGAGCTGTGGGGGAAGAGCTGGAGATGGTAGAGAGGGAGAGGGTGGACAGGGAGAGAGTGGACAGGGGGGCTGAGAGAAGGAGGATCTGATATCGTTTACCTTCTTGTCAAAGAAGTTGGCGAAATTGTCAGGGAGAAGGGAGGAAGTAGGAGGAGGGGGTGGGGGTTGGAGGAGTGAAGAGAAAGTTTCGAAGAGTCTTTTAGGATTGGAAGCAGAGGTTAGGATTTTGGAGCGAAATAAAGCAGCTTTAGCAGTAGATAGAGTGGTGGAAAAAGTGGAAAGAAGAGCTTGGAAGTTAAGAAGGTCCCCCGGGAGTTTGCCTTTTCTCCATTTATGCTCAGCCTCTCTGTCAGTCATAAAACTGATAACCTCATTGACGTTTACCAATAAAAAGTATTCATACTGTGTGTGATTATTTGTTCCAGGTCTACTTTAAAAAGATCTTCAATGGCTGCCCTCTTAAAATAAACTGCTCCACGATGTGGGAAAACCAAGCTACCAAAGGTTGTATCATCCATCCAACAGAGCTCGCAGTAAATCCTCCGCTCCCGCTCATCCAATCAGACTTCTGTTCTACACGTCTGACCAGCCTGTGTTTCCTCTCCCCTTCAGACAAGCACCTGATCCTGGGGGCAGAGGAAGGGATCTACACCCTTAACCTGAGCGGCTCCGAAGCCACAATGGAGCTGGTAGGACTTTTATCGAATTAATACACAGAGCGACATCAGAGTTTTACAATATGGGCTGTAAACAACAGGTGGGCTGTGAGTAGATTAAGGTGAGCCCCAACATTACTGGCAAAAAGGGGGTCTGGTTTAGTTGTTGGTCATGATGTGTGGACAAGCTTTTGTTCCTTTTTGTTACTTAAGTGTGGTACTTATTAAGTTCACATTTGAAGTACTTGTTTTTTACTTGTGTATTTCCATGCTACTTTACACTTCTACTCCACTACATCTCTAGATAATTGTAGTTTTGACAGCTTTAGTTACTTTTCAGATGACTGTTTTTCATCCCTCTCCTCTCCAGTGAAAACCACGTATCTCCAGATGTGTTGACGACCGTTGAATGTTTGTTATATACTGAAGGATGAAGTGTTACTTTGTGTGTTGAGAAAATCCTCCTACTTCTTCATCTCAGTAAACTCTTTAAAAAGCCTCTTGGATCAGCTGGAAAATGCATCGTCACAAAGCTGAAAACAGGATTGTTGATCTGTTTAGAGATACGAGGTTCTCACAGGACAGAGACGCTACAAACATGATGATCTTATAGAATACGATGCATTGATGCAGATTAAACCAACCAACAGTAGATAGAGGAGTTAAAACATCTACAGCAGTGAAATACACATTAATGCAGCAGTGATATTAATCCAGAAATACATAATAGTAAAACACTGACACTCCTAAGTCTTCCACTGCTGCTCTGGCAGATTAATGAGGTAATAAATTACACTTGATCAGAGAAATGTTGCAACAAAAAGCATGAAAATCAATCAAAGTGCTTTTGAAAGAGACACAGGAAGCAGTGACCGGATGGACGTCTCCTTTCTGTCTTTCAGCTGTATCCGGGGAAGTGTACCTGGGTCTACACCATCAATAACGTCCTCATGTCTGTATCAGGTAAATCCTCGTTTACTTGTGTAACTCTGTTCTCTGAAGGCTTCATGTAAAAAATGACTGAGGAACATATTGCCAACAAAGCAACGGACATGTTTTAATAATACTGCTCAAAGGATTTCTTTCTGCCTTAACTCTTAAAGCAACTGCTAACTGACTTAGCTATAGCTAACTTAAAAAAAAAAAATGAATTACTTTAGTTCATTCTTTAGATATCTCTCTCACTCTCTTTCTACCTCAATGTATTGGCTTTAAGATGTTTATTCTTTCATAATCTACCAACAAATTGTAGTTTTAAACACAACAAAAAAGATTTCATTTGTCGAGCTAAACATCAGGGATTGGGCCCGACATCAAGAGTTTTCAGAGCACAAAGAGGAAAGTGTTCATTAAAAAATATATATTTTATTCATTATAATAATAGTCTTTATAATACCATACTTGGATTTAATGCCAAGTCAGGCGACTGAGTCTGTTTGTTCATCCACCTTGTGATCAAACACGCTTCCACTGTGTTGGATCGTGTGTTTACAGGTAAGTCCTCACAGCTCCACTCCCATTCACTGAAGGAGTTGTACGAACAGGCTCGCAGGGACCAGAGGATGGTTTCCTTGTCGACTCACAGGCTGTTACCAAGGTAACACGGGAATCTCTCTCTTGTTGGATAAGAAATGAAACCCACCCCCCCCTAAAAAATAAAACCCCACATTTGTTCATGCTAGTTAAAAAATGTATTATACATACAGGATATATTTTGTCTTCAGGAAATGTGCAGTGACGTGTAAAATACCAGACACCAAAGGCTGCAAGACCTGCTCAGTCGGTGAGATGAAATACTGAATTATGGCAACAATGGAAATTGTGTTTGATTGTTTGTCTGTGCAAAGACAACTTGTTTTTGTTTTACATATTTGTACATTTAGCCGTTAGGTAATTCTCTTCACTGCAATAGTGCGTGTGTGATCAGATCAGACAGGATGCTTCCCTTGAAATGGTTATTAGCCCTTTTTGAAAATTAGCTGCTTGCTATTTTGAGGATTTAAACAACTGTGTTTTCTCACATAAAGGCTGGTTGTCAAATAAAGAACTCATCAATTACATCAGCTTGGTCAGTGGCCCCTTGGCGTCTGTTACCGGCACACCGAGGCACCCTTTAGTTTTTTTTGAGACACACCGGGCTTTCAACTATCACTCAGAGGTCAGAGCAACTGATGTGGTATAAAAGTCCATGTAGGGAGAGGATGGGTGGATGGATGGGTCAAACAAACACAGACCTTCACCTAGGAGACCGCTATTCATGTCCCATGTGAAATCAAGTCAACATTGACTTATTTTACCTTACTTTTGTTACGTGACGTACGTTACTGACGCCTCCTCCAGCATTAAGTAATGCTTCAGACACAAGTCACATAACAAGCGTACTTATTTTACATAACAAATTGAGCCTACTTTTTCAACTCAAACCACAATCTTTTCCAAAGCCTGATCGAGTAGTGAGCCTAAAAACTAAGTAAACCTACGTTGGAAGTTTATTTTGAAAAGACACTATGCATGTAACCAGCGGAAACATAAATTCAACAATACAATCATGTTATTTTCAACACTTTGCCTTTCTTGATCACTCATCTAAATTGTTACTGTCCTGTTTCAGTCATTGTGGATGTACATGTGTAAATGTCCCAGCCAAACTGTATTTTGTAGTAACGTACAAGCACCACCAGATGACAGTAGCTACATCTGAAGTACCGTGCAGGTCACTGAATTGCCCACTACATAATGCTGCAAATGTTTTACAATAAAATCCTTTTTAAGAAAGGATTTTTGTCCACTGAAATGCTACAGGGCTTTTAATTTGACACGTCTACAGGAAGTGTTGAGCTGATATTAGCAGCAAAAGTAACAAACAGAAATAGAGGAAAACAGGAGCAGATCATAAAAGAAGTAGGCTTCATACTAATTTATGACGAAATACAGAGCAATAAATAAAGTCTTGTCTCTAATATAAGCCTGTTTCAGAATAAGGGCCCGGTGCCCTCTGCAGTTGAGGTGAATAATTGAGGCAGATTCCTGTGCTTCAGATTGTGTCAATTGGTTTCAGAGAGAGAGCCAACCAAAAACTATTCTCCTGCAGCAGATAACGTGCAGCGAGGCTGCGTGTTCCTGTGCTGTAGTCTGGAGTCCAGTGTAATCCTGCTGCAGTGGTACGAGCCCATGCACAAGTTCATGCTCATTAAGGTACGTGTGTTAAACCTTGGATTATTAATATGTCTTCTGTACTCTGTGACATCAGAGTTATCTCTGTAGAGTCCAAGAAAAGACAAAACGTGAGCCTTTTCAATGTTCGCAGGTTGTATTTCACTCAGTGGTGGAAAGTAACTAAATATATTTACTCAAGTATTGTACTTAAGAGCAATTTTGAGGTATTTGTACTTAAGTATTTCTGTTTTATGCAACTCCATACTTCTACTCCATCACATCTCAGAGGGAAATATTGCAGAGGTTGGACCAAGTCTTTGTTTTTGCGAGTCACAAGTTTGAGTAACAATAGTTACTCATGATTCTCTCTGTCGGATTGTTTCATACAAAGTGGATCTGGGGGGTTACTTGTTGACTTGCTGGGAATAAATTGTGTTAACGTTAGTTAATTCAGGTAATTGATCCTGGCAAATTTTTTAAACAACATATTTTTTGATCTTTGGGCGTGGGGGGGGCTAACAAGTATTTTAAAGTCAAAAGTCTCAAGTCCAAGTGAAGTCACAAGTCTTTTTTGATTTTTTATCAAGTCGAGTCTAAATCCATCAAATTTGTGACTCGAGTCCAAGTCATGTGACTTGGAGTCCACACCTCTGAAAATTTTTATTTTTCAATCCACTACTTTTACTTTTGGTACTTTAAGTACATTTTGATGCCAATCACTTTTTACTTTTACGTCAGTGGAATTTTGAATGCAGGACTTTTGTTTGCAATTGAGTATTTTTATTGCTACGTCTTGCACCACTGATCTCACTACTAATTTGTAATATTAGAGTATCATAAAGGTCCAGCCATTAAAATAAATTAACCGTGTGGTGCTTCTTCTTGTTTGTTTGTGTTTTTCTGTATTTATGTGTGTTTTCTGTATTTGGTTGTGTTTTTCTGTAGTTGGTTGTGTTTTTACGGTATTTGGTTGTGTTTTTACGGTATTTTATTGTATTCTTTTGTATTTGCAGCACGTTGACCTCTCAGCTTCACCGTACGATCACAGTCTCAGTCTTTTTTCTTCCTGTAAAGTTCAAAATGTTTTGAAGTAAAACCTGTGAATTCATTATGAAAAATACAACAATGATATGTGCAAGGTGATATGATGCATTGTGTGATACCCTGAGCCTATCTTTCTCTCTTAGTTTTCACTATTTTTATTGGGCTGTTAACACTGACCGCGGCTAATAAAACGACTGCTGGCAGGGGAATAAAGCATGTTATGGTCACTATTAAATTTAAGAGTTAGCTATCGACCTTTGACCATATAATGGTTATGGTTTTGAGAACAGGCCCTCTGATCTGCACCATGCTGTGGCTAAAAGACTGCAGGTCTTAGTGCCCTTGAACAAAACACTTAACCTGTCTGCTTTGCTTGCTGCCCTGCATGAGATGTAAAACCACAAAAAGATACTTAAAAGAAAATTAAATCCTCGCCGTTCCTCTCTCATGCACGCAGAATTTTGACTTCCCCCTGCCCAACCCTCTGCGGGTGTTCGAGATGGTGACGGTGCCCCAGCAGGAGTACCCGCTGGTGTGCATCGGCGTCTCTCTGGGATCCAGCCCCAACATGCCCGTCATTGTAGAATACATCAACCTCAACTCCAACACATCCTGGTTCACCAACTCTGGCCTGGGTAGGTTGAAGCTGCATTATTACGTCCATTATAAAAACTCAGAAAAGCAACAAATGTCCTGCATTTAATGAATCCTTTAAATGTCTCTTTTTACCTCAGTGTGTTGGCTGTAAGGCTATTATTCTTTCATAATCTACCATCATCTAATCTCTGTCTTTTAGCTACGTAAACATTTCTAGGTGCCAGGAATAATTTCATTTGTTGAGTTAAACATCAGTTGTTGGCGCCAAAATCAGAGTTCTTCAAAACATAAGTTAGCAAAGAAGAAAGTTGTCAAGATCTTGATGAAAATATAAATATTAGTTAATTTATTGTATTAGTATTCCTTTTTCCATCATATTATTCAAGACAAAATGATAATAAAGAATGTGTGTGTGTGTGTGTGTGTGTGTGTTCTTACAGAGAGACCTTGCCCAGATGTAGTTCAAGTAAACCAGTTAAGCAGTAGCTCACTGCTCGTCCTCATAGAAAGTAAGTCATTACTTTAAAGTTTGCCATTAATATCTTAAGTATTTACGATACAGAATATTTTTCAGATAAATAACACAAATATCTGTATGTATCTGTTATATCATGGTATTATTGTATCTATTGTGATATTACTGGGTTGAATTTCTGCAGCAGCTTCTTGTAACTTTACCTTTATATACTTTACTTACTGTTTTACTTCCTGTCCACATAACTGTATATATATATATATATATATATATATATATATATACACAGTATATATAGTATAACTTATCATTATGTATATACATTTATTATGTTTCAGTTTGCATTCAGTTCATTCCCTTTGCAATAACTGGACACCTGTCCACAACAAATAACTGGAAGCTTGTACGAATAATTACAAAATATTGCAATTTTACAAGAGAGAAATAAGAACTTGATAATGGAAAATACCCCCAAAAATGTAATTCTGTTGGTATTTTTTCCATAATAGGTGTATGATGTGATATGGACAAATAGGTAACAAGGTGAAAAGGATGTTTTTCTTCAACAGGCAACTTAACACTGTCTAGGGATTCAGGGTTTAGTCTCAGGGTTTAGGGTGAAGATGTCGAAACTACAACTAAAACAACTGCCCATAGTTGTGATGATACTCTACATTATGTTCCGTCTAGTTCTACTGCGACTGTCTGTGCCATTCCAACACAAACCCTCTCTCCTCCACAGAGTCGGTGCATATAGTCGGTCTGAAGGGGGAGCTGAAGAGCAACAGGCCTCCGACACGAGACACCACCTTCTCTCATGCTATCGAGTCTATAGGTGAGAACATCCAGTGACTGAACCGTACCAGTCAAGTGCTGTACTGAAGTACAAATTCAAGGTACTTTCAGTATTTCCATTTAATGCTACTTCATACTTCTACTCCACTACATCTCAGAGGTAAATATTGTACTTAAGTTACTTTTCAGATGACAGTTTTTCATCCCCGTCCTGTCCAGTGAAAAGCCAGTATCTCCAGATGTTGATGTTGATGCTGAGTGTTTGTGATAAACTGAAGGATGAAGTGTTCCTTTATGTGTTGAGAATAATCCTCCTACCTCTTCATCTAAATAAACTCTTTAAAAAGCCTCTTGGATCAGCTGGAAAATGCATCGTCACAAAGCTGAAAACAGGACTGTTGATCTGTTTAGAGATACGTGACGGGACGCTACAAACATATGATGATCTAATAGAATATGATGTATTGATGTAGATTAAACTAACATACACATTAATGCAGCCGTGATATCAATCCAGAAGCATCATATATAACAGTAAAACACTGACAGGGAACATTTTACTGCACTATCAGTACATTTTGCTGGTACATACTTTTACTTAAGTAATGTTTTGAATACAGGACTTTTAGTTGTAGAGTATTTCCACAATGTGGTATTAGTACTTATACTTCAATAAAGGGTCTGAATACTTCCTCCACCACCACTGACCAGTGACAGTTTATATTGTAGGTGATTGAAGCTCAGCATTGACTCTGTGTGTGTCTGTCCAGTGTATTATGAGGACACGCTGCTGGCAGTGTGGCGTCACGGCTGGCAGAGGAGAGGACAAGGTTTCACTGAGGTGCTGGAGGAAACCACCGACCACAGAAAGATCTACAGACTGGTGCAGTCCGACAGGTCTGCCATGTCTTCACTCCCTGCCGTGGTGTTCGTGTGCGGTCGCTTCATTTTGTTTTAGTTCGTTTCTTCAGTTGGAGCTCTTTTATTTGTTTATCTCAAACAATTAGGGAATTTAAAACTCTTCACTCTTCAGTCTGATATGTTTTTCCCCAAGATCCAACAATAAGAGTCTACAGTCATGCTAGCAGCTCTGTGATGCTTTAGTTAGGCACAGAAGCTAAATGCTAACATCGGCATGCTAACATGCCAATGTTACGCAGGTGTAATGTTTATCATGTTCACAATCGTAGTTTGGCGTTTTAGCATGCTAGCATTTGCTAAATACAGTGGTGGGAAGTAACCAGATATAGCTACTTAAGTACTAAAGAACAATTTTGAGGTACCTTTACTTCCATGTTATGCTACTTTATACTTTACTACTCCGTTACTACTCTGATTGTACTTTTTACTCCGCTACATTTGTTGGATAATGTTAGTTACTTTGCAGATTCTGATTATTACTAGAAAATACAAATCAACTGTAAATGATGATGTGATATTATATAAATATCTACCCAACAGTATTTAAATAGTTAAAATAAGTTCTACCTTTACCAGCTTAAAGTGATGAAGACATTAATGTATCACTAGTTATAACTCAGTAATAAAATATATGATTTTGAAATTGGCCATATTGCATAATAAGTACTTTTACTCTTCATACTTTTAGAATATTTTGATGCTGATACTTTTACTTGAGTACCAATGCAGGACTTTTACTTGTTACTACTTTCTTAGGCCTTTGTATTCCTTATGGAACATTGGCCATTGATGAAACCATTCACTCTTACTTGTAACAGAGAATTTTTACACAAAATCTCATGGACTTCCATCAAATAGTCATTGATATTTCCATCTGGACCAAACCGATATCTGAATATCACAATATATTCTGGATTTGCATGAACATATGCGACCCTATCCATTCACGACTTACATTGAGATTGTCCACTGAGTTTATGCGGGTTTAAACTTCTCTGTATCCGTTGCTCGACCTCCTCTGACCTCCTCTGACCTCCCTGACCTTCTCACTGCAGGATGGTCGTCCTGGAGACGCATCAGACCGAGGACCAGTCGGGAATGTCCAACCTGTACGTCCTGGAAATTGCCGAGAACTATGTCATGCTGCCTTGACTCTCCCGTCTGCTGGCGTGGGGGCATCATGGGGAAACTCCCACTCGTATATGAATGCCCCCACGCAGGATTTTCATCTGTCATCATTATCTCTGACAGGCGTGGATGCCAAAGTATTTTAGGAGAGGAGATATGTAAGAGGGTTAAATGATGGCAGGATGTTGCGAAATTCAAACTGACCAAAGAGGAAAGTTGTGTTGAGGCCTTCAATCTGAGGGAGTCTGCTCTTATTTATGCTGATTTGTGTGATCCAGAACAACTTCCAGAATCCAGACAGCTGAGAAAACCCTAAAATGAACAGAGAAGGAAGGTCCTCCTCTAACACTAAAGAGGAGTATCTGCTTTCTCCTGCAGGGACTGAAATATTGTGGATGTCTTCCAGCAAATGCGTGGATGGACTCTTGCTGTGTAGTTTGTATGCCAGCGTTCAAGATGCACACTTCTCACTGCCGTTACATTGTAATAAAGTCAAAGAACACAACATGAGGTGAGCTGTACTGATCTTGGAGCGTTAAGTGTTAATAAAGCGTGAACATTATACCCATTGTGTTTACACTGCCCCATTGTATTTGTCTGTTTGAAGTGGCCTGGTTACCAGTAGAGGCTAAAGTTAAAAGTCAAATAACCTACTTTTATGGTTAGTTAACAGTCTTTGGTACGTATAAATGACGTTTTGGGGGATTGGTCTACTTCCAGGCGTGTACACTACCGTTGAAAAATTTGCAATCAGCTGTTATGTTTTTCTTCTTTCCTTTAACACAACTATTTAAAAAACTGCATAATTTAGACACCAAATGTTTCATTCACATTTGAAATAGTTTTGAAGAATGAAATGATTCAAACTTCCATTTAGTGGACGTCCCCTCAGTGTTGCATGATGGGAGAATACTGTTGAATTGGATGTAGAATTTGTTTTCAGTGACCCGCCTCCATCATTATTGAACTAAATATTGAGTCTCATGTGTGTTTAAGTTTATACATTTAAGATATGGACAAAGGTATTGATAGAAATATTTGCTTTATTGTACACAATAACTGTGAACATTCAGTCCATTATCGGTGACATTCTTATCATTATTTCCAGAGATACAAAGTTTTTGGTTTTGGAGAAGATCCAAAAATCAACCAGATAAACTTATTTTGCAGTAAAATAGTCAGTTTGTAGCGTTGTTGTCCTGTGAGAACCACGTATCTCTAAATCCACTTGTCATGAGAAACACTGTTCTATTTGAACTCGCTATTGGTTTACTCTCCGAGGCACGGCCTGGGCGCCCTGAAAAAGATAATTTTTACTCAACGCCCAGTTTAGGGTTTGTCCCACCTGTACAAGCCGTCGCGTACAACGGCTAGCTTGTACGCCCGATGTTACGCCGGCATCGCTCAGGGTGTCTCGCTCCTCCGGACTTGCCCAGGCATTAGCCATCAACAGTGGCCGAACCATAGGTGCCACTTGCAGCTTGGCCCACGGTGGGGGTCCGGAGGCTTTTTGTCCTTTTCAGGTAGCATCAGCATCCCTATCAATCTGCTAATAAGGCAACCAGTGCGATGCTAACTATCGCGGTCAGCCTACAAAATTCCTCACCCCTGCACCACTCTATAGCAAAGCCCATTAGAGGGCACTGTACGCGCCTCTTAGAACTGGAGTTACATCCGAGTAACTACTACTATTTCAACTTTGCAACATGCATTTTCCAGCTGACCCAAGAGGATTTTAAAAATAATGTATTTAAGAAGTAGAAGAATGTTCTCAATACATTAAGGATGCTGAAGAATTCTTGAGGTTATCAAAAACATTAAACATCCTCACATCTGGAGATACGTGGTTTTCACTGGAACTACAGGTTAGTTACCAACATCATGTTGCTGTTTTTGTCTGAGACAACATATCTTAAAGGTGGTGCTGTTGGGTGTTAATAGAGGTTAAATGAGGGGTAAATGAACCCTGTCCATGGCCGGATGCTTTCGACCCCCCGCCCCCACACACGCACACACACGCACACACAGTGGGAGGCTGCGCAGTGCCAGGCCCGGGCCAGTAGCAGCAGTCGATGCCTCATCACACGTTCTTTACGCACACTGGATGAACGGAGGCAGAGACCCGGTCGAGGATGATGCTTACACCGGCTCAGAAGGGCTTCCTCTCCGGGTTCGTTTACCAGGGAGCAGCGATATGGTCGCTGGTACCGGTGTAAAATGCACTGGCGCAGACCGGGTGTGCTGGTCAAGCCTAGCTGATCTCGGTTGCTCGGCTTCGCCTCTCCCGTTTTTATTCTAGTAGGCTACTTTAAAAAAAAATATTGTAGCGATTATTTCCAGGTCACAATCTCAGTTTCCTGTGCGGCTTGTTTGTACTAAAAATGGCCGGAGATGGCGGCGCTCTGAAGGATATCAATGAGATTAAATCCCAGTTCCGGACCAGAGAGGGTTTCTACAAACTGCTCACCCTCTCCGACTCGCAGCAGCGGGGCGGGCTGGCGCGGGGTCCTTCCTCCGGAGCCACGCTGGGCCCTGGGGCTGGACCCGGTGCGATACCGGGCGGAGGGGTCGGGCTGCTGCAGGGGCCCGGTGCTGCCACGGCCGCTGCCTCCTCTTCGTCCAACGCCGCGGCCAACTCCTCCCCAGCGGGCTTCCTGCCGCCGGTCCGGGTCTCGATGGTCAAGCTGCAGCCCGAAGACCCGGGCGAGGAGTCGGAGCGGGTGTGCTTCAACATCGGCAGGGAGCTGTATTTCTACACGTACACCAACATCAAGAAGGTGAGCCCGTTATCCACCTCCTCCTCCTCCTCCTCCTCTGTTACAGCCTTACAGCCAGAATGACAGATCGGATGGTCAAGGTTAGCTTAGCATGCTAGCCTGCTCTGCTGTTAGCTCTTTTTTTCATCATCTCTTTTAAAACCGAGGCTCTTGTTTAACTGCTCGTGCTGCACAGTGTATGCAACCATGCACATATTAAACCTTTACTTGTCATGTAATGCGACGTGATCATTTATTTGTGAATGGACAGTGAATGGTGCATCATGCAGACGGATGCAGCACGAAATACACTGGAAGCCTCTAACTCCATTCATAAAGGCTGTTTATTCTCTACTGCATTCTGAATGTTCATATGAACAGCTTCTTTCTTGTAGTATTTTCACAGTGTGGTGTATTAGTACTTGTACTTCAGCAAAATATCTGAATACGTCTTCTGCCACTGGCCCCCTAAAATCCCACAGTTTCTGTTTGGAGTAAATGCACTGATGCTGAAGAGAGACATTACAAGACTAATCAGTTCCCAGCAGATGGATTACAGAGACACTGTTGATATATACACTGTCTCCCTGTCCGCTCAAAGAGTAGATGATGTACACTGCCGATCAGAAGTTGTTAATCTCCTGCTCCCAAAGCTCGATTGTGTCCAGTCAGATGTCTGAGAGGACCACTCTATATGTCTGAATGGTCTTTCATGCTTTTATCTTGTAGAAAGTCCTCTTTACTGATAGATGTGGTTTTGTTTTGGAGAACAAAACTCTGAACAATGGTTCAGTCAGACTGACAACAGAAAGAGACAAAGATCCTCTGAGCAGCAGCTGAATAAGAACAGAATAAATCAGTCATTGGAGAAACAAACTGGAAGCTTAACATCAAAATGTGAGCAGATTTAAAACAGGAACAGCTTCCTGTTTCAGTGTTTATAACATTACAGTGATTTAGCAGACGCTTTTATCCAAAGCAACTTACAATTCAGATCCTATCACACCGTAGGCACAGCTACAGGAGCAATTTGGGGTTAAGTGTCTCGCTCAAGGACACATCGACATGCGACTAGCGGAGCCGGGGATCAAACCGCCGATCCTCTGATTGAAGGACGGCCCTGCTCTCCACTTAGCCACAGTCGCTCAGCTCATAACAAGCTGGAATATCAACAGGCAAGGTGTTGCTTTATCAAAGCTCTTCTTCAAACTTCACAGTAGAACCAGAAGGTTAGTCTAGAGTTAGCACTGTTGAACATCAGCTGAACTAATCCCAGTTCAAAGCTCTTCAATCTAACCACTGAGTAGACTGCAGAGGGCCCAAAGAAAGACTCACCCACTCAATATTTAGAGCCCAGTTCAGTAAAGATGGAGGATCACTGAAGACTACATCCAAGTTCAACAGTATTCTCTCCCGTCATGTAACACTGAGGGGACGTCAGCTAGATGGAAGTTTGAATCATTTTACTCTTTAAAACTATTTCAAAGGTAAATAAAACATTTGGTGTCTGAATTATACTGTTTTTTTCACTGCTGAAATAGTTTTTATTGAAGGAAAGAAGAAAACATGTAACAGCTGATTCATAACATCTGAATGGTAGTGTACATCAAGAGTCAGGATCTAGTGTGAAAGTCCCCTCCCCCTACATATACATGGATCAACAAGGGGAACTGTTTGTAACAGACTACCTATTTAAAAAGCCATGGCCTCTCTTTCACTGCACACCGTGTGAGATTCATTTATTTCACAATAAATGGAGTTAATTTGCCAGGAATTTGTGTCTTTTTGTGTCTTTGGTTTGTCTCACATGGTTTCTGCAGGAAGTCACATGCTGCAACATTCACATGCTGCAACAGACTGAAGATGCATATAGCCAGATTTCAGGCAGCGGCACATCATTTGTACTCCGCATCCTCAAAATGTTGTGAGTTTAATGTCAAAGAACCTTGAGAGGAGATGTTGTTTTCAAACTTTGTTTTTAAAGAGATGCAGCGAGACCAATATTGGGCCGACTCAAGTTGCTGGGTCAGGTGTTGGTGACAATGGGGCCGATTTATTCGATTCAATTCTACTCTATTTTATATACATTATATAGTGGAATTTTAATTCCTGTTTAAGTATTGATCATTTTGTTGCTCCATTAATTGTAAATCCTGTACATTTTCAAGATGTTTCACCAGGTTGCTGCTGCACAATTTATTATTTAATTAATAGGAAACAATTCAGTAAATTCATATCTATTTATTAACTTGTTACATTTTATTTTACAAAATTTAAGTCCGGCCCGATGTTGACTTACACATAAAAAGAATGATCCCTCTCACGTTCACACATTGAGGCATTCAGCTTGTCAATTAAACATCGGATTGGATCGGTACTCTGTTTCGGCCACGGTATGCGTTTTACAGCAGGAATGCACCGATGTGTTTTTCCTGTCCTGTGTCTGACTCCAATACCTAAACTCAAGGTATGTGCCGATACCTACATTTACAGATACGGCGTATATTTAGTTCTTGACAGCAAGGACTGCAGTGTAATTCAGAATGACTTTAGCAAGCCCTCAGAGATCAGGTGTGACCAGCCACAGCCCACTGAAAGGCTGATCTCTGAGGGCTTGCTAAAGTCATTCTGAATAGCGTGAGTGTTTTCCAGTCTGGAAATACTCCTGCAGCCATGTTGCTTCCTGGTCTTTAGAGGTGGAAAGAAACGTCAGCGTCTCTGAATCTTGCTTACGGGATTTTATTTCCCCTGTTTGGTTGTTGAATGTCGTTGTTGGAACAAATCCTTTGCACCTTCGTTCTGAAGCCAAAACCTGATGTTCAGCATAGAAGAATGTGATTCTGCTGTAGCTGCCATAGAAATATCTCAAAGGTACTTTTGTCTCATTCACGCTTGGCGATCGTCTGTAGAAATAGAAATTAACAAATGACAAATGGGCCCATGAATGTAAGATACATTGTCAGCAGATGTTTGTAACTGTGGAACAGATGAACCCCTTTTTGAAAGACCCCTTAATGTCCCTGAACCTGTTGTGAACCTTCACTCTGCATCATGGCTCTCTTTATTCTACTTTCCCTCTCATCTGCAGGCTGTAGACCTCAGTAAGCCGATAGACAAGAGGATCTACAAAGGGACTCAGCCGACATGTCATGACTTCAACCAGTACTCCGCCACGGCGGAGAGCGTAGCCCTCATCGTGGGTTTCTCGGCCGGACAGGTCCAGTACCTCGACCCCATTAAGAAGGAAACAAGTAAACTCTTCAATGAGGAGGTACTGTATTTGCCTGTTTTCCCTCTCTGTTGTTCAAGTCGCAAGGGAGTTCGCAGCTGTGTTTGTCGTCCCAATCATTAAAGTTCACTACGATACAAAGGAAGTAATTTGTCTTCTTTGTATTGATTTTCTTTGTTGTAGTTTGGATGCTGCGATGACTTCAGAGTTGTCCCTTTCATATTCTTTTACTGCGTCTCCTGAACTGCCTCTTACTGTTTTTAATGGGATTCTCTTTAATGGGTTTCCCAATTAAATTTAGGAGATTAGGGATGTGTGTGTGTACGACTGCATGCAGGCAGACTTTCTGTTTGGGTGTCTCCCGAATCTGTTCACCTCCGTGGGATTTGCTGTTTTTCTTTCCTCGTCTTCCCCCCCTCTGGTTTTCTGTCTCTGCTGCAGCTTGTTTCTTAATTGCTGCTTATGCTTCTCTCAATGCTTTATACATAGTGTCAACATAAAAGCCCAATCAAATCGAAGTATTTCTAACACCGTCATTTTTACGCATCTCTTCCCATTCCGCCATTCCTCATCCCATCTCCTCTTCCATCGTTCCGTCTCGCCCAATTTTCCTTGCAATCTCTCCTTCCTCCACCTCCTTCCTGTTTTCCAGAGGTTGATAGACAAATCCAAGGTGACGTGTCTCAAATGGCTCCCTAAGTCCGAGAACCTGTTCCTGGCCTCCCATGCCAGTGGCCACCTCTACCTCTACAACGTGGACCACCCGTGCGGCACTGCGGCCCCGCAGTACTCTCTGCTGCGGCAGGGAGAGGGCTTCGGCGTCTACGCCTGCAAGACCAAGACGCCGCGCAACCCATTGCTGCGGTGGGCCGTGGGCGACGGGGGCCTCAACGAGTTTGCGTTCTCCCCGGACGGCGTGCATGTGGCGTGCGTGGGCCAGGACGGCTGCCTGCGCGTCTTTCACTTTGACTCGATGGAGCTGCAGGGGGTGATGAAGAGCTACTTTGGCGGGCTGCTGTGCGTGTCGTGGAGCCCCGACGGGAAGTATCTCGCCACGGGCGGAGAGGACGACCTGGTTACCGTCTGGTCGTTCGCAGAGAGCCGCGTGGTCGCAAGAGGTCACGGCCACAAGTCCTGGGTCAACGTGGTGGCGTTCGACCCCTTCACGACTTCCCTGGAAGATGAGGAGCCTATGGAGCTAAGCGGCAGCGAGGAGGACCTCCACCAGGGGGCGCCAAATAACTCCACGCACTTTGGCCGGGTCCGAACAAGCAGCACGTTGTCGCGTCTTTCTCGCCACAGCTCTAAAGGTGGCGGTTCGTCGTCGGTCACATACCGTTTTGGCTCGGTGGGGCAAGACACCCAGTTCTGTCTGTGGGACTTGACGGATGACGTGTTATACCCACGCCTGCCGCTGTCCCGCGCCTTCACTAACACTTTTGGACCATCGCTGTCCAACTCTGGCAGCGGAGGGGTCAACAGCACCTCAGTTGTCGGAGGAAGTGGAACGGTTGAGGGGCACCACCACCCGCCTAACACCGGCGCGGACAACCCACCAACGCTCCCCTTACCGCTTCCTCGCTCCCTCTCCCGCTCCAACTCTTTGCCCCACCCTGCCGTGGCGAACGCCTCCAAGGGCCAAAGTGCCACGGAGGGCAGCGGGGGAGGCGGAGGAGGTGGAGGGAGCGCTGTCGGAGGGAACAGCACGCCGTTCAGCATCGGTCGCTTCGCCACGCTGTCACTCCAGGAGCGCAAGTCAGACAAGTCCGGCTGCAGCAGTGGGGTGGAGAAGGAGCACAAGAGGTACCACAGCCTGGGCAACATCAGCAAGAGCAACGACAAGATCAACGTGGCGCCGAGGAGCAACCGGCTGGACGCCGCCAAGGTCCTGGGCACCACGCTGTGCCCGCGCATGTACGAGGTGCCGCTGTTGGAGCCGCTGGTGTGCAAGAAGATTGCACATGAGAGGCTGACCGTCCTGGTGTTCATGGACGACTGCATCATCACAGCCTGCCAAGAGGGTCTCATATGCACCTGGGCGCGGCCGGGGAAGGCGGTAAGTCTCCGACCATCTTTTTTTCAATATTTGTTGATTTATTGTTTAGTCGATGAAATGTCAGTTAATAGGGAAACATGATGATGTAGAGACAATGAGATCGGTCGTATGTGTAGGTGAGTTTGTGGGTGAGTGACCTCTGTGTCTGGTCGCAGCTAATCTCACATACTGCCGCCCCAAACTGCAGAGTTACTCAGTTATGGCTCTATGCTCAAGGACCTCTCGTGGTTGCGGTGACACACACTTTCTCAAAACACCTTTTATTGCATGCTGCTCTGCGGCCAAAAGCACAAACCGTGTTCGAAATCGCATACGAACGTACTGCACACTACATAGTCAGTATGTGTTTCATACTGTCTACTAAATTAACGATTAAGTATAATTTAACCAGCAGACACTGAAGTAGGCTCAAGCGACGGCACGGTTTCAAGGCAACCCAACAGCAGCTCTGTCACATTTCTGAAAACGATCGCAGCAAATTCACTAAAAGGGATTATTTAGTTATTTGGATAAATTGACCACATATTTGGAATATAAATGGTTATTTTCTCGCCTGAAAACATATTAAGACTGCTGGCCGGCCTCAATATATGATATGATATGATTTTAAAGTTCAGAATTTCAGTGATATTCTGCAAACAAGTTTTTTTTTCATTGCAGGTCAGATTTGTTTTGAGTAGATGTTTTATGTGGAGGATATTTCAGAGCGCAGGGAATGACTCAACAGTTGGGATGGTTTCACCTCTCTTCTCCTGAACAGCAGTGTCTTTTTGTATCTTTCTTCACTGATTGTCATCAGTGTCTAACTTTCCTTCATGTTTTGTCTCTCTGATCAGAACCCGACAGCACAGAACGGGAACTCTCCGAGCGGCACGGTGGTATAGCTGTAGGAGAAGCTTTGCACTCCACCCCCCCCCCCCCCCCCGCCACCACCCCCATCCTTTCCACTGATCCTCAAGTATGTCAAATTAGGGGCCAACAACCAGGGGCCGTACCCTTCCTACCACTGCAGTATTACACCGTCAGTATGACCCTCTGTACGACCCAAACCATGATCCCTGCTGATTGCACTCTCACGGCGGCCAGCTCGGTGGGAAACACTTCCTGAATCACCAAAACTAACATCACGTCAGATTTATGAAGTCTTCAGGTAGACTTTAGAAGTTAGCTGCCAGTCTTGGGAACAACAAAGCAAAGATGCTAGCTGGCATATCAGCTAGTTAGCCCTTTAGCTCTGCTTAGACTAGGTTCTGGTAGGTAGCGTGACATGGCCGAAAGTATGTGGACACCAATTTGGTGTTGGATTTTTTTATTGTTTGGGTAACGCCCCTTTGTTCCTGTGATCTTAACTACTACTGCACACAATTAAATTTTAAACAACAGTGTTTTTCCATCTTGGCATTTTGGGGTTTCCTGTTTTTGAAAATGGCCCCATTCACAAGTGCTTAAAGAAATGGTTCTCCCACCAGTGTGTGGTGGAAGAACTTGACTGACCTGCACAGACCTCAACGCCATTTAACACTCCAGACCTGATCACTTTTTCACCTCAGTAGCACTATTGTAACTGAATCCCTGCAGCGTGGTTATAGAATCTAAGAAAGTGGAGGCTGATTATAGCAGCAGAGTAATGCTCATGGTTTTGGAATGAGATGTCCAACTATCACTTATAGGTGTGACGTTCATGTGTACACATACCTTTGGCCATATCATGTATTTAAAACGTATCTGCCCCACATAGGAACTATTTTGTTACAGATTGTAATGAGTCATTCCTCTTGTTAGCAACATTAAGATCCACAGATTCTACTACTATTCCGCACAATCATTTGTTCATCAAATACAAAGATGATTTATTTTCTAAGCCAAAAACAGCCAAAACGCCAGACTAAAAATAATGAAATGGTGTCCTGATTAAACAGGTGGAGTCTCCATCCTTCAGCTCCACCCTGTCCAGTATGAAACTCAAAGGAAACATGTAGGTTGTACTCATAGTTAGGTTAGTTTCACCAGTCAGTATTCTGACCACGATGAAACTTTGATAATAATAATAATACATTTTATTTCTATAGTGCTTTTAAAGGTACTAAGAGGCACTTTACACGGTGAAAATAGCAACAGAAACAATAAGAAAAAAAGTAACATTCTGAGAGTGTAAAACCAATCCCACTTAATTGATAATTAAACCAAGAATCACAGATTATAAGCATGTCTGATTCCTGATGTTGTAGATATGGTGAACAGCAGTAGAACGGAGCCACAGTGTACTTCAGGGAGAGTTTCCCACCTCGTGCCACAGTGGAAGTTTAAGCCCCCCCCCCCCCCAGAAAGACGGCATCCAACACACAGATATCCTAACCCGTCTGCTGCCCTGAAGCAACAAGGAGCGAGCAGCGTCGTCCGATCCCTCCCGATCTCCCCCTCATTCGAAAGACACAGCAAAAGCCACGGCCATTGTATTTAAGTTATTTATTTTATCACAAGACTGTGTAGTTATTTATAATGTAAATACTGGAAATACTCTATAAATACATAAAAAGGACAAACGTGTATGGGAACAATGACTTCACGGCAAGGAAGCGAAGAACAACAGACGGGAAAGATGAAGAATATTAATATATGAAGATCCTTCTATTGTATATAGCAACCACAGCTAAAAAACAAAAAAAATGAATGTCTGCTGTTTTAGGGAACTTGAAGATCTCAATGTCTTTTTATTTCGTGTGATAAGAGTTTCCTCGTTTGTCTCTGAAAAGCAAGCTGGCGGAAGCATTTTTTGGGTCCAGCGTGACCTTTTTGGAGGCGGCTGACCCGAGTGGAGCACAGAGAGGCTGCGAGCTGTACATTTCAGCCGACTGATCCCAGTTCACGGGTCTGAATAATACCGATGTGTGTGTGTGTGTGGACAAATGGCATTGAACAAACACACTCTTGCACATTCCGAACGTTAAAATGGCTCCACACACACACACACATACACTCACGTAAAACACACGCTCATGGTGTAGCATCACATATACTGTATCTTCATCCCTGTTGCACCTCAATGGCCTCTTGCAAGAATTTGCACATACAGTTCATCGTGAGCCGCCCGACAAGAGACACAAGGGGCGTTATTGTCTGATCTGAGCTCTGCAGAAACGGCTCCCCACCATTCACTGGGTGTCTCTGGTGCGGAGGACGCATGTCCTTTGTCAAGATTCAGATTTTTTTTCCTCTTTTTCTTAATTTTGATTGTGCTTATCGCGGCGCTCATTAAAATCTTTGTCAGATTCCTGACATGTTATTTAAGTAACCAAATTGTGTCTGGAGCAAACACCACCTATGTTTGTTTTTTTTAGCATATTTTGGGCTGCCTGCCATAAACCTGCCAATTTGTGATTAAAAGGTGAAATAAAGAAAAAACTAAATATTCTTTTATAACTTTATTGTTTGCAGTTTTACATTTGTTTTTGCTGAGGTTGGACGTGCAAAAGGTAAACTGATTTTGAAGCATTCTAAACATGACGTTACAATTAGACAGACTGTCCATTTGGCTTTTTCATTCATTGTTGCCTGAGGTTGTGTTCTTGTGTCAGCTGATTCCTCTTTGAGCGCGGCTGTTATTCTGCTGCCTCCACGTAGAAGCTGCAGTGGTAGTTGTTAGGAGCGGTTCACGCTTTTAGTGTCTTTCCCAAGTCAGGAGTTTCTTCAGCCACGCCAGCGGCAAGGGATAGCAATGTCTGTCTGTCGGCCATTTTGTACGGACATTCGTGATTCCCAGAGGATGAACCCTTCTGACTTTGGTGACTTAAGGTGCGTTCACACCAAACCTGAACGAATGCCTGCAAAACTAATGACATCCCCATCAGTCTCCGCTAGCAAATGTTAGCATGCTAACATGCAGAACTAGGATGATGAACATGGTAAACATTAGCATTTAGCTCAAAGCACCACACTGTGCCCGAGTAGAGCCGCTAGCACGGGAGTTCACTTGTCGTCTTGTGTCCATTTCCGTGGAACTTTTTAATGTTTTTCCAAAACAACAGCCGTCAATGAGCACGACATCTTTTGAATCACTGGGGAAAATTAAACCTCAACTCAAAGACAAAACTGTGAATGAATATTCAGGAAGCACGCTACAGACTTCCTCCTGCATGAAATCATTTTCATTTCATTGAATCCATACTGTCTTTTTCTGACACTCCCGTCCGCTGCATCGTGATGGAGTCAGGAATCGATAAGCGGAATTGAAAAAGCACGTTGAATAACGAATAATTGGTTTGTTTTTAAATTTTGGAACAGGTTTGAATTCAAAAACCTCGCTGATAATCAACACACCTGCACGCCAAACTATTTCCGTCCACCTCTAAGTCGTCAACCAGAGAGAAAAGACGTCGACGTGTTTCTGAGGATCTGCTTTGTGTTTTTGGCTACAAACTACGATCTTACATCATAGAATTGGAGGCTCACAGTGCAGCAAGCCGGCAGTGTTTTTATCAGCATTTTTATGAGTTATGGAGTTACCGCTCTGACAATTCATCCTATAAATAGCAGAGCAACTTCCAGCACTGCAGAAGCCAAGGTTATACCCTTGTAGCAGCAGACAAAACCGGCAGGTTTCCTCACAGCCTATATACACTGGTCGTCATTGTCATAGCAACAGCAGAGAGTCTGTGTCTCGAATGAGCTCATGGGCCTCGATCTCGACTCAAAGGCTAAATGACTGCTTCATCACGACGGGATAAACTAGATCTGTTTAAGGAATAATTCACCCCAAAATATCGACCTTTCTTTTAAAGTATTGAAGTTAACCCTGAGAGAAGTTGTGCAGCTTCTGATGTTGAGGTCTGGTTCACAGTTGTAAGAGTAACTAAACCCCCAAACCACTTTGTTCGGCTGAAAGCCAATGTATATGTGTCATTAGAAGTGCTGTCGGTGGATCCAGGACCAAATCTATCTATAGTATTTGAATTCTACATATTGTGCTCTAAATATGCATAGTGACTGCCCTCTGGTGGTTGAAACACCGCTATTGCAATTGATTTCAGCTGTTGGGAAGGCAGGTGCTGCATCATTTTTGCACATCTGGTTCCCTCGTCTTAAAATCAATGTTGTTGTTTTTAATGGGTTTTTGGTTAGAAACCTGAAATAATTTACTTGATTAACACAAGCTTAAGAGTTTTTAACCTTTTGTTTAACAAAATAAAATACGTCCGTAAACACCCCTCTTGTGAATTTTGATGCTTTTACAAAATGCGGTTGCTAACAAGTGGCTAAATGAGACTGCTAGACGTCATAAAAGTGGTATGAATGTATCATAAACGTTTGTTTGCCACAGAGCTCATTTTATATAATCCAAAATCTTTTTGATTTTTGTTGAGGGAACCAGCCTGACACTAACTTCCTGGTTGGCCTATAAAGCGTACATCATCCCTGCTGCAGTCTGTATAGAGGCAGCTGTTGTCACCAACCAACTCTCTACTGCTAGAGATTTAAAGAGTTACTGCTGTTATTAACCTGCATTTGATATTGGTAAAGTCCGGCTAAATAACTGTAACTGTGAAGGGCTAAAATGGAAGCAGATGTGAGATGTGAAACACAACGCTTGTGTGTTCGTATGTCGCACTTGTATTTTTTTTGTTCTTGGAGCACATCATCTCCACCAAAAGTCCCTTCACTATTTGACATGTTTATGCCCGTCAAACAAACGTTACTGTGGGTGAATCATGGAGAGCATCGACCGGGTGTACAGCTCCGCTTAGCCTCAGCTGAAATCATTCATATCAATGAAGGTGGTCTGAGGCTGGATCACTCAGTGGGCCAAAAAAGTCCAATCAATAAAGCTGAACTTGACAAATGTTAACAGATTCATTAAAAACCATCCTGCGGGACGAGATTTAATTTCCAAAGCCTACTTGAACACTCACTCTTTCAAACAAATAAAAGATGCAGTCTGTTAAAGGTGCTTTCAAGTTTCTCATCCGAGGATGTTATTGCTTTCTGAGCTTTAAAGACAACCAGGTTATGTTTGAATTGTGTGCTTCATAAAGAAAGAACAGATAAACAGGTAAAGAACAGAGTAAATGGAAGGTGTTGGTTTTCATTTGGCTGTGGAAGCATTTAGGATTACGTCTCAGGGGCCTGTGTGCTGTTTGAAAAACTCCCAATGAACTGAACAAAAGCGGTATGGAGTCCCCTCCACACATCGCTGTGTCCAGACAGGAAGGCAAATGAGACGAGCACATTTAAAAAAAATAAAGCTCTTCATGTCTTTTTGCACACGAATCAACTCATTACCAAGGGAACAAACATCATTCCGTGTATGTTGTTCACTTTCATGTGACACTTCAGACTGAAACGAGACACTTTATTGAAGCTTTTCTTGTTTCTTATTTCTCCATGTTTGTTTGTGTATGTTTGAATTATGCATTCTCTATTTCCACCATACCACGTGCACACACACACACACTCTCTCTCTCTCACACACACACACACACACACACACACACGCTTTCACACACTTTACATTCGTTTCGGTGGAAGTTATAACGGCAGAATGACGTCACTGTGTCCAGTTTGTATATGAAGATCTGTTATTAAAACCTGAAACAGTCGTGTGTGTCCTGTAATCTATATCCTCATGACGTTATACCGGTTCAATATCAGTATGATTGATAATGAGAGGAAAACAATGGGAGTACCTAAATGACGTACAAGTACCTCACATTTGTACTTCAGACCAGTACTTGGCTCCTTTGGTTTCCATTTCCCTTTAGTACTAAAATAAATTAACTTGAAACTTGCATGAGTGTGATTAAACAAAGTTCATACAGTACATTCATTAAAGATACATTCTCATAGCAGACATGAGTGGATCCCAGAATAGAAGAAACAATACATAGTAAAAGTAAAAGTAAATTGATTGAATACGTCATGTATGTACCAGTTCAGCAGTAGCTTGACAGACAGACTGAGGGTGATCGGTAGAGGGCGCTACAGTTAAACACAGTCGGCTTCACGGCTTCTCTGCATCTGTGGAGGAAGATAACGACACAATCCCACCTAAAGCCTTAAACCCTAAACCCTCGTGGATTGTGCAGTCCGTGAGTGTGGAGATTGGGATTGGGTCCCCTAATACAGTCTATGATCACCAGCTTCCACCCTCCACCACATTTATTTTGTATTGACAGAAAACGACCCTCTTACCCAAAAAAAAACAAAACATGTCGACGTGCCTCTGACACGGAGAATATACATTCAGAGGTCGGTTCAGGTCCGTCAAGCTACAAACAGACATTACCACCGGAAACCACCTTTACAATCCTAAATAAAAGCTCCGTCAGGGGAAACATCCTTCTGTGATCTTATGGCCTACTTTTTCCATCTCTCTCCCTCTTTATTGAAGATTGTGAAGAAACAGTCATTCAGCACAATTCTTGCTCAATTTCAGTGAGTTAAAAAAGTAAAATAAAATATGATTAATAGAATATGACACGTAAATATATCAAATTTAAAAGATAAGGTAGCTAAACATATTATTAAACAAAAGCATAAAAACTAAATACAGTTTAATTAGATGCCACAGGAAATTATTCTTTATATTTTAAATATTATTTCCTTGAACATACAAAAGTACTTTTTTATATTTTAAAGTTTAAAATATGATTTTGTATGTTCACTTTTTGTTTGAGGTTAATTTACACTAATTTACAAGTTTAATTCAAATAGCCCTCTATGGTTTCCTTCCAGTGGAGACAAGATGATGAGGTGTCCCCTTTCAGAAGACAAAACATGATATAGTGTATATAGTTATCAATGGGTGCCCTTAAATGGAATAAATGTGATGCAGTGCTACATTGTCTGACCTACATGCTAGGAAACTTGTTGTGCTGGAGCCCTTTTTTTTTATTTTTTTCGCCCTTGCCCCACCTACAGCCTGGGTCAGCCACTAATTACAGTATTTAAGTAAATATACTTCATTACATTCCACCACGGCCAAATAACTGGGGGTAAGTCTTAAGAACAATCATGTTAAAATCGATTCTTGCGCTATCAAGTAGACTTTTATTTTTTTGAATATGACCGGAAACGGCGTTTCCTTGCAGGTGAAAGCTTGACACAGCTGAGGGTTTGACATCGACACTGTTGTTCAGTTTGGATAAACAGAAACAACAATATAGAGCAGAAGCTCGGTGCTCCGCTGTCAGAGCGAACATGAAGGAGAAAGAGGAGACCGTCGTGGTCAAACGGTGAGACCAATTTATTCAAATGCATATTCCATGTCTGTGTATTTCCGTGTTGTCTTTTGTGTTCACTGCAACTTTCCGAGTCCCAGTAAGCCTTTGCAACCCCCATCAGCGGCTGTGATCATGACCCACATTGTGCGTTCTGATCCCTGCGACGTCGTGACAACATATGATTTAGATTTAGTGTTTTAGACGTTTCA
This sequence comes from Anarrhichthys ocellatus, assembly GCF_004355925.1. NCBI lineage: Eukaryota > Metazoa > Chordata > Actinopteri > Perciformes > Anarhichadidae > Anarrhichthys > Anarrhichthys ocellatus. The sequence goes on along the minus strand of NW_022280059.1, from coordinate 85,762 downwards.
TTCATGTTTCATTCATGTCGCTTTCACGTCTCAGCTCCGTTATGAACACATTGATGCAGAAATATGTATGATCCAATCTTATAATATGCATTATTCATCTTAAATAATGCATATTATTATGGGCCATTCTGCATAATGGGTACTTTGGGTGTATTTTTATGCTGAAAAAATAAATACAATATCTGACTACATCTTCTACTTCTGGGAATCATTGTGTAATTACACATGTTGCAACATAGTGTAGTTTGTGGTTTGTTTGTGCTTCTCATTGTGAAGTAATCATTATTTCAGGTATATTTTCCTGATATTCTTTCCACTTCCCTGCATTATTTAGTTGTGACCAACAAACACAATTAGGCAGCTGGAATGAGTTCATATTCACGTGCAGACTGGTGTCTTGTGACTTTGTGTTTTGATACTTCTTCCAAAAATGGCGTATATATTTAGTTCCTCTTAGCTCTGTGACACTTCTTTTATTAAATAGTGAAAGCTTAAAGATGCAGCAGTGTAGTTTTGTAGAATGATTAAGTGTAAAATGCAACATTTTAAAGGGTTAATTACTTTATATTCTGACACAGCATGTAAATACATGTTACTTCTTGTTTGGCTTCATGTGAATCTGCCTCTCAACAAGCTGTTAAACTGCTGTGTTCATCCACACATTTGGTGCAGATCTATTTGGTTTCACAGTGAGAGTGTATGGTGGCCTGAGAGGACAAAGTTAAGGAATAGGAATACATAAATCTGTAATTAAGTGAGCTACCCTTGTATTCTAGTGATTAATCCTACAAATGTAGTTTTTACCGTTTTTGTTCGATGCTGTGTGACTGTTCATGTTGATGTCCAGTATAGATGTCCATATTTGGACATCTATACTGGACATCAACATGTTTAATGTAAACACTGAAGCTGGAAATAGCCGCGGGAGTGGACTCACTGCTTCCACCATGTGGGAGGAACGCCCGCACATACATGACATGAGAGGACCCCCATCAGCAGGTGATGGCAGAGTCAGCTGTTCAGCTGAACAAACAGGTCTTCAAACACACTGCACAGTGTGATGTGTTTTCAATACATCAGGGAAAACAGAAAATCACATTTATTTATATTTATTTTGAAAGATGTTGTTCATGGAACATAATTCCTTTTGAGACGACATGATAGGGGAAACAATTAGTGGATTAATCATTCAGTCATTTCACTTGAATAGAATTGCTGGTTCCATCTTCTCAAATGTGATTTTCAGCTTTTATTGTCTTATGTAATAGTAAAATGAATATATATATATATATATTGTGCTCTGGACTTGGACAAGTCAGTCTTTTAAACATTGTGTCAGTTATGTGACATTTATTATTGACTAAACAATAAATTGAGAAAATCATTGGCTGATTATTGGGTATTGAAAATAATCATTCGTTGCAGTCTTCTTTTGTCTGTATTGAATAAGAAGAAACCATTAGTTAAAAGTACCAGAACACAGTTTAAAAGCTCCTTCCTTCTGGTGCAGGCTGTGTTTAATGCAATGTTTGGAGAAAATCTAGCACACTTACCAGCTAATGGGTCCGATAGCCACTACGGCGAGGTACACTTTTTATATTTTCTTTTTATAGTTTTAATACTGATAAACACACGCAGTCGTACAATAACTTTGTCTAAATTAAACCCACTCTGGGATGGGGGAAATGATCTCCTATACAATAAGCACACACAGGCCTGTGAAGCTAACCAGACATCCAAAGCTCTACTTTTAGTTTGTGACAGTTTTTGATACACGGACACATTTTGTTTAGTACCCAAAAAATACTCTGTCAAAATGTTTTATACTAAAGGTGGGATGGACCATCAATGTGTGTGGATTTTATCGGGTCACGGATACTGAAGTCAAACTGGTATTTTGCTGACTTGCAGACTTGTATTTAACATCAGATCTGGGCTCATCAGTGTGGATATCATCGAATATGATCAATATCAGGCAGTTTGTGTTTTGCATATTTACTGCACCGATGAATCAACACTAAAGTCCTGTCTGAACCTGGAATTATATATTTAGTTTGGATTCCATTCAAATGTGGATGATAGTGATGATTATGTTGTCTATTTGCTGCCCAGTGTACTTAACGTATATGCCCATATTCACATAGTGCAAAACGTATGCACTATTGGTGTGTGCAAACACTCCTGTAAGTAGTGTCCGTTAGGGCTGCAACTAATTCTTATTTTCATTATCGACTGAGCGATCTATCGTCTGGACTATTAAAAGTCAGAAAGCACTTTAAAAAGTCATAATTTCCCACACAACAAGGCCACGTCATCAAAAGTCTTCTTTTGTCCGTCCAATAATCCAAAAGCTCAAAAGATATTCATCGCATAAGAAAAAAAGAGAAACAGCGGATCCTCACAATGTAGCTGGAACTAGAAGTTTGGCATTTTTTAAGTGTGTGTAAGTGTCCAAAATCTCATTTAGCCAGTGTTCATAATCGAGAGAAAGGGGAAAGGGTGAACGAGGGAGCGGTTTTGGAAAATGCTCTTTAAAAAAAAAAAGAAGAAATTGTTTAAGCTTTTTTCTTCAACTTTCTCTTGTGACCAAACTGCGAGCTTCATGTGTTCCTCACTCACACTGAAGAACTCCCACAGTATCCCTGTTGTTTTGTGTGTGTGTGTGTGTGTGTGTGTGTGTGTGTGTGTGTGTGTGTGTGTGTGTGAGATGGAGAACAAACTGTGGTTACTGAAGTTAAAGTGTGTGAGAGGGAAAACATACCCGCATAAGCAGAGTAAAATATACT
>NW_022280059.1:42604-82876 GCF_004355925.1 Anarrhichthys ocellatus | reverse complement strand
CACACACACACACACACACACACACACACACACACACACACACACACACACACACACACATTGAGCAATAAGAAATGGTTGCCATCGTGTAGCTCTGCTCACTGAGGAAGTACAGTGTTCTGTCAAGCTCCTCCCACTTGGCTCTCTTGTTGATGTTGTGTTAGAGAGCGGTAGACAGTATTTAGTTTCATGGGTTATTATTGGCAGCAGTATTATTTACAGTGGTAGTAGTACTATGAACAGCAGTAGCAGCTGCAGTGGTGGTATTTGTATGTTGTGCAGATTGTAGATCCATCTGAGATGAACGTGTGACTTTTGTCACTTCAATCAATCGTGCAGTCATGTTTAGTATTTGCATGCTCGCTTGTTTTGTCTGATCGGTTTTTCATAAAAGCCTGAGAAAACCAACACATATTCACGTTTGACTGGCTGCAGACATTTGGGAAAAAATAAGAATAAATTGAGTATTAAAATAATTGATGTTTAATTGTTTAATTGATCAAATTTATTGTTTCAGCTTCATGCTTCATACAGTTTCCCATATTAACATAGTATTGTAACATACATGCACCTTTCAAGTAGTAGCAGCAACAGTAGTATAGCTGTAGTAGGAGTGGTGTTAACAGTAGACAAATATCCCTATTTTAGTTTAACAAACCTCTTATTTTTAATTTCACTATTATATTTTCACTGTTAACCTGTACTTATTTCTGTCCATGTGCCGCTGCAACTCTGGGGATCAATACACCTTATCTGAAGTTAGTTGTGTGTGAGTTTGTTTCAAGGGGAGTGTGAGCTCCACCCACTGTGTGTTTGTTGTGTGTGTGTGAATGAGAGAGAAATGAAAGCCTCCTTTTGTCTTGTCAGCACATGTTTTCCATGGGATGGATGAAGAGAGAGGGGGGGAGGAAAGACAGAGGGGGAGGGAGCGAAGGAGGATCTGGGCGGTCTCCCAGTAGCTGAAATAAACAACATTCTGTTCTCCTCAGTTTGGGACATGTTTCCCTGTTTTTGCCTTCAGCTCTGTTCCCACTTTGAAAAAAAAACATCCAGGAATGTCCTTAGAGCTGAACTCTCTGGTCATGATGTCTCATGAAGACTTATGATGTGGAGAAAAACTGAGAATGGCACAGCAGCAGGACTCCAGGGTCTAAGATTGAAAGTTTAATTTGCCCGTCTTTCTCATCCTCATTCCACCCCGTCTATCTCCTTCCCCCTTACCTCTTCCCTCATTATCCTTCCTCTTCCTCCTCCCCCATCTCTCTTTCCTCCTTCCCTCTTCTTCCCTATCTATCTCCTTCTTCCCCCTTCCTCCTCATCTATCCTCTTCCTCCTTCCCCCTTCTTCCACCCTGTCTATCTCCTTCCTCCCTGTCTATCTCCTTCCACCCTATCGTCCTCCTTTCCACCTCTTCCCCCTGTCTATCTCCTTCCTCCTCATATATCTCCTTCCTCCCCATCTATCGTCCACCTCCTTCCCTCTTCTTCCATCCTGTCGATCTCCATCCTCCCTGTCTATCTCCTTCCACCCTATCGTCCTCCTTTCCACCTCTTCCTCCCCTTCTATCTCCTTCCTCCTCATATATCTCCTTCCTCCCCATCTCTCGTCCACCTCCTTCCCCCTTCTTCCACCCTGTCGATCTCCTTCCTCCCTGTCTATCTCCTTCCACCCTATCTATCGTCCTCCTCCTTCCCCCTTCTTCCTCCCTGTTTAATCTCCTCTCTCCTTCTTCCTCCCTTAGCACCAGTTCGGAGCAGAGGAAGCTGCGTTCTCGTGATGCGGCCCGATGTAGGCGGGGTCAGGAGACGGAGGTGTTCTATGAGCTGGCCAGCACTCTGCCGCTGCCCCGTCGAGTCTGCACCCACCTGGACAAATCCGCCATCATGAGAGTCGCCCTCAGCTTCCTGCGGATGCACCACCTCCTCCTCCGACCCGGTAAGAAGCACGTCTTCAGATGGTCGTCCATCCCGAAGGAACCTGAACGCTCCCCAGTTTTCTCTTTTATTGTTGAGTTTTTGTTTTGTCATGATACGAATGCCACCTATAGTATATAATGTTTGTACTGTATGTCGGCACAAAATGCTGATTTCACTAAAACAAAAATCTTCATTGTTTTTGTTGTTGCATGGCTCAGCGATAGCAATGTCCAAATGTTAAATAGTGAAATCCGTATGGCATCACAGGAGCAGCAGCTCTCTGACACTTTGCACGCTCAGCATTTGGGTTTTTCCTTCTGTCAGTGTGTTATTCTGGCAACATGAGTCGGCTCGGTGCTGTTTTGCTCCCTCTGGTGTGAGAGCAGAGTAATGAAGTCCTCAATAATAAAGGGACGACTCTGACTTTATAATATTATTCAGGCGACAAACGTGAAAAATGCATCAGGCTTTGGCAGAGTGGTTCTGCTGATAGCTGTGGTCATACCAGAAAACATCCTCACTGGAAGAAAGAAATGTTGTTTTTCACTGTTAATGCATTTTTTATACTTAGTGTTTATTTATGAGGACCAAAAATATGACAACAATGTGCCCAATGACTGGAGAATATGTTAACCTAAAGAGTAACACAAGTAAACACAAATGATTCAGAGTTACAGTAAAGCAGTCCGGTTCGTTAAATCCAACAGGCAATGGAAGTTTGAACCAAAGCTGCTCTGTCTGTAATAATCACCTGGTGGTTTTTTACTGCAGGTGAGAATCAGAGCGAGGAGTCTGAAGAGAAGGAGGAGAAGAAGGAGGAGGAAGAGGAAGAGGAGGAGGAAGAGGATCCAATGGATTCTTTCTACCCTCAGGCGTTGGCCGGCTTCATCATGGTGATGACCGAGGAGGGAGACATGATCTACCTGACGGAAAATATCAGCACACACATCGGCGTCACACAGGTACAGCATTAGGTTCATCAATAACAATTCAGTACATTTATTGGAACTCGATCAATACCTTATAAATGTTGTTTTTTTTCATTTTAGATTTTGCTAGAATTTATTACATTAGATGTTAAATCTAATCTTTTATACAAGTGAGTGCAGTTCAAAGTGCTTCACAGATGACTGATGGGCCAGACGTAAGACGGATTAAGTGAAATCAACAGAAAAGACAACAGCAATTTGGAAATTTAACATTTGAGATCAATGCAAGCGAGACAATAAAATGTTAAAAAATATAATAAATATAATAAAAGTACAGTAATGTTATTTAAACAGTATGAAATTAACACGAAATGAATAAATTAGAATAAAATGATCAAGCTCAATTAGAATAGAATAGGTGATTAATGGTAATCGGTATGACATTTTTAGGACGTTTCTTTAATTTGAGTTTTTACTGTAAGCCTCTAGGACGGTACATGACTTACTCTGAGTAACCCGAGCCGAATGAGAAGCCTCCAATCTATTCTCAGCTCTGTTTGGGATCAGGTTTGTCTTTGAAACACAACTTGGTCACGATAAGTAAAGTGCAAACAGGAACACAGAGTGAAACGTGACGTGGAGCTGAACTGATTTAACTCAACTCTGACCAAATTCAGCTCCCTCAGCAGGGATTCCACAGCATCTGACAGGGATTCAATTCAATCTACAATCCATGTAGATTTGATTAATTTATCAGCACCACGGTGAATTGTTCAGTGAAGAAAAATGAGCACAGATGAACCTTTAACCAAGACAGCAGTCATACATGATTGTACATGAAATACATGCATAACATACATAGTAGTATCATGAATAGTATTTCCATTTGTTGTCTACAGCTGGAGCTGCTGGGTCAGAGTATCTATGACTTCGTTCATCCCTGTGATCAGGAGGAGCTCAGAGACCTGCTGACTCCACGTCCAGGTCAGACCTCTATTTACTATATACAACAGAAATCCTTCAAACAGAGGGCATTCCAGGTTTTCTTCCCGGGAACCAAACTGGACTTGTAAACATAAAGCTTAGACCTGTGACTTTTTTTTATGGATGATAAACATTGAAGTTGATAACCTTCTGTGAGCTAGCTGCGTTAGCTTTGTCATCATGCTGCTTTCAGGTTCCTGTAAGAAGCAGTTGGCAAAACGGCCGAGCGAGAGGAACTTCTTCCTGCGGATGAAGAGCACTCTGACCAGCAGGGGGCGCACCGTCAACATCAAGTCTGCTGCCTGGAAGGTGCAGTGTTACCACGGACACACAAAGCCAAACAGCTAGTGTCCTCACACACACACACAGCAGCAGATTTCTAGTTAGTGCTTATTCATGCCTGATGTAACAGCAGAGAGGAATGTTTTCTTTATTTGTAATGAAAAGGTTCTGGAATCATGCAATTCTATCCAAATGCTACAGCCTGAAGACTTCAGCTTCAGGACTCAAGTATCAATCCGGTGATAAAAACAAAGACTTCTCAATCAATGTTAGCCTGGTGAACTTCGAAAACAATAGACAATAAATAAGAGAGTGACGTGCATGCTTTAAGAGCCACACAGCTTGGATATTTAAATGTAGGCCTCTGCATTAAATGGACATTTAATGATCAAAGATACTTTTATCAGATATTTGCTTATTTGGATAAATCCGTTGTTGGTGTTAAGGCAACATTAAAAACTTCTGCTTTGGATTTGTTTGGCATTGGAAAAAAATGTTTTCTTTCCGGTAAATTAAGCACAAACAGCAGTGGTGGGCGGGGCGAAACAAAATTGAGAATTTCCCAATGAGAAAGAGTTTTCAGACTTTTTTGTTTTTACTTGTTATGTGGGAAAACCATGTTAAACAAAATGATTTGTATTTTTTACATACTTTGAAATGTGTCTGGATGGGACCTTTAATCTTCGCTCTCATGTTCTGCAGGTTCTCCACTGCACGGGTCACATCCGTCAGCTGGGTGGCGGCTCCGCGTCGCCTCCTGTGGGCAGAGTGATGACCCTGCTGTGTGAGCCCATCCCTCACCCGTCCAGCGTGGAGTTCCCCCTGGACACGCACACCTTCCTCACCCGCCACAACATGGACCTGCACTTCACACACTGCGAGGGCAGGTAGGACCAACTCTGAGTCCCGTGACTGAGCCCGACCTTTGACCTCCCTGTGGATGGGAGGCAAGAGAAAAGGGAGGTTTTTTCACTTGACAGAGAGAGATAGGAGAGAGAGGAAAATAAATTCCTGAACCTTTATTTGTTTATCTTCTGGTTTCCAGGGTGACAGAGTTGGTGGGATACAAACCTGAAGATCTGATTGGCCACTCGGCCTACGAGTTTCATCACGCGCTCGACTCTGATCACGTCAACAAGAGCCTGCACACACGTGAGTTTCAATGTGTGTGTGTGTGTGTGTGTGTGTGTTGTACCAGAAAAAAGATATACTGTACATTTAAATACAACTACAACCAATACTAATAGTGCTTATATATATTTTTTATGTTTTTTTCCTTGAATATACAAGTCTTTATTATATTAATGATATACTGTATATAACCATGTAGATGTACTTTGTGATTATTACTTATAGATGTTGAACCATGTATTTGATCTCTTTTCACCATATTTGGGTGACTTAATTCTTTTGTTTCATGGATTGTACATTATTGAAGCCCTTAGAAGAATTTATAACATTTTAAGTGGAAGTCAAAACATGACATTTGCACAAATATGTTATAACTTCTGTAAACAAACGGGACAGAGAATGAGTCCACGCACACAGAGGCAGGGTTTTAGTCAATGCTCTGGTCCTTCATGAATGTACCTTGTTTTTCATACCAATGTCTTATTTCTTTGTTTGTGTCCCTGTCTGCTGTAGTGCTGTCCAAAGGTCAGGTGAGCACCAGACACTACCGTTTCCTGGCGAACGGCGGCGGCTTTGTGTGGACGGAGACTCAGGCCACCGTCCTCTACAGCAGCAGGACGTCGCAGGCCGAGGCCGTCGTCTGCCTCAACTATATTCTCAGGTGCTTTAAAAGTATTAAACTCATGTCACATAGAGTCTACGGTAACAGTAGACGTGGGGAGGGATGTTGTGTTTCATAACGGATGCACTCCCTCTCCTACTCCTTCTTCACCTCCGACATGGTCCTCCTCTCCTGCAGTGCCGTGGAGCAGCCGGACCTCGTCTTCTCCGTGGAGCAGACCCGTTGTGGCCGGCTGGCTGAAGCCGAGCCCCACGTGCCGGCGCTCGCGCCAGAGGATTGTGAGGCTTCCGACATCAGCGACTCTGACCCGGACGGTGAGCATCTCGCCAGCTCCAGTCAGACTGAGGCCGCAGGTTCGAATCCCGACAGCGCTGAAGAGCTTTTCTTCAAAGGGAAGGAGCCGCCGGAGGAGCTTCTCCAGTTGGATCCAGAGGCCGGAAACGCCATCGTCCCACTGACAGGAGGTGAGACACACCACAGACATTTATATTTATATCCAAATATTTATATATATTATCTGCCTAAAATGGGAACTAGCTATGGTATCTTGTAAAATGTACACTCAGTGGCATGTTTGACTTTCTTCTGCTTCCTGTCTGTCAAAGAACTTATATCAAATTACTATCGTTGGTTTAGTATTTCTGATCTTTTGCTTTATCATGAACCATCCAGACCTCTCAGGTCGGCTTTCTGTCCCCAGAGTCCAAACTAAACACGGAAAAGCTGCCGTCATTTTTAAAGCTGCACATACTGTATCTGGAACAAATTCACAGAAAACTCCACTTTTCTGTTTGCTGCTGTCTTTTATTGAATTATTTCTTACACAAACTGTAACTTTTATTATTTTTTTTATACTCCTATTCTATTTAAGCTTGTCTTTATTTTCTAATCTCTTGGTTCTTTATTGACTGTTTTAAGTGTATATAAATGTCCTTTTATAATGCTTTTTCTTTTGCACTTTGTCGCCATGCTTTTGATGTTTTAAGTTTTAAGCACTTTGAGTTGTCTTGTTGCTGAAATGTGCTACGTTATTCAACTTGCCACAACAGTCCACAGCCATGCTAACAGCTAAGGCACAGCGGTGCTTTGAGCTAAATGCTAACATTAGAATGCTAACACACTAATATTTTACTATAAAATGCAGAAGGTTGCTGTTTGTAAACACAGCGTTTAGAATTCACCCCCTGAATGGAGAGAGGGACCGGTGTTGGTGAGCAGGAAGCCGTGAATCAGAAGAATAAAACGTTACTTTCTGATTGTTTCACAGCGGTTACGCTCTAAAGCACAAATAGACACATCGACACCTCCCCACAAACCTGCGGGGGGGTGCCAGATTTCGAATGAATGCAGCCCAAAACCGTTGGGAAGTTTTAATGTGTACCATGTTCACCACCTTTGTGTTAACATTCTAATATTTGCTAATTAGAACGGAAACGCAAAGTACAGCTGAGGCTGGTTTTGGTTTTATTTACGAGTCTCTTTGTGTTTTCTGTCTCTGTCAGATTTTGTTGCGCTGTCGTTCACCAGTCTGCCCAGTCCAGACTCAGTGCCGGACCACCCTCAGGACCTGTGCACTCCACAGCTGCGACAGCTCCTCTCACCCATCTTGGGCCTTATCACTCCACCTTCATCATCATCACCGTCATCACCGGCCGCCCCACCTGATGTTGAGTTGGTAAATACGAGCCCTACATCTTTTTAAATCTTTGAAAGCATACGTTTCTCTGATTTAACAGTTGACTCAATTCAATTCTCTTAGCTTTATTTGCACGAACAAAAACAAAGCAGTTTACAGACTATTACACACATTTCATATTAAATACCCAGGTGTCATATTTGACTGATGCAGATATATTCCCTCTCTTTGTTCGTTCTGTGTCGACCTTCCTTTAGAGCCCCTGTAAGGAGGAGGTGACGGACACCAGCATGGTGGAGAAGTTCTTCGCTGTTTGGTCAGAGGGTGGTCAGAAGAAAGAGGAAACACTGGAGGTAACAGCAGAAAACACTCTTCTCTCAGAAGACCAGCTTATGTCTTCTGCCACAGCCTGGCTGACGGGAGACACACACTTAAGGAATAAAGTGATTTATTAATCAAAAAGTAAGTAAATATAGGTCAAATAAATGGAAGGGACAACTCTGTAAAGTCAGTAGTGTAGGGAGTGGACGTGTGGTTGCATGGGTGTTGTGCTGTAAATACAAAGAAAATAAACCAAAAGACACAGCAAAGCTCTGGAGTGAGAGGAGATCTGCCAACACATGATTTCTACTGCTCAACCAAACAGTGGGGCCGTTACAAGGGTAGTATTGTAAGCTTTTATTTTCATTATAAAAAAGGTGAAAATCTTGTTTTTAAAACATCTAAAATTCAAATCTCATGGTTTAAAATCAGATGATAACACGTTGTGCAGCCCAAACACACTGTGTAACTGTTCACATTACTTTGAACAGCTACTTCTACAAATCGGTCTGTTTACTTCGTAACAGTGGAATCATATTGTGACCTGCATATGCCACACAACTGTGTGAACATGAATTTGTCAAATATTTCACTCTCTTACTTGTAGTTATTTTGTGGAAATTGGTCAAAAACAAAGAGCGTTAAACATCTGGCATGTAAGATCATGATGAAGATGACTTTAAACTATCAACAATCCATCAGAGAGTGTGAATATCTGATGGCTGTAAAAACTAAAAACCAGTGTAGACAGCTGTAAATATAATTGATGCTTGGGCCTTAAAATGTATTTGGAAAAAGGAAAACTTTTTCAGTTGTTTGTGGACAACTAAATGTTACTTAATGTTGTTCTCTCTCTCTCTTTTTTCTGTGTAGATGGAGGTGATGGATCTGGAAATGTTGGCTCCTTATATCTCTATGGACGACGACTTCCAGCTGACCGTCCTCAGTCTGCCGGAGGAAGCCGACATACCTCCGTCTTCTTCTTCGTCCGAGCCCTCAGCTGGGACACCTGCAGTCACAGGGAGCAGGAAACGGTATGATGGGCTACTTCCCTCCATACACTCACATTTTCAGGGATTGTCAGTCGTGGAAGGAAGTGAAATGAAATGAGCATAAGAGAAAAAGAAAAGTGTAGAAAATTAGATATGTGCTGAAGAGAAAGAGAGGAAACAGATATTTTAAGTATTATATTTAAGTATGTAAAAATAGATTATACAGGAAAAGATGCAACATCCGTCCAATCTTAAATTTGTCTGTGCACAAGCTTTTAATAATCCGTCAAACATTTCTAAATTAATTTTGTGGAAACGTATTCTTTTATAATATTTTGGGGAAAATACACTTTTTATGAAATAAAAATATATGTTTACAAAGTGGGACTGATGACAAGTGGAGCTGCAGAAATATGAGCATATTTGATTTATTTGTGAGCAGCCTTCATGGAATGTCAGACATTTGCGTGTCAAGTGTTTCACTCCAAAATAAATGAGATAAACAAGCATACCTTTTGCCACGAAATGATAATAAGCATTTAGTACTGATGCTGCAGTAATTCGTATCACACATGAGATCGCAAGCTTTCTCTACGCAGCGTGTCATAAGTAGAGACGTTATCTCGTAGATCATAAATGGGACAAATTGCTTCAAGCACGATTTTGAAAACAGGGCTCCTTTTGTCCAAACACACAATTCTCACATCCGCACACACACGCAGCAGACATCCTCAGCTCTTTTGCAAAATGAAACACTCAAAACAGTTTCAATAGTTGTGCATCATGTGTCATTGTAGTGTATTAGTAATTGGAGGAAAAAAAATTGGAAGAAAAAACAAAAACCTGCCTGACAACTTTACGATAATCAGACTTTTCTATCTAACGGACACAAAATGTAAAGTTTGTCATAAGGGTGGCGCCACAGATGAGACTATGTCGTTATCTAAATCAAAAGGGTTTATCCTCTGTACGGTGGCCACTGTAGGACAAATGAGGACGTGTCAGACTCAGTTTAGCAGGCTCACTTCTACAATGAAGATTATTTTGTCAGCCTCAGCCAGAGGGTGGGACCAAGTTATTGTTTTGCAAGTCACAAGAAAGTCTTAAGTGTTTGCACTCAAGTCCAGAGTCAAGACTAAAAAGTTCCAAACAAGTCATAAAGCGCTCTGCAACAAATGTAATGTTAACAACAGAGTAATACTATATCATGAATGCTTTCTTGACAAGAGTGACTGAATTTTATCGCAAAAAAAGTTCTTGGAATTTCCGTGTGAATGAATAGTGTTTACATTAACTGATTCAGGAAATTAATTGATTCGTTACGCAATTTTTAAATATCATGCTTTTTTTTTTTAAGCTTTGATGAAGGTATCAAGTGTTTTCAAATCAAAAGGCTCAAGTCCAAGTGAAGCCACAAGTCTTTGGTGTTTGAGTCCATGCCAAGTCTTTTATTTTTTTTGTCAAGTCTAACATCATCAAATTTGTGACTTGACGCCACACCTCTGACCTCAGCTGTACTTTGGGCTAAATTCTTACATTAGCAACTTATTTACTTACCGGCTTAAATGCAGGTTGTACAAACTTTATAATGCAAGTCTAAAAAAATCCTGCATTTAAAAGAAGGTCTCACGGTTTACAATCTCCCTGTCTCTCTTTTAGGGCTCATAACGTGGATGAGGAGATGCCTTCCCAGCTGATGATTCAGGACAAGAAACAGAAACAAGATCCTTCCTCAATAGAAGAGGAACTTCTTCTCAGCCACAGACTTCTGGTGAGTGATTAAAAAAAAATAGAAAAAGCTTACTGGCACCTTTTTTGAGAAAGTTTATAAAGCGCTTTAGAGAATGAAAGAGAAGGAAGATTCAACGTGTACCTGGAACAAATGAAACTTTCTGAAGAAGAAAGGAAAGTCATTTATTTGAGATGATAGATGGAATTTATAAGTCTGACGTTTTTGCAGAGTAGAGAGAAATTAAATGAATTAATTTGATTCAACATTATCTTTGAAAAGAAATTGCTCTTAAAATAATTTCATCTCAATGAATGAATATTTCTTCAAGATTTGACAGTTTTATCAAACGAAGCTCCTCCTCACCTTTCTTCATTCTGCATCTTCAGAGCTGTCTGGAGGAAACCGACCAATTAGATTTGTTCCTGGACCCGATGGCTGAAGGGCGAAGTCATCTGCTCACAGACAGAGACCCTGTTTTAGGAGGCACACAGGGACTCTGTGATACTGCAGGTGAGATTAACACACACACACACACACACACACATACACACACACTCTCTCACACACACACAGTTACAGAGAAACCACAGTGACTTAACAGTTTCCAGCCTCAGACTTTTAAATTGGTTGTAGTTAAAATGAAAACCATTGTTAAGTTCAGGGGCTGAACGAAATGTTCCTGAGGGCCGCACAGTTATAACTTTTTATTTATTTTTTCAATATTTTTTAAATAATTTGGCACCAAAGACCTCAGCTGATGAACTCATTAGTTTTTTGGGCCGTAACTGAGGAACTTACATACTGTTTATGACAATTTCACATAAATGTCTCACAGAATAAAACAATTAAGTTTTGGACGTTTTTGGTCGTTGATGTAAACTGCAACTTGACTTGTTGGTGGATGCATACTACTGCGAGGAGGTTATAAGGCGGCTAGTTACTTTAATATGACTTTTTTTATGGCTGCTATACCATGACACACTATAGTATGAATTTTATGACTATAACGTTTAATTCATTTTACGACATACTTTACTTATTTGTATCTCTTTTACTTCTATATTTATTTTCTAAAGAATGTGAGTGATTTTATTTACCTGGGAATTTAGCCTCTTATGGTCAATGCGGGGGGGCAGTTGCAGTTGCTGGGTCGCCGGTTCAAGTCCAAGTGGTAACGGATTTTAACTAATCCAAATTGGAATGTTAAAATCAGGTGTAACTGAGTTCTTAAAGGGCCATACCGCCCAAAATCTTTTGCGATTCAAATGCCCTCTGCAGGTTAACAAAGAGGCCGCCATCACTCCTCTAACGCCTTTGTGTCGCTCTCTCTTACAGCTCTGATGAGGGACATATTCACACCTCGTCCACCTGACCTGTTGCCGCCTCTAATGCTCATGACTTGACAGAGCTCCTTTCGCCCCAACTTCTGCGCTCAAACCGCCGGACGCAAATATAGACTGACGCACATTGTGTAACCACGCTTTGAGGTCCGTCGTGACCTCAACGCTTTTGTAGCTGAACCAAGAAAGGTCTAAGTGAGAACTGATGACAGGTGATAAAGCAGATGGGAGGTGCTGCAGTTTGCTTTCTTTAACCCAGTCGCTTGTTTTCACTCTACATTTTAAACGTAATCTCTGAGTCAATGTGAGGAACCAGCAGGTGGTGCTAAAAATATGTTGTCAAAAATACTCTGAGACAAATCTGGAAATATTTCTCTGTGCAGCTAAATGAGATTCATCACACCTTTTAATTGGATCACATTTAATTAGTTTCAGTATGTGTCATTATTTAGGCATGATGCGCAGGAACTCCCATAATGCTCTGTTTTAACTTTGAGCCAACTTCTTTCAAGTATGACATTTTTTTTCCAATCCCACTGCCATTTTGTGTTTTCTTTCAAATTACTTCTCCAAAAAAAAAAAAATGTAATATCAGTGGCAGCGTTTATTTCAGTGGCATATTTTTACTGTTATTCTTATTCTTATACACTCTGAACTGTTATTACCGTGTTATCTAAAACCACGATGGCCTCCAAATGACTCGTGGCGTTTGTTTTAGCTTCCTGTGGTGCCAGGTGGGCGGGGTTTACCTCATCCAGTGCTCCCTACAAACTAATGTGAGGCGATCGATCACATGTTTGGTGCCAGCCTGAACCTGTTTACTACAGAGGAAACACGAAGTGAGCTAAACAAATAAAAAAGCAGTTCAGTTTGTCCTTTTTATTATAATTAAAACCAATTAGGAAATAGAATGTGATTAAGAACTGATGCTAATAGTAGATGTTTGTTTTTTAAGTAGCGACAGCTTGTTCATGCTATCTTTAGAAATGCATTTAAAACAATATATTGTGTCAGATAGGAGTTTGATTTTATGACTTGTAACAGATTGTGCCTCAACATGCTCGGTATAAGGAGAGTAGACTTGTATTTTACAGTTGTAGCATTTGATGAATATATCGTATTGTGTCATATTGTGATTTGTTTTGGCCTCAGACATCTGGTATTTTCTACAAATAAACCCTCAAACTGCCAACTATCCTAAAAAAAGACCAATTTTTTGTTTTTATTTCAAACCAGTTCTTAGTGCCTTTTATCATTGTGTACAGTTTTATCCTGTTTGCATTCTTAAGCTAAAAGTTGTTGAAGCAGAAGCTCGTTCGTGGGAGGAGCGGCTCCGTCTCTAGGTGAGCAGTGAATGTTTCATTTTCCCAGAATCAGGAGCTTCTCTCCTCGTCAGCGCAGCTCTGAAACAGGATGATCACGTTAATGTGCCATAAAGGCTTTTAAATAAATCTCAAAAACAGAAAACGGTAAATTTGACTGTAAACTACAGCCAAGAACCTTAAATAGAATCATCTCTATGTTGGTAAAAAGGTGCTCCCTTTACTCAAGTTCTTAAGTACAGATTTGAGATACTTGTACTTTACTTGAGTGTATTTTTTTGTAATGCACTTCTACTCCACTACATTTGAGAGCTTTAGTAACTAATTACTTCACTTTATTTTTGACTCATTTAGTATTGATGCTTTTATGTTTTATTCAACTCAATAACTATTGATTTCTTCTATGACTACTGCTGATCCATAGGCCCGAAAAGTTCCAGTTTTGTTTCATCGCTCCACAGAATGGAATTCCAAAACTTCTGTCTTATTGATATGGTTTTGAGCATATTGGATCCTATAGATCAGCGGTATGTTTGGAGGAGAAAGAACGAAGCATACACTGAGAAGAACACCCTGTCTACAGTGAAGCATGGCTCGGTGGCTCGGTGATGCTCTGGGGCTGCTTTGCTGCGTCTGGCACTGGAAACCTGCAGCGTGTGGAGGGCAAGATGGATTCAATCAAGTATCAGGAAATCCTAGGAGAAAACGTCATGCCGTCTGTGATGAAGCTGAAGCTTTGGTGTCGTTGGACTTTCCAACAAGACAATGATCCCAAGCATACCTCAAAGTCCACCAAGGCTTGGTTTCAGAAAAGGTCCTGGAAGATTCTAGAGTGGCCATCACAGTCGCCTGACTTGAAAATCCACAGAAAATCTCTGATTAGATTTGAAGAAGGCGGTTGCAACACGCAAACCCAAGAATATTCGAGAGCAGGAGGCCATTGCCCATGAGGAATGGGCTAAGATTCCTCAGGAATGCTGTCAGAACTGGTGTCTGGCTATGCATCACGTTTGCATCAGGTCATAACAGAAACTCTGTAAAGACACCAACGGACATCTTGTATCCATCCCCAACTCCATTGGTCCCTACAACGGACGCATCATATACCCCGGTCAGTCAGTCACCTGCTTCATCTGCCACTCTGCTGACCACCAGGTGAAGCAGTGTACGTTTGTCAAATGTTGGAGATGTGGCGGATTGGGCCACATGGCCAGAGTCAGTGCACACCTTCTTCGGCTGCCCCGCCTCATACTCCAACAGGGTGAGATCTCAACACCAGTCGCCTCCTACCACCCTGCAGCGGTCTGTCCCTCCACCCTCCTCCCGGCAGGGGACCAATCCTCCTCCACCCCCCCCAGCCTCAGCCGGATCCTTCTCCACCTCCTCAGCCTCAACCTGATCCTCCTCCAGCCCGTCAGCTGCCTGGTAGACAGCCGGATATCCACCAGCTTCGGTCCCTGTTCCATCCCTCAGCCCCGAGGCCGGGACCTGCACCTCCTCGGACCCAACAGCCCGTTGCAGATCCTTTTGCTCATCAACAACGTCCTCAGCGAA
The DNA here is from genome assembly GCF_004355925.1 of Anarrhichthys ocellatus. Taxonomy (NCBI): domain Eukaryota; kingdom Metazoa; phylum Chordata; class Actinopteri; order Perciformes; family Anarhichadidae; genus Anarrhichthys; species Anarrhichthys ocellatus. The sequence continues at coordinate 68,115 of NW_022280059.1, read as the reverse complement.
ATCAACCTGCCACAGCCGAGAGTCAACCCTCAGCTCCTCCTCCCGATGATGAGGTGAGGGGAGATTAATTAATGTAAGTGAATCAGAGAGCGAGTATAGTAGTGATGAAAATTATTATGAAAGTGCCAGTGAGAGCCTCAGGTCAGACTTCAGCTCGATCAGTCTGACAGCTGGCCAGAGAGCCAGCACCTCAAAAACCAAAACCCGTATAGACAGAATTTATGTATCGTCACACTTCAAAGCAATAAATTATAGAACCGTATTAAAAGAAAAGGAGGAAAGCTCATTGTCAGCGTCACATGTTTTAAATGAAGAAAAACCAGATGTACAATGATAATACAACAGACTGTAATGGACGGCAACATGGTGGCAAAACATATAGTCACTGACCTTTTGTATCTGTCTTTGTGTTATGTCCGTATACTTGTGAATCATGTATGTATTTGTGGAACTGTAGATCTGGAATAAATTAAATAAAGTTTTCCAAAAAAAAAGGAAGAGACACACCTGATCCTGATCTCCTCATCAGGGAGGTGAACAAAGGGCAAGGAGGGAAACGGAGCAGAGAGAACATGAATGGATGTGGGAAAATGTCAACAGTGAACTAAACAGGAGCCAGCAAGGTAGGAGAGAAGGACTCTGTGGGAAGGTGGTGAGAGTTTATTTTAGGAAACACATCAGGACCAGGTGTTGCTCATGAAGCTGATGACAAGATCCTACAAGACAAAGAACAGCCTGAAAATAAAGGAAACAGGAGTATAGAATGTCATAAAAACGTTATTCAAAAATTCATAGTATAGTATGTCATAAAAAATATAAGAAAATCATAGGCTATAGTGCGTCAAACATTTTTTTTTAAAGTAATTGTATAGTATGTCGTAAAAAATGTCAATAAAAGTCAGCTGTACGTAAAAAAAAATAAAAAGAGGCAATAAGTATGTCATGAAAAAGTTATAGTATAGCATGACAAAGATTTCCTTTAAAAAGTCATAGTATTGTTTGTATAAAAAAGTAGTAAAATTATTTCATAGTTTAGCTTGTCATAAAAAGTCATAGTACATCAAGCCATGCCAAAAAAAGATGTCATTCAGTTAAAGTTAAACCTGACATTTTTGGGATTTTAATATGACATTTTATTAAAAAGTCATAATATATTATATTGTACACATTTGATTAAAAAGCCATAGTATAGAATGTTAAAAAAAAATCCATTAAATGTGATAGTATAGTATGTCAAAAAATATCAAACATGTCACAGTATAGTATTTCATAAAAATGTCACAGTATATAGTATACGTCATTAAGCAGGGGGCGATGAGAAAGAAAGAAATGGCTGACGAATAAACCAGAAGTGTTAGGTTTTACTTGCATTCCTCTGCTTTCATGTGTTTTTATGAACCATATTTAATTTTTAATATTTATGTGTAAACGTAACGGCTGAACACCCACGTGCCCTCCTCTTTGTTTACCTTTTTTATATGACAATGTCTCACTCTACGTACTCCGGTCCCGTAGGTGGCAGTATGCACCATATAAGCATCGGTTGCATCCCACTATTTATGTGAAAGAAGAAGTAGAGGAAATATGACCTAGTTATTTTAATGAATATTCATGTCTTCGTTACAGGAAGTTGATTAACCTAAAAACAATATCCGCTGAGCTGCAGACATCTCTTTCCCAACGCAAGTCTGTGGGGAGAAATATAAGAATGATTTAGATATAAATTGTACCTTTTGCACAGCTCAACCTGAAACGGTTCCTCATCTCTGTTGGCATTGTAATCTAAAAAATAATGGGAAAATATTTCAAAATGTATTAGCGAAGTTTTGTACAAAGATTTTGCATTATTCTATGAACGTGTTATTATTTACCTATGACAGAAAGCTTCATCTATTGATTATTCTTGCCAAATTCTACATACATAAGTGTAAGTTTACAAGGCAGAGAGTTTTGAATTTTATATAAAAAAAACTTGCTGTACCGTTAACAGCAGTAATGGCATGCATTGCCTGTAATATATGTATGTCATTACACAATTAGAATGTGTCCCCTTTTTATCTTTCTTTATATAATTTATTTACGTGTTTATATTTTATTATTTATGCCTTTATATCTGTCTATCTTATCTTATCCTCTGCGGTTGCCCCCCTGACATGTTAGCTTGAATGTATGTATTTTGTATTTTGCGCTTTCTTAACAGTTTGTGGGAAGCCGTTTTGGGCCCCGCGGTATCACGTGACGGACCCGGAAATTGTAATTCCACGATTGTCCACTACATAGAATCTGCTTCACAGCCCGGCGCTCTTACTGTGGACTTGATAGGAACATACTTAATGTTTTTTTGGCATACTAAATAGCATGGTAGTATGGGTGTTGTAACGCACACTCGGACACACAAGTAACGGGCACATTGTGTGGCTGTCGCCGGTGATCCATTCGGCGCAGGTGTGACTCTTATGGCACGAGCCCAGTAACTACTATAGACTGTATAATACAGGTAACTATAGCGTCAGTGTAGCTACATGCTAACGCTAGTTGACAGCACTCTGAGCTCCAGACACAGACAGGAGGAGCAGGTGAAGCGATTAATGATCCCGGTCTGCTGCAGTTAGTTATCTCTGAAGAGTCTAACGGTCACAGGGCGATGTTGTCAGTGTTCGTCAGGTCAGCTCTCACCAAATGTAAGTCACAAGGTTCTGCTCGTTTGCTGTTTTATCGTGATACTAATGAACATGTGTTGTATTGTCATATAACTTCACAGTGTAGCTGATGTTAGCTGTACAGTCTGTTAGCGCGCAATAGTTCGTAGATGAAGTATTTAACTGCGTGAACAAGCTTCATAGGGCTATGTAGGTGAAGGGTCACCAGCATTCTTGTTTTCATGCAACATGCAAGGTTGTATTGTCGAGCTCATCTGGGCTTTAACCAGTGGTGGAGGTAGTTTCAGATCCTTTAGTAGAAGTACTAATACCTTTTTAAAAATACTAGTAAAAGTCCTGCATTGGAAGTAAAGTTAAAGTTACTTTGAGGAACTTTTAACTGGTTATGAAACAGTCTCATTTAAATACTGATGCCTCTGTATGACCTTCATAAGTAAATGAGACCATCAGCAGGAAGGTCGGCTATTTCTATAGTTCTTAGTTCAGCCCTGCTGGAGGGAAGGGGGGCACGGGAGAACCAGGACCAGGACCAGGACCAGAACTTACTGCAGCAGACTGTCAGACTGCTGCAGTAAAATGAGGTTTTCTAAAGGGAGACTGGTGCTGTCCACAGGGACCTCCAAAATCCATACAAAATGGAAGTTCCTTGTAGTAACTTTAAGTAAAAGTATATAAGTATAATCAAGAAAGTGTACATAAATTTGTAAAAGTACTCTTGCAAAAAAACTCTGTGCATTGTGTAAATAGCTTATACACATTAATGAGTCTAGAGGTCTTGCATATTACTACGTGACCTGCATTACATCACGTAGATTACTACTATGTATTATCCACAGCCCAGGATAACAAGTTACTCTACAAACACACGTGTTTTACATGTGCAGACAGACAGACAGACAGACTAAAAGTGTGAAAAGTGGTTGTAGTAATAAGTTTAAAAAACTTTTCCAGAAGTTACACAAATTTAACTTGTAGAGTATTGTTGAATAGATCAGAGTATATCTGCAGTATCCTCGACGGCTGACATGCAGATATATTCCTAATTAATAGTTAAGAGTATAAAATGTTAGAAAATTGTGAAAACAAAATCACAATTTGCAAAAAGCCCAAGCATACAAATATAAGTCACACAACACCAAAAAAAGGCATCAAATCTTCACAGATGAGAACCGAGAAGAAATGTTGTTGCTTGAAAATGATCTTAAAGATTTATTGATCATCAAAATGGTTGCTGATTCATTTCAAATGGATCGTCTTCATGAATCAAATAGTTTCACCTCTACTTTCCTCCACTTTTACCTTTGTGTTTGACTGTTACCTTCTGATTATTTACCATCTCATCTACTCCCATTTCTCCTGTGTGACACTTTGTACTTCACTTATGTCTATTAACAAATACAAAAATATGTATTGTTAGCTTCTGTGTCAGAATGGTCAGTTCTTATTGCAGTGGAAAGAAAAACACCCCGGATTATTTTCATTATTGATTCATCTGTTGATTATTTATTTCTTTAAAGGATTTTTTTATTTGTGAAAACACCAGAAAAAAGCTAAAAAACCTCTTTAGTCCAACTAGCAGTACACAAACCTTATGATGTTTAATCAAAGACAATAATGAAATACTCATTTAATAAGATGGAAGCAGAATATTTGGTATTTTTGTTGAAAGAAAAAAGACAGAACTGATTAATCGACTATAATAACAGCAGGTGATTAGTTGTGTGATGATTTTCTGATTAGCTTCCACTGCTCTCTGTATGGATCTCTAAATGTAAGTTACTGTTTGTCGGCCACAGAGGATTTCAGTCTCATCCTGTGTTGTCTGTGTCATCGTGTCTCTATCCTCTCAGACAGGAGGTCCTGGCTGCCCGGTCAGGCTGTGGTCCGGGCCATGTCGTCCTCAGGTGGTGCCGTCTCTCCTTACACCACCCTGGCCATCAGTCACCCAGCAGAGTCCATCACACACGTAGAGCTGCACCGCCCGGAGAAACGCAACGCCATGAACAGAGCTTTCTGGAGGCAGGAATACGTTTCTATTCATATGCAGTCATTTCAGACACCAACAACTAAATGATGATGATGATGAGACATGTTTGTTTTTTACATATGAAATGCTTAAAGAAAGACTTCACCCCCAAAATGATCGTTTGTATATTAGTTACTCACCCAGTCTTACCTTAAGTTCTTGAAGTAAACTTACATTTTTTCGCATGATTCAACGGTGAATAGAATAGAAATAAACGGACAAAATACTTGAATTTAAATGTTTTTTTTATTCTTTAAGCCGAAAAAGTTTTCTTCAAGAATTCAATGTAACACGGAGAGAGTAATTGATGTACAAATGGTCATTTTGAGACTGAAGTACACCGTTAATGTTTTAATCCTTCTTCAAATGAAATCCTTTAGAGCAGTGTTTTACAGAAAAGTTGCGATGGACAAGAATATGTTGGGGCTGGATGTCGGCACTCATCTCCCAATTCAATTGAAAAGGTTTTGACATATGAAGAATCGGTTACAACATATAAATACCCATTTTCCATAAATGTGAGAGCACTTATAAGAACTTATCTCGGTAACTTTAAATGTATTTTTACTCCACAAATAAGAAACACTGTAAACTGTTCTTTTGTAAACAAACTTATTTAAAGAGAAAATGAATGCGAGGTTATCCAGCAGAATGCGAGGTTAGCCTTGGACAGACGCATAGGTGCACACTCACTCACGAAGAGGCGACCGATCGCATGATCCTTCTGGCTGAGATGATAAAGAGCAGCTAGCCTATAAAATGACTTGAAATAGATTTTGAAAGATATTTAATAACTTAACAGAAGGCGACTGTGTTGAGTCAGTGAGCAAATCTCTCTTTGAGGGCACAAATTACAGGATATTATTAAAACGTAAACTACTTTAATTCATGATTGAAGCACTTACACTAAAGTATTTGTTTAACAGTTTATCCAACACTGATGGTAACTGTTGTTGTTTTCAGTGAGATGGTGGACTGCTTTAATGAGATAGCTGGGGACCCGGGCTGCAGAGTGGTGGTGGTTTCTGGAGCTGGGACGGTCTTCACAGCTGGTGAGTATCTGACCGCTCGCGCTTCTTTTTTAACGACACTATCTCCATGGTAACGTTGTATTTGCTCTCTGCTGTGCTGCCGTCCAGGGATCGACCTGATGGACATGGCCGGCGACATACTCAGCCCAGAGGGCGACGACGCGGCCAGAATTGCCTGGAACGTGAGAAAAGTCATCGCCAAGTATCAAGAGACGTTCTCCGTCATAGAGAAGGTCAGACCTGAAGAGTGGTGCTCTTCATCCCACTGAGGATGAAGAGATCGGACCGCTCACAGATGTGATTATGTATTTGGATGGACACCATTTAAACTGTTGCATTGTCGGTGTACGTTTCCTTTTTCTTCTAGTGTCCAAAGCCTGTTGTAGTGGCCGTCCACGGAGCATGTGTTGGGGGAGGTAGGACTTCATCATCATCATCATCGTCACACTGTCAGTGTTTCCATGAATTCAGATGTCAGAGACCAGATATCACAAAGTTACATTAGTGGGTTAGCTAAAGCTATAGCTAGCCATAGCTTTAGCCTTTATTGTGATTTGAACTGGCAGAGAAAAGAGAAGTGAGGCCTCCGTGAGTTTTCACACCGTCATGGTCGTCATGGTCGTGGTGGATGTTTTGCTCTGCTGCAGGTGTTGATCTGATCACAGCCTGTGACATCCGTCTGTGTACCCAGGATGCCTGGTTCCAGATAAAGGTACGTCTAATTATCATGACCTGCTGAGGAAAAATGGGAAATGTCACAAACAGGGACCAGACAAACGATTAAGATGCAAAAAGTAAAGAAAAATAAAATGTGTGATTTAAAGATGGAGAGATAACTTAAGTTTGAATTAATTAAATTAACTGAGTGAAGGTAAAAGAAAAGGCTTCATATTTGTTTTTAGACTTAAATACCTGAGTAGATTGTCTCCACACACCGTAGATGTTCTGATAGGATACTTGTGGATGACGTCACCACAGTCTCAGTGTCTGCCTTTGTGGTCGTCTTTACAGGAAGTTGATATTGGACTTGCAGCAGACGTTGGAACTCTCCAGAGACTTCCGAAAGTCATCGGCAGCCGCAGGTAAACGGGCTATTTTAATTAACATCTTTATCAATATTATCATACATTATCATCTGTTGCTCGCTCTTAAAAGTCACAGGATATATGTAGAAATACATGTGATGTAGTGTGCAAGGCATCAATACAGTAGAAAAATAACTTTTTGATGGTTTTTCTGGTGAAAGTTTAACGCCAGTACGGACTTGGTGTTTCAATTAGTTGCAAATAAAATAAATATCCATTGCAGATTTTTTGCTCACCCTTTTTAAAACACTACATCACAACAATAACACTAAAATACTAGGGACATTTTGGGTTAATGCATATAATCCATATATGGCAAAAACACGGCGCCTGATCCACGAAATAAAGATAACAAAATGTCTGATGGCAATATAACATACATAACTATGTATAAATAAGCTACACATTCACGATTTTGCTTTCCTGTGGTTTAAAGTTGAGTATGACGTCCATATTGTTGTCATGTGACACTTTCTCCAGCCTGGTGAACGAGTTGGCTCTGACTGCCAGGAAGATGTTTGCCGATGAAGCAAAGAGCAGCGGACTGGTCAGGTAAACGCATCCTACAGAATCACACCTACATACAGGAGGTGTTTTCTTTTCCTCAGTATTACTGAGCCTGTGTTGATTCTGACGTGTTTGCACCATCATCTCAGTCAGTGAACCAGCTGCATCAACGTTTATTGGTAAATTGATTGAGTCAGCCCCACCAGGGGTGGTGCAGCGTACATGCTCCTCCTCTTTACTGCCGTCTCTCAGTGAAGTGCTGCTTTTATTATTGGTTGCTTGTCTTTATGGATATATTTACCTTTCTGACTAGGAGAAATGCTATTTGAGATTTTAAATATAGTATATCAATTATACATCATAGAGCAACCATCACCTATTTTAAGCACTTATTTGTTCCACACGTTTCCTCTCCAGCCGAGTGTTTGCAGATAAGGAGGCCATGATAGCTGCAGCTCTGGAGATGGCCGGGGAGATCGCTGGTCGCAGCCCCGTAGCCGTGCAGGGCACCAAAGTCAACCTGATCTACTCCAGAGACCACAGTGTGGCCGAGGGACTGGACTACATGGTGAGAACACCGCCTTTATTTTCTCCTCATCACCACAATGCCTGGATATTAGTCAACACTGAGCACCTCGTTTGTCCCTTTCCAGGCTACCTGGAACATGAGCATGCTTCAGACTCAGGATGTGATGAAATCAGCTCAGGCCTCCATGGAGAAGAAGAGTCCAAAGACCATCGCCTTCTCCAAACTCTAAACTCAAGAGATGCTGTTTTATTCCCCCGCTGTGGGAAGAGGGGGGACCACATGGGATTTTGTCTTTCTAAATATGTGGCCATATGAGGATGACTTAGTGAGACTTTAAGGGGAGAGTTCACCAGCTTTTATGTGGCTGTCCAATCAGTGCTGATGGTAAATGAAAAGATAAATCCTCCAGTGCGAGCTATATTGACCCTCCTGCTAAGGAGCCGTGTTAGCTGTGCCTACATGTACCAGGATGCATTGCGAACAGTGATTTTCCATGTCTGACAAAGAAAAATAACTCTCCTAAACTTTATTAAATACAACAGTACACCTTCGGAATTCAAGTTTCTCTCTTACACTAAACTAAGACGGGCTTACTTGCTCTGTTAACTGATCCTAAAACACCCAATAACATTATCTGTACTTATTTTGCCTTTTTTTTTTTTAACTGTTGGAAACGTGACAAGAGCACGTTTTTGGAGTAGCGTCAGCTACCGAAGTTGAGTGTAGAACTCCGTAGTTTTTTTCCGTATACCAAGTGCGTCACTGGAGGAAGGGACATGAGCAGATTTTTGCAGCTGCGCCCCCACAGAACTGCAGGCATTTTTTCCCACTATATACCCAACTGATAGGAAGAGAAGGTTGATAATCTGAATTTTCCTTTTAAGAAATAGAGGCTTGAATCCATTGTTGGAAATGAGATGATTGGTTTCAAAATATCTGTATTATTGTTTAGGTGGAAAAGCCTCTGAAACAGGATACTCTACTTCCCATCTCATTTGTGTGAAATCAAGTTATTTTGAGGTTAACTTCTGTACCACAGGTGACAAACTGAAATATGAGAAGTGACTCTCAGCTTGTCAGTAAAAGAAAAAAATAGTAACTGCAAGTTTTTGTAATTCTGTAATCGACTTCAAGAATGTTTAATCTTATTAAACTCATCTGAAAGTTAAGAGTTGGCTGTGATTTTGAAATATCCATTCTTAAAATAACACGGGTGCAAAAAGTGGATTAAAATAACTTAAAAGGCTTTATTGATTTAAAAAAAAAAAAAAACACTTTACAAATGTATTTAAAAAGTAGAACCAGGACACATTCAAAGTAGCGGCGGCGTCTGCTTGGCCCGGAGCTTCTGTAAGGTTTTCTGTGAAGAGATCGGTAGAAAGTATTCAGGCAGCTAAAAGCAACAGTTTGGTGCTCGCAGTTCTGAAGAAGCATATAGTCTTTACAAATATATCCTCTCAAGAGCTTTACCTTGTGGAACTCTTTGGCCTTCAGTCTGTTGGTTGCAGAAGCTTGCTGTCGGCTCCTGATGGCTTTCTGACGCTTCACCTCCTCCAGCTGCTCGTACAGTCTGCACAAACACAGGGTTGCTTACAGATACACTGCATCCTTTTGAGAACGCTGTATCTTTGTGATTGAATGCAAGTAATCACATATTGGGTTTAACAGATATAACATGTAGTCACAGTGTCTGTTGCTGTTTGGAAACACAGCGTTCAAAGTTAAGTCCTCTCCGTGTGGGAGAGGCTGGCTTAAATATAAAAGATACAGATCAGTCTATACATACAGTAGTTGAGGAAATTGTTACATATAAGTTATACATTTAACCCTTCAAACTAATTGTAAGAGTAGTAGTATAAGCAACATTTACTCCACAGACTGTGTGTGAAGGTTAAAAGCTGATAATATTGTAGCGGTACCTCAGAGTTCTCTGGTGCATCTCAGAAACATCCCGTTTCCTTTGCTCCGGTGTGCAGCTCTTCACCTCGACCACCTGTTTAACCCTGGGATCCCTCGCTGAGGGAACAGACAAATTACACAAAGTCTTTACACAGATTATTGCAGACCACTTTACAAAAGGACTTCAGATGAAACCTTTACTCCGCAGTGCAGCACTCAATGATTATAGAACACTCCTTTTATTACCCTAACACCATCTATCCCAACACCACTTTAATTCTAGGTCAGACATCCATATCTGAAGTCTTATTACCATGAATGACACATGACCAAGACTATTTTTCCCCTTTGTATAGTCAGTTTGCATATCTCTTCCTACCATACGACTCCTGGAAGGTTCTGTAGTCGACAGAAATAGATTTTTAAACTGATTGTTTCACTTTCACCAGTAACGATTTATTGATGGCTGGGCATAATGCAACTGATCAGCTGAGATAATTGTGACGTTTTAATAAGAAGGTAGGTTTTAGAAGGTAAAACTGTCCACCAGGAGACGCACATCTTGACACAAGCGTTAGTTCTAAGGTATCTAACAAACTGCTCCAACGTGTGAGCCTGAATGGATCGTCTCATTCTGCCACCCATCATACAAACGTTAAGCTATTTGTGGCCCAACCAAACTCTTTCCAAACATTTGTTCCGATTGGTCAAAAGTGGTACAACTTTTGAATTTGTTTTAGACATTAAAATTTTTATTTTTTTTAACACTGCATATTTGTGCATAGCTTTGATAATTAACTGATAATTATCCCGCTGAAGTTCATAGATCCCAAATACTTGATTTTGCTTCTTGTAGTATTGTCAGTGCACACATGCAAAGGGCTCCTATGGTAAACGGACTGTACTTGTAGAACGCTTTTCTAGTCTTTCCGACCACTCAAAGCGCTTTCACACTACTTATCATTCACACACTGATGGCAGGTGCTAAGTGACACCTGCCTATCAGACTAACTCATTCACACACACCGTAGGCACAGCTACAGGAGCAATTTTGGGGTCAAGTCTCTTGCTCAAGGACACATCGACATGCAACTAGCGGAGCCGGGGATCGAACCACCGATCCTCCGATTGAAGGACGACCCTGCTCTCCACAGTCGCCCACAGGTGAAAACATTCTCTATTATTTTCTATGGGTTTCAATGCACTCTCAGGATGCATGTCTGTTTGCCTCCATAAAACCTAAGGACATACTTAAGATAATAGTAAAAATATATATAATAGAAGTGTGAAATGGAATAAAGTTCAGATACCTGGAGGGAGAAGCTGGGGCGTTTTCTGCTCGATGGAGCCAGATCTCTCATTAGTTTGATGCGGCTCAGCCTGTCCCCCCTTTGACTTGGTATTAGTCTTATGTTGAGTTTCTGCCTTCATCTTTGCCTTACTGGGGACTGGCTTAGATTCCTTAGCTATAGACTGCTCTCTGGCTTCAGGTGGAGCTGAGATCTCAGGTTGAATCTTTGCAAGAGCCCCTTTGGCCTTGATCTCCTCCACCCTGCGGGACGATCGCTGGAGCAGCGCTCTGCGCTTCTGCTGGTGGAGCTCCTGCAGGTCTCTGCTGGGATCCCACTGAAACTCCAGGAGCGTCCCTGGATCTAGGGACAGGAAGTTTTCCCCAAATTTACAACGTTCTCACTGAAAATAAGAATGCTAAAAAAAAAATGATATATAGAAAAAATTATAAAAACGGTACAATGTGTAAGATCTGGCAAGAAGTTTTGCTTAAAACATAAAAAAAAAAAATGACCAAACATTATCAAGACGTCTTTGTATTGTGTTGCAGAGAGATCTACTGAAATGAGGATGCTAACCAGCTAGCCCCAGCCCGTCTTGTCACACCACTTGTACCTCTACCTGCTGCCCCGAGGGCTCGTCAGTCACGTTGAAGGTACAGCCCCCGGTTAGTTGCACAGTAAACACAAAGACAGTCAAGGAAACCACATTCGGCAGCAAAGAAAAGAAGCGATGTAACAAAAGAAGCAAAACCAGGGTAAATATTGGCGTGGCTCTCCACCGCTGGACGGCTAGGTTTGATGCTGAACACAACATGTTTCTTTTACGACTGTAAGTAACATCTAAACGTTGGCTATTTTGCATCTTTAGTGCAACTAATGACACAAACCAAAGAAACATTCCAACTAGAGAGTCAGTATATGGTTTTCTTGGTAAAACAGAGCTAAGCAAGCTGCAACGTAAGTCATACACTGACCACACGGGAAGATTGTCTCACAGTTTCAGCAGTTCGGTCAAATTTTGACGGACGGTAGGAGGCGGTGAATTGCTGCCTTTATTTGTTTGGAGCACGTGGCCAGGCATTACAGCTTTTAATTAAATCTGTTTAAGTATGTTGATTATTGCTACTTTTCTGTTCCCGATCCCTATACATCTCATATAGATATATTCAGTCTGTAACTGTACCTGGGTGTGTGTGGTTCTCGTCCTCTGGAGTCCCATCCTGTGCCGACGTGGATTCAGACCTCTAGAAGAGACGAGGTCTGTGTTCAGAGATCAGAAAGACGCCTGCTGAAGTCAAAAACATGTGTACATGTGCACCTCTGTCTCTTGGGCTTGCTGTCCCTCTTCCCTCACGCTGTCAGGATGTTCATCTTCCCACGTTCCCTCTTCCTCAGTGATGGTCTTCTCTTGATCCTGCATCGTGGTGTCGCTCAGGCTCACCAGTGTTATCTCCGACTGCTCTAGGATCCCCTTCTCACCGGCAGCTTCCTGATGGACAGGGAGGGATGACAAGCACGCAACTCAGCCAACGACATTGCACACAAGTTCTAAAGCAATAAGGATAACAAGGTTTAACAACATAACGGAACTGACATTTTCCAAAATAATCTGACCTTCAACTCAACAATTAACGTCCTGCAGCCGAAGCTCTGACTGGGCAGGTGTTGCCTTTATGAGCACTGCAATAGTCAGTTAATGTCTGAAGGATGATGCTTTAGTGAACAAAAAAAACATAATCGTACCAATATCTTATCTGAGAAAGGACAGACTCGGTTTCTGTCTGCTCGAGGTCCCTCCGACATGTCATCACACATTGTTAAACGTGACAAGCTCAGAGCTGTTGGCTCCTCGTCCGTCCTCGTGTCAGGAGACAGCACGAGGACGGATTCATGGGGGTGGCACTGGGAGGTGATGAGCTGGGAGAAGGATTCATGCGAGGCGGGGGAAGCTGCCGCGCAGCTGGACGGCTCCTCCGCTCTGAGGTGCTCGGAGGACGGCTCGGACTCATCGGTTTCAAACTCCTCGGAAGACGTGGAAACACCGTGTTCCCCGCTGGCCGGCTGTCCCTCAGGGGACGTAGGCACTTTGTGTTCGGGCAGGTGAAAGGTCATGGAGAGGTCTGCCGTTTCGTTGTGGGTGACCTCAGCCAGCAGCGGGTGGAATGAGTCTGAGTCTGGAAACACTGAAGATGGAGATAAACATGAACATTAAGCACACCATGTTTCTAACTACGCTAGGCTGAATGTTGGAGTGGCACTGCGCTGGGAGCGCAGTGCCTTTCTAAAAAGTTTAAAGAACGTAATTTGGAAAAAAAAATAAATAAAAAAATAAAAAAGGGGGGGGGGGGGGGGGGGGGGTGCTGGTGCAGCGCTTCATCTCTAGGCAGCCACATACGCGTTCTCCTCATTGGGAACAATTGAAAAAGACGCTGGTGCTCATTAAAAAAAACTAAAACAAACCAACACTGAAAAATAACAGCAAATAAGTAAAATAATTAATAGAAATGGCTGAAGTTGGCTCAAAAATCAGCAGTAGAAGGAACTCATACTCTTTTTGCCTCAAGTTTCTGAACTCAAACTTTGACTTGAGCTATAAACAGACTATAATATACATAATGTGCGTGATCGTAATACACTCCAACAAAACACACCAGAAGATTGTTTTACAACTCACTGTAACTGCTTGAATATGTTATACCTCACCTTCAGTCCTCTCTGGGTCCAGGTCCATTGGACTGGTTTGGTTCTGCTCCGTCTGGTGAAGTGGATTCACACCAGGGACCGAGGCCCTGTGTGACGAGGCTTCTGGAGGCAACGACGGCACACTGGCTTCAGTTGAGACACCAAGATCCACGTAAGTTCTTTCATCTGCAAAGCAGCAGAGGAGTTGATGACAAACTCTACTTTTTTTTTCGTACCAAGAGGAAATGGATGAGCACAGACACACACACATACTGTGTCAAGTGTTTAGAACAAGCTGGATTATCAACAGGCAAGGTGTGGCAAGATTTATCAAACCTCTTCTTCAAACTTCACAGTAGAACCAGAAGGCTAGTCTAGAGTTAGTATGTTGAACATCAGCTGAACTAATCCCAGTTCAAAGCTCTTCAATCTAACCACTGAGTAGACTGCAGAGGGCCCAAAGAAAGACACACCCACTCAATATTTAGAGCCCAGTTCAGTAAAGATGGAGGATCACTGAAGACTACATCCAAGTTCAACAGTATTCTCTCCCGTCATGTAACACTGAGGGGACGTCAGCTAGATGGAAGTTTGAATCTGACTAGGTGTACATATATGCACACAATCAGAGTAATCAGATGAAGGAAATAGTTTGATTTAACCGAGTTTCAAGAGATTAGATTTTCTGAAAATGTTTAATCAGAATGTTCTCATCAATGTAGAAGATGTAATTGCGAATCAATATATGTCGTTATACGATTCCATTGAAAGACAATAAATCATCATATTAAATTATTGCCCAAAACTATTATGGGGTCAAAACTATGTCAAATGCAAACAAAACATTTGGTGTCCGACACCAAATGTTTTTGTTTTTTTTAAATCAAAAGAATGTAAGATTGGCATTGATAGAATAGGTTTTGATTCATTCATTTCTATTTAGCATTAATTGTTTAACAATAAAACATTGCAAAGATGACAAATAGCCATTACAAATAAATATTATGGAAGTCGTCTTTTTTTTTTTTTTTTTTTTTTTTTTGTCAACAAAAGACAATTTAAAACCTTACAACACGTTCCCGTTCCCCCACACACTCCTACCTGAGCTTCCACTGTGCTGGCCAGCGGACTCATCCAGCTCCACAACCAGCGGCCTCATCCGGCTCTCCTCCGGACCTCCATCCAGCCACGTGGTCGACTGCTCCAACGCCATCCGACCCGTCAGCTGGTCGGCGTAAAAGTCCTGCCCACCGCTCAGCCAGTGAGAGCTGGACTGATGGGAGAGTCGACCGATCATCCGACTCAGAGTGGAATCCCATCCACCGTGATCAAAGCTCACCGAAACCGGCGGGCCTGGCAGCTGACCAATCATGGACGAGTGAGCGGACGGTTGACCGACCAGCTGCTCCATGGCCGAGTCCCTCTGGTCAGCGGCGAGACAGGACGACTGGTCCGCCAGCTGGCCGATCAGAGGTCTGAAGGAGTCCTGTTCCTGGTCCTCGGCCAGTGACGGGTCCTCTCCTGAGAAGTGCTCCGGGATCGGATTAACTGCATTGTGCCAATCCTGTAGCAAAAACAAAACATCAGTAAAATGGTGGGTATTTTTATTTTACAGTAAACTATTTATACTGCAAAATAGCCATTGTGGATTGTGAGTCACTGACCAGGCCACTCCTCTGTGCTCCTGCGGTGTCCGAGGGAAGAGACCGGCGAGCTGTAGAGCTTTCATCCTCCCCGCTCCTCTCCGGGACTCGAACCGAAGCCTGCTGGGAAACTGAAGAGCCGGGTTCCTCCACGTATGAGCCTTCGCTGTCTGCGGACCGACAAGAGAGGAAACGAGACCAACGTGACGCAGCCTCCTGAGACGAAATGCTGATTCATGTGCTTCCACTGAGTTTGGCCTGTTCAAACTAAAACAGGTTTGTGGCAATTTAAAAATTCAGATTTGGATGGTCGCTATACCTTTAAGTTATATTGCTCAACAACGTCCTTAAAAAAAACACTTCATAGACTGATCTAAAATGAATCACTTGTTACCCACTAGAAGTGTGTAGCGGTGTCGGTATGTAAACAGACCCTGTCCTCTGCTTGCGTTTGCTGTGTACAGGACTATTATTCCCCCCCCTCCCACCAATAAGCAGGGTGTGCTGCCCATTCTCATGTCAAACACCGCCACTTTGTCTTGCCCCTCGGTGTAAAAAAAGACAGGAGACACAGCAGGATGAAGTGTGCCTTGGGTTGCTTTCATTCAAATCCAAAAGAAAAGAAAAAAGAGAGTATTCTTGAAACACATTTGTAGCATACCTGTGGTTTTGCCAGCAGCGCCGAGGGAGATGTTAAGCTCCCTTGTGTATCTGTCTATAATGTTCTGGATGCTGCTGTCATTAAACAGAGAGTCCACAGCCAGACCAGGACGGCCTGCAGCCGAGCTGTCCTTGATACAGGAGCTTTGAGCGGACGGAGAGGAGATGTCGAGTGAATCTGCTCCTCGTCCTGGTTTTGCAAAATGTCTGAGTGGCGGGGATTTATCTAATGAAGAAGAGGGGGGAGAAAGGGAGGAAAACAGATTTAGGCTGTCATAGAATTAGAAACACAACCAGCATGTTGTCTGGATTATAAAGGGAACTTAACGGGACAGCGGGGTTATACGAGTAAGGCACTTATCCATAGGCAGTGCATTATACCTACAGTAGAAACAGACAGGAGTACCAGCACGGGAGCAAAGCAATGTACTGCTGTGGACTGGGCAAACAGCAAGATGTATTTTAGACACCTTAAAAAAAAATTTAAAAAATCTATATCAGTTTAAGTGTACGCTGTATTTAGAATATTTTCTCTGCTTTACCTCGTCGTCAGACAGCCCTTTAGGACGGGGAACTGAAGCCGGTTATTTTTCCTTTGCAGAACACAGGAACTGCTGGTCTACCAGTCTTTTTCTTTTTTAAGGCGTTTAAAATATGTTTTGCTGCTGCTGCTGCAGTCAACAGCGGTACATTGCTTTGCTCCCGTGTTGGTACTCCTGTCTGTTACAAAAACATCCCAACAAGCCACACACGCTGCTGTCCCTCACCGGCGTGGACGTTTAGCTCAGGATCGGTGGTGATGTAGCTGCCGGTGGAGATGGTGGTGGAGGAGAGGCAGTCAGAATCTGGAGTCCTATGTGCAGACTGACACGTGCACACAAAATAAGTGTGTTAAGGAGATAAAAATTTTTTTTTTTTTTTTTTTTAAAAAGAGCGATTTGGGACACGCTTACATGCACACAGATGCAAAGACTCACACACACTGAGCTCAGATCAAGTGTAGAAGCCCTCATGAAATGTATTTACATCAAATACACTTTAGGTCCAGGTAAATTCACATCATCGCTCTGTGTACAGAAACAACACACGACATATAGACAGACACACGCAAAGACACACACACACACACACGCAAAGACACACACACACGCGCAAAGACACACACACACGCGCGCACACACACACACTGAGCTCAGATCAAGTGTAGAAGCCCTCATGAAATGTATTTACATCAAATACACTTTAGGTCCAGGTAAATTCACATCATCGCTCTGTGTACAGAAACAACACATGACATATAGACACACAGCCCCACACACACACACACACACACACACACACACACACACACACACACACACACACACACACACACACACACACACACACACACTCCATAAAAGACAAAGGTTGACACACAAAGTAAAAGCTTCTCAAGCATAATCAGAAGCTGAGGCAGATATGTCTCTAGCATTCAGATTTGGCTATCTTTCATCATCGATCCACAGCATGTGAACCTCAGAGTGTATTAGGAAAGCAGTAAACGGAGCGCCTCGGTAGCCGAGTGGTTACAGCGTATAACCGCAACGTCCCAGGTGCGTGACACTGACAGAAGTGTCAGGCAGATGCTTTTTCACTGCATTCTGATCAAAACTGTTCCTTCACCTTGTAACTTTCTCATCAGTGTCTGCTGCAAAACGTTTGCCACGAGGTTTATGACTTGAAAGAGAACAAAGCGCTTCAGCAGGTTCGGTTACCTCTGCGGAGGGTCTGTTGCTTGTGACCGCAGGACCAGAAGAGTCAGCTCCTCTCCCAGAGTCGGAGGAAAGCGGTGAGATCATCCTCAGGACTGTATCTGGAAAACAGCGTTCCAACCCGAGAGGAAATAGTATTTGATCAGAAAATAAAGCTAACAGTTTTTCCTCCCATCCGTAGTCTTCATCTCATCACTCTTCACCCGTCCTCTACATACCAGACCCTGAGGAATCTGGAGACGTCCCTGCTCCCATCAGCAGCCTCTTTTTCCAGACTCCTCCCGAGCTTGTCCCAGAGCTGGTTGATCGTTCAGCCGTCCGCTGCCCACTGCTGGACCAAGAGGGCGCCTGCGGGGTCCTGTCAGAGGACATGGACGATTCAGAATCCTCCAGCCGATCCCAGCCCAGAGCGGGAGAGGGGACCGTCACACTATCCTCCGGGCCTGTGGGTAGGAAACATCGACAATCCAATCAAATGATAATCACCTCTCAATAACTTGTCACGTGGCGTGGGCGTGTGATGAAAACAGTCTTGTGTTTCTGGGGCTGAGCTCACCTGCGACTTGGCTGGAGTCGACCGGTGTCTCCACCTCTTGAATGGCACTGAGCTCGTGTTGCTCCGTCATCATCTCCATGGCGCCCAGCCTGACGCGGGTCACCGGGGGCTTCGCTGCTCGAGGAGGAGGGGGGAAGAGTCCTGAGGTGAAGACTGACGCCGGGGCAGGTCCGGCAGGAACTTCGCTCTGACCGATGAGATCTAAATGGAAAATTTAAAAATCACTTTTTTAAATTAAAAACAAGATACATTTAATGGGTTGGAATTTAATGGAAAATGTGTAAATCCATCCAAATGATTTTGATAATTAGTACCTATCAAAGGGACAAATAATAAAATGAAGTGGAAAAATGTTTCCGTCCTGCAGTTAAATGGAAAATGTGTGAATAAGATGTGAAACACTGTCTGCCCTCTGACATGGGATTTACCCGTCTCACCACTGTTGGCTGTCGGTTGCGGAGGGGAGCCGTCGTTCTCCTGAGGGTCTTCTAAGTGAGCTAAAGTTCCTCCGTTAGACTCCTCTATAGCTCTCAGCAGGGACGCCAGTAATTTGAGGCGGGTCTGACCGATGTCCTCTGAAACCAACACTTCACCGGCAGCCTCTGGAACCAGCTGTGGGTGAGGAAAATGCATCAGGAAAGTTGTTTTACCTATACGTGCACGCGGACTCACTGAGCTCAGTTCAAGTGTAGAAAACCATCACGAACGGTATTTTATAATAATACACTTCAGGTTATGGTAATTTCACATCATCGCTGAGTGTAACGAAACAACCACTTTGATTTTGATTCAATCTGTGGAGAAACAAAGTGATTTGTCTACTGTACTGCAACAAGAACACCAGGGCGGTAAATGTTCCCTGACTTACTTGTTCTTCAGTATGAATCAGAGCCTGCAGCGTCTCCTTTTGCCGCCTCATCTGCTCCATCTCCGCTTCCTGTCTCCGTCGCTGCTCCTCCTGTCTCTGCCTCTCCTCTTCTCGCCGCCTCTGCTGAAGAGCCACAGTATCCCTCAGCTCCAGCACCCGTCTCTGGACCTCCAGCAGCTCTTGTCTCTGTCTCTGCCTCTCCATGTCGTCGTCCTCCTCCTCCTCCTCCCCGGAGCTCGGGGACCCGGTCCGCAGGGAGCCATGTGGCGCGGGCCCTCGCTCGCCCAAAGGTGCCCTATCTGTGATGCGCGGGCTTGTGGCTTGGATGGAATCAGAGGCCGGCTGAGGCGAGACGCTGGCTGAATGATGCGTTGGGAACCGCTTGTAAGATGGTGGCTCGGAGGAGGGTCTCACTCTCTCTGGAAGGTGCTCCGTCACTCTCTCCATTATGTTGTCGGTCAGCCAGGCGGTGGCATCCGGTCTCCGGTTCAACGGATTGCTCGAAAAAGATCCAACGTCATCCGGCAGCAGCAGCTTGGAGCCAACGCTCACGCCCGGAAGTCGTGAGGGCGAAGCCGGCATGTCGGACTCTCTTGTGGGAACTTCCGCAGGGGTTTGCCATTTGGCGTGGATGTATGGGGGCGCCGCAGGGGTCGTAGGGAGCTGCGGGGGAGCTGGGAGATGAGCAGACTGAGAACCGTGCAGAGGAGAATGAACAAGGAGGCCCAAAGGCACGACGACCGGCGACGTGGCGGTCATGTTGTAACGTATCCGTAGAGCTCGCTGGTATTCCTCCAGGCGCTGGCGAGCCACCTCCATGGACCTCTGGTGAATCCTACAAATGAAAAGGTGGTCAGAGGAATACAAGTCAAGTCAATTTTATCCCAGCCTCAAGAGGCTTTCAGAATGTATACTTAGATCCTCTGAAGACGTGCGTTACCACAATAAAGTGGCGTCATTTCAGGCTTTAAAACACACCCGTTTTGTTCCAGCAGCCGCTGTTGGTACTCTTTAATCCGTCTGGTGTGTTCATCTTCACCTGCAGGAGGCACCAGCTGTAGAGTGCAGAGGCAGCAATTATTCCTCATTGAAGTAACAGTACTACACTGACCACACTTTACAAAGGGTATCTTAAAGGAAGTCCCCCAACAACACCTGTAAAAACTAGAAGTTGACAGGAATATCGAGAGGCCTACCTCAGTGGCTGCACCAGGATTGACAGAGGCGACTTCCTGGTGATGGACAGGTACTTCTGGTTGGTTGATGGGTTCGTCCTGGGTCACAACAGCCTTCAGGTCTTCTCTCTCTTGCTGGGCCTCGAGCAGCATTTGCTCCAATTTGGCTTTCTGCTTTTCCAGCTCCTGGAGCAAAACCACCTGCTGCTGCTTCTCCCTGTCGAGCTCCTCTTCCTGAAGAAATAATAAAAAAGGTTTAAAAACAGCGAACTTTTCCTGGATATTGACCGGATATCCAGTGCAAAGTAGTGCGGCATCAGTTAGCAAGTTGAGACTTTGCAGTTTGACCGAATAGTGAAACGCAGTCTTCAGAGGATCACCCTTCTCCACAGGAATAGCCAGCCAGCCCAGATCCTGTGTTCCTCTGCTGGGTGTAGATGCAACGTCCACCAGCCCCCATTATGCTCAACTGCATTTTATTTTTTACGAAAGAAAAACTTTGGTACGTTGGGCCCCAAAACAGGGAATCAAACCAAAGTCTGTAGTTGTTTTATGTACAAATAAGACAACAAGCCATGCATATTGTGACTGCACACCACCTCCACACAATCCTGCTTTAGATAGAGCCAGGACTAATTAAGTAACGAGGAACACCTGGACCAATTAACTCGAACGACCAATCGCAAAAAACTCATGAAGCCACTCGGATAATGACAGAACCAGATTTTGGATTATTTAAAAAAAACTGAACAGTGAATACAGACTGACTTCTATCAACTTGATATTGTGATCAACTTAAATGTGATCCAACAGCCGTCACTGGGTAAACATGAGGAGAAGCATCTAAACCTGTCGGATCACCTGCTCCTGCCTACGTGTGCAGTGTTTAGAAGCAGTTCCTGCATTGTATCATATTAAATAGGAATCAGCATGTACCCGTCTCTTTCGTTCTTCTTCAAACTCTTGGACTCTGCTTGCAAGTACATCGGGAAGTGGAGGATCTGCTGCAGACGACCGCTCCGTTGTCTCCAGCGCTGGTCGAATTAAACAGAAGAAAAACACAAAATGGTTATTATCTCACAACAACTTCAAACTGTGACTTCTTTGGCTGTAGTGGGATTTATATTTGGAAAACAAAACGGGAGCAGATCTCAAATTTGAGAAGAATGAACAAAAACCCTAAAAGACAAAAACAGGTGCTATAACTCTGGAGCCTAGTAGTAGACAGCACTTTGAACATAGAATTCAAATTTTAAAATAGTTGAAAATATTAACATTCAAGTTAAATATGACTCTAGTAGAAGTACAAAAGTATTAGCATCAACATTAAAGCAGGCTTCATAAAGGTAGGGCGACTCATCATGCAGAACGGCCCATTTCAGAATAAGTTACAGAACTTATTGGATCATAATTATTTATGCATAATGTGTTCATCCCTTTAATGTTGCAGCTGGTAAAGCTGTGGCTCATTTAAATGACTTTGTATACCACTGGATAGTTTAATCTATTATATTATATATGAACGTATTAGTTAATTCGATTTTTCATTATTATTCAGAATAAGGTATTTACTAAAATAAATGTAGTGGAGTAAAAACTACAATATTTTCCACAGAGATATAGTGGAGTAGAAGTATAAAGTAGCAGAAAACGGAAATACTTGAGTAAATGTACTTAGTTGCATTCCACCACTGTTAACATGAATACATTAAATCAACCTTTGTTAAAGATTTAAATGTGATTTGTGATATTGGGCTATATAAATATGAATACAATTGACTTGACAATACAAATCACTACAAATTAAGAGCTTGCCCAAATAAATGAGTGTAAATAGGGGAAAAATATGAAAACAATGAAAGAAGAAATCTCAAGTTCTTTAAATATCAAAATAGAATGTTTTAATCACATTGTGCTCGGTCTTCTAGATGCATCTTACTACAGTTGATGACAGTGAATGACCTACCTGGGTCAGGCTCAGGGAGCTCCGTGGGCAGCAGGAGGCCTTTCTCCTCGCTGGACAGAGAGCCCGTGTCGATGGTCGTGTCCCGCTCGGGGATCTGGTCGGTGACGGCGGTCGGTGAATCGGCTGAAGGGCCGCGACTGTCGTGGTCAGTCCACTGGTTCGTCTGGCTCCTGATGCGATCCAGGAGTTTCTTCAAAGCCCGTCTGGGAGCAGGTTTGGAGGACTCCGCTGCAAGTACAGAAGAACCTCTGAATGCAGTTCTGGCTGGGTAACCGCCTGGTCTTGTTCAAGATGCTTGTCCTTGACTGGAGAATTTACATAATTCTTATAATCTATTGCAATAAACCAAGATCTATGTATTGATGTTGTGTAAACAGCCTTTATTTAACAATTTGGTAACAACCCTTAAAAATGAATAAATAAAGGTTTCATGTGTATCTGGTGCTTCTCCTCACTGTGATCAGATAATTCCCGCTCAGCGCCATGTTGTGTTGTTGCTGCTCCTTGTGTGGTGATTCCATCCATTGAGACGTCCAGCTCTTGGTCCTGGCTGCCTGTGGACAGAGCTGGCAGAGGCTCGGGTACCAGCTGCAACACCAGGTCACCTTTGACCCCTGGGATCAGACACAGGCGAGGTTCAACGAGGCCCCAGTAAAACTGTACCTGTACGCGGTATCGCCCACCAAAGCACAGACGCTATTTTGCTGCGTGAATATACAAATAAAGCTCAATACGATGACGATTTAAGAAACTGTATTAACAAGAGTGACACCTTCTAGGCTACATCAGAATGATGCTCTCGAATCTGATGACGTACTTCGTTTTGTGACTATTTAGTACAAAACACATTCAAAGCTGAATACTACACAGCTGAACTGTCCTTACTCCTCTCTCCGGTGTACATGTCCTCAAAGGCAAACTCCATCTCCCTCTGGAAGTCCTCCCTCGTCTCCTGTCTCTTTAGGAGAGGCTGGAAGATCTGAGCGGGCATCTGGGACACCTGCTGTCTCCTCCTCAGCAGGTCCGTCTGCTGCATGTGCTCCAGTTCAACGAGCAAGCGCTCGCGATCCTGAAGGGGACCATCGAAAACAGATTCAGTTTTTTTTTTTAAAGCGCTCAATTCTGGATCAAGTGAGTCAAATATGTAAGACCCTTTTACGGACAGATCTTGTAGAGGTGTCAAGTGACTGACCCTGTAATGTGGTTTTAACTGAGCAAACCTCATTGATTTTTATTTTATTTTATTTCGGGTCTCCCCCGACATATTTTTCATTCCTCTTGCGTGCACACTTTACCTCTCCCAAAATGATCAGTTACCAACTTTAAAAATCTGTCGATGGCACAAAATATGAAGTATAATTGCCCATGTGCTGATGTATGTTTTGAGAAGAATCCCACACTTAATATTTACAGCCTAAATCCATGTTGCACTCTGATGCAAGACTACTGAACATGTTTATGGGGAAATGTTTTATCACAGTACCGACTCATTTTCTTAGGATGAACTGCACGTGGATTTTGGATGACAAATGTGTCAACACAGTAATATGCACCACTGCAAGCTGTACATGAAGCGGTTTGTCTTCTTACTGTGGTGAATGCTATTGTCCTGCTGGCCGGTCAATCGTGTTTGCAAAAGTTAGGGCAAGTTACATGAGAGCAAATAATCTCGCTAATACACATTTTGGTGTCTATCTGCTCATTTCAGTAACCGGTAAGTTGTACCTGGACGAGGTGTTCCCTCCTCAGAGCCTCCTTCCCTCTAAGGCGAGCCTTCTCGAGCTGCTCCTCTCTCCTCCTCCTTTCCTCCCTCTGTAAGTCCTGCAGTCTCCTCACCTCCATCTCAGCTCCCTGGTGGGCATTAGGCTGTAGGCACATGCACAGATTAGACAACTCTGACAGGAGGGAGGACAAGCTAACCTTTAGTGCACGCAATAATCGGAGGGATCACCTGCTTCGTGTCGGCCTCTCTGTCCACTATGCCCTCAGGCATGTGGTAATGCGTGGTGGCGAAGGCACTCAGGTCAGATTTCTTCACTACACACGGCTTCTTGGAATCGATGCTCTGCTGGAACAAGAGAAGCCGATGTAACCTCGACTCCTTCCAGAACCTAAACTGTGCAACTTAAAAAGTTTGTGTTTTTACGTTGTAAACGGGACAGATTGGTAGCAATGCTTAGTTGTGTGTTGGGAGGATGGAGAGAGATATCAAGCCTGAGCCAAAACATATGTGATAAGTGAACAGGTATCTGAAATCACCTGGCACATTTCTGTACTGAATCACTTTGCCCAAACTTAATTCTGTGACATCCATACTCCAATTTGGCACATTAATTATTACTGTGACCTCTAAAAGTCAGCCAAATCCAGCTGGCTTGTCGGGTCAACAGGACAATAGTAACGTTATGATCACTGATTGGCACCTGAATGGGGTTGGGGAGAGGCGGTGGGAGGCTGGCCACTTTTGCTGATCTTTCCTTTTCTGCGTGTAGCGCCTTCTTCCTGGCATTGATCGGTCTATAGACAAGCAAATGAACAGACTTAATGTTCAGTCGGTGCTGACTAAATTCCGACATGTAAACGTCTTTCGGGCAAATGTTTGTGAAGGCTGCGTACCGGCTTTGCCTCTCGTCATCTTTAAGCCTCTGTGATTTGAGCTCCTTCAGGGCTTCCCGATAACGCTCCTCTGCTTTGACGTGATTTTCCTCCTTCCTCTGAGCTATGGCTTCCAAGTCAGGTTCCTTGTGCAGATAAATGAAAATTAAACAAAAATTCAATGATTGGGAGATTGTTTTCCCCTTATTGTGAGGTTGTTATATTGTGTTGTTCTGTTCACATTTTGGTTTCAGCTGTTCGGTGGTCGGGTGTTAATCTCTCTTTCGGTGTCTCCAAATTCATCTTACGTTTTCTTTTGCACTCCTGTGTCCCTGACCGACAAGCTGGAGACTCTCCTGGTAGAGCGTCTGCAGTGCGTGGAGTTTCTCCCTCTGCTGTCGCTCCCAGTCCTCCCTCAGCTGCTGCTCCAGCTGCTCCAGCTCACGCTGCCGTCTCTGCTCAACCTCTCGGCGGATCTGCAGCGAGATGCACCTCTGCTGCTCCCGCACCTGGAAGTCAATGCACAAATAAATAAATATATATATATATATATATATATATATATATATATATAAATAAATAA
>NW_022280059.1:29905-37604 GCF_004355925.1 Anarrhichthys ocellatus | reverse complement strand
TATATATATATACACACACACACATACTCAGTCTTAAAAAAACAGACGATTTTGAAATCTACCCAGAGGGGTGTCTTTTTATAAAGGTATGTCAAAAACGGCAAACGTATTTTAGAAAGTCTTTCTTAAATGAGCCCGACATATTGAACCAGGACAAAGCTGTTTCATCACAGCAGCAACAGTTCGCTTCTTAGAAAAAAGACCCAAGATTACAAGCAAAGTTCCCGTATGTCAATAGTGAGGAAAATGGGCATGTTAAGACAAATCTGTGATGTTCACTGCCACAGAATGCATGTCGCAACATATCACAGAACAAATGACCTACACCAGTACCAGAACCACAACAGAAGAGAACTTCTGGCAAACTGAAATCAACTCAAAAATGATACATTTGAATTTATCTTTTGATCTCCTTTAACTGCCAGATTTCTGGATTTCTGTTTCTTTCTTTCTTCTTTTTTTTCCTAAGTGACATTTAAAGAGAGAACATATGCTTATGATTCTGATATATACACAGACGTACAAATAAAGCTGGTTATAATTCTGATTTTCAGTTATGTACTGTGGGGGGCTCTGTCAGTAACCATTACGGGTGTTTACATTGTTTTCTATTTTATTAGGCCTGGCTTAAGTCATAGGCAATTTTTCTTAACGAAACATCCTTCACATTATACAGTAAGAAGCTGTATTCACGGGCATGCAGAAATCATGGACATGAAGTGAATGAAGTGAAGCAGAGACATCACTGAAATGAACTTGTTCCGTTAGTAACACCATTAACATTGGCGTTAGCTTACCTGCTGTATTCGTAATTTCCTCCTCCGTTCATATTCCTCCCGTATTATCCGAGCTTCTTCGTTCGGACTGAGTCGTAATTTGGCCACTTTTCTCTTCATTTTCCTCAAATATTGCTAGTGGCCATTTTACCAAAAAGCAGGTAATGTTAGCAACTCCGTTAGCCGTGCTAACGCTAGTTAATATTGGCTCGTTAGATTTAGCTGCATTGTGCTGTAGGATTCACTACCACGGACATCCTGGTTTAGCTAAATCGTTAAACGTATTCGAATATATTATGGAAATTGTGACGTCACCGAACAAAGACGAAATCAACCCCATGAGTTTTGTTTAAGAGCAGAAATCCATGCCAACCTGACAAAAAAACAAAACGTGAACGTTTTTGTCCCACACGTCATATCCGGTGGTTTAAACTGCCCGCCGTACCCGTTCCGTGATGACAACAATTCCCCGTGTTTCTTACCATTGACTAAACATAGTTCCTACCCATATTATGTGGGTTTAAAATATATTGTCCTGGCTATATTGTATTAAACTAAAAAATGTTTTATATTTTCAAATCAAAACGAAATGAAAGTAAATAACATGAAGCACCTAGAGCTGCTAGACGCCTAAACCCGTTAGCATCACGCTAGGGGGCAGCAGAGTGCAGTTGTTTTTGTGTAGAGAGAGAAGAGACACACTTCGCTACTGGAAAGTATTCCACAACTCCAGTGAATAACCGTTTGTACAAGTGGTGACTAGTCCATACTAGAGGTAAGACATACATACACAAAAAATATGTTGTTGTCATTTGGGCGTTTCTTTCAAGCTCCGGTTCTTCCATTCAACCTGTGAGATTAGCAAGGGGCTAACGCTAGCTAGACGCAGACATACACAATTAAATGCAGCTAGTGCAGCCGTATTAACAGTTACGTATGCAGTTATTTAGGAAAGAACGCCAGCAAACAAGCCAGCAGTGGTGGAATAAATGTGTATATCCTTTTCTGAAATAAAAGTGCCAATACCACGCTGTGGAAATACCCCAACACAGGTAAAATACCTGTATTCAACACCTAAAAATATGCAACGTTAAGTATTATGTTGCTGTTTTTCTTGTTTGGGCATTTTCTTTATTTATCGTCAATATTTTATGAAGTGTATTTGTGTGTAGTCTACTCTTATTCAAACTCTCTGTAAAATATGTCAACTGAAGAGATCCACTGAGCTGAAGCGCTTTGTGCTCCACTGTGTCTCAGT
The DNA here is from genome assembly GCF_004355925.1 of Anarrhichthys ocellatus. Lineage (NCBI taxonomy): Eukaryota > Metazoa > Chordata > Actinopteri > Perciformes > Anarhichadidae > Anarrhichthys > Anarrhichthys ocellatus. Next base: position 35,570 of record NW_022280059.1, on the reverse strand, counting down.
TTGATGATTTAATCTCGCTGCTTCTCTTCCTCTTATCAGCCTTGTCATCATGTCTGGTGGTCCAGCGGTGAGGGTCAGCATCGAGTCTTCCAGTGAGAAGCAGGTGCAGGAAGTGGCCTTGGATGGAACAGAAACATACGTCCCCCCTTTGTCCATGTCCCAGAACTTGGCAAAGTTGGCACAAAGAATTGACTTCAGCCAGGGATCTGACTCCGAGGAGGATGGGATCGAGGGCGAACCCAGGGACCGCGAGTGGACCAAGCAGGAGCCAGAGGAAGAGGAAGGTAACATGTGCTCAGGAGAGTATGGGACTGTCTAGAATCTGAGCCAAGTCATGTAAAGCTGACTGGCACCAGCTATGAATGATCCACCATTGATTCACTATTTAGATAAATTATATTTCACATGAGAAAAAATAAACTCTTTATTCCCTGATGTTTTCAGCTGCATGGCCTCGTCAAGGTGGTGCATTAACTTGGCAATTTAACTAATGAAAAAAAAGTAACAGCCAGAAAGTTAAGGACTTTCACATCATTATCAAGTCAGACCATCTTATGATAAATAGTTAACACAATAAAACACATTAAAGTAAAATAGCACATCTTTCTGAAACACCTTCCCTGTCTTCAACAATGAATGCTCCAGTCCCCGTGAGCCTGCACCAGGTGGATGGATTAAAAATAAAATATACTTGTATATAATACGAATCATCTGGATTTTGTCCTCTCTGTTAGTATCAAATCTGATTTTCGGTTTTGTCACGCAGGCACGGTGAAGTTTCAGCCATCTCTTTGGCCCTGGGATTCAGTGCGTAACAACCTGCGCAGTGCCCTCACAGAGATGTGTGTGCTCCACGACGTGCTCAGCGTGGTGAAGGAGAAGAAGTACATGGCCTTAGACCCAGTGTCTCAGGATCCTACAGCTAACAAGGTAAACTGCTGAAGAATAGCACTGTCGCTACGATCACTTAAAGGGGCAGTACGCCACAAAATCAAGAAGACTTATTTTTCCTCTTACCTGTAGTGCTGTTTATCAATCTGGATTGGTTTGGTGCGAGTCTCAGAGTGTTGGAGATATCGGCTGTAGAGATGTCTGCCTTTTCTGTAATATGATGGGACTATATGGCACTCGGCATACATCTGGAAAACTCAACAGCAATGTCTCTTTCCAGAAATCATGACCAGGTTCCTCAAGATAATCCACAGACCTTGTTGTGAGCAGTTCATGTAGGAACTATTCTCCTTCTACCGAACTACACCAGCCAATGAGTGAGCACGATCTTCTTGTTCTTCCTTCTGCATGGTGATACAGTTGGCCGGTTCGGTAGGAAGAAAATAGTTCCAACATGAAACTGCTCGCAACAATGTCTGTGGATTATCTGAAGTAACATATCTAAGACATATCTAAGGCAGATATCGCCAAAACCAGGCAACTCGCACTAAAACAATCTAGATTGATAAATAGCACGACAGGTAAGAGGAAAAATGTCTTTTGGATTTTGGGGTGAACTGTCCCTTTAACCTCTGAAGTAGGGTGAGTAAAGATCCTACCGATGATACACAAGTGTTATTGCAACGCTGACGAAATGTTAAAAAACGATGACGTTCTGATGTTTGTATTTCTCAAAGAGATCTGTGCACCTTCTCTTTTTCACGCGCATATTTACTTCCATTCACAACGCTTTATTTTCTTGCCCTCGAGCAGACCCCCCAGGTGTTCCAGCTGATCAGTAAAAAGAAATCATTGGGCACAGCAGCGCAGCTCCTGCTGAAGGGAGCAGAGAAGCTCAGCAAGTCAGTAGCAGAGAACCAGGAGAACAGGAGGCAGAGAGACTTCAACTCGGAGCTGCTGCGACTCCGCTCCCAGTGGAAGCTCCGCAAAGTGGGAGACAAGATCCTAGGAGACCTGAGCTACCGGAGCGCAGGTGAGAAGGCCTCTAAAAGCATTCTAATCTTATTCACGTTTAACTCCCAAGCTAAACATGTTTTGACCGTTTACCCGTGCAGGCTCCCTTTTTCCACACCATGGCACGTTTGAGGTGATCAAGAACACGGACATTGATCTGGACAAAAAGATCCCAGAGGACTACTGCCCCCTTAATGTCCAGATCCCCAGTGATTTGGAGGGATCTGCTTATATCAAGGTGAGAAGGAAACCACAAAGTTCATTAATTGCCCCTTTTTCACTCGCTTCACCGGTGAATATTAGAGTTAGTAATGCATGAATTATTTGGTGGACTACCTGTGTGGTACAGCGATAGCTCTTTTCATTTTATGTTTTTTTTACAATTTCCTTGCTAGTGTGACCTGTGATCATCACCCATACTTTTTTATATTTCAGAAATGTAGTTGTAATAGTGGAACACTCTTTATGTCTTCAGGTGTCCATCCAGAAACAAGCTCCAGACATCGGTGATCTGGGAACCGTCAGCTTGTTCAGGAGGCCGCCGAAAACCAAAGCCGGTAAGGTTCGATATTCCGAGACATGACATTGCTCGTCTTCCGATAGGCGTTGAACTTTTCTCTGCCTGTAGAAATGTAATTGTATGTCTCACCTGAAATGTCCCTGCTCTCTTTTCCTCCACATCCCTTTTATTAAATTTCCTCTCTCCTCACCATGGTCATCTCTTCGCTGTCTTGTCTTCCTTTGTTTCTCTCCAGGTACCCAGCAGTGGCATGTGAAGCTGGAGGCGGCTCAGAACGTTCTGCTGTGTAAGGAGATCTTCGCCCAGCTGTCCAGGGAGGCTGTCCAGATTAAATCCCAGATCCCTCACATTGTTGTGAAGAATCAGATCATCTCACAGCCCTTCCCAGGTCAGAACGCTCATGACGGGTTTTAGTTGAATGTCACCATGAGAAGATCTATGTTTGTTGCATATTCAACATGAAAGTGCATCACTATATGCCTGTGCTACTTTCTAACAGTTCTGCATTAGTATACAATATTTTAAAAGTGGACAAATGACATGTGCATGCGTTGGAAATAGAAAAGTGATGGAACAAAAGATTATTCCAGAACAACAAGACTGCTTATACGTCAGGTAACCTGATAAAGGTCAACGGACCAAAACCTATATTGCCAACCTACAGGTGTTCATAAGCTTTTGTTCTTTTATGAAAAAAATATACCGAAACACAAAGGAAGACGATAAAACAACTTATTGGAAGAGCTGTTTTTACCCTAGTAGTCCATCCACAGTTCAATTGTTCCCCGGTACAGATATTATTCCTAACACATGCGTTTTAATCACTTTGGGGGAAAAAGGCAAAACTTTGTTAACAGATGAGACACTTTATTATCTGGTCTCTGGAGTTGGCTTTGATTTATTTATTTATTTTTCTATATGGGGACATAAAACAAACGTACTCACGCCTTGTTTTGTTTCCTTCCAGGTCTGCAGCTGTCCATCTCACTGTGCCACTCCACGGGGGAGAAGAAGAACAACCGGGCGTCTCCAGAGAAACCCAAACCGGACGACCACCTTTACGTACTGGAACACAATCTGCACCAGATGATGAGAGAGGTGAAACACTGCGTGAAGTCACTCTGCATGTTGCCCGAAGCCGCTGCCTAGCACAAATGTTAGCTCATTGCAGAAATAGGAGAAGCACAGAGATGCCAAAGATATGTTTTGAAACCGGGTCAACATTCTGTAGTTTGTCCACCACAGTGAGAGTAGTTTATTTTTCAACTGCAAAATGTTTAAAAAAAACGATTATATAAGTAATCTAACGAGTAAGGTTTTTAGAGCACAGTTTACTTCAGTTCAGTCCTTGTTGTCTTTATTAATGGCAACTTTGGCAAAAAGCAAACTCATCTGTCATTTATTGCTGCTCTGCATGGAGACATCTTGCCTGGGAATAAGGGTGTAGTATTGATCTCATGTTAATAACACACATATTATAATAGCGTGTAAATGATCCAGCGCCTCTTAAATCATTTTTATATATCTCTCTACCTCCCCACACTCATATTTTGAATTTAAATAATCTGACAAAAACGAGACGAAACTTAGAAGGAAGTGTTATTTTATAGTCAAATGTTCTCGTTAGCGTGAATTCGTTTGGCCACGATAACCGTGTAGAGAAAATCTGATGTTGTGACAAGAATCTGTGAGCTCATGTTTTAATTATTTATTTATTTATTTTATTTGGTTTGGCGTCGTCAAGCTAGAAGACATCCACATTCCATGATAAATACCCCCACCAAAAAGTATTTTCATTCACAATTACATTGTATCAATTCAACCCTGGTTTCTGTTACAGTTCCACAAGCAGCAGTTGAGCTCTGTGGTGATGCCGCATCCCGCCAGCGCCCCCTTCGGCCACAAACGCATGCGCCTAGCGGGGCCGATGGCCTACGACAAGGCCGAAATCTTTAGCCTGCAGCAGAATGAGGGGCTTCTGGAGAAGATCATCAAACAGGCCAAACACATCTTCCTACGCAGCAGGTACCTTTAGCTGTGCCAGCTATGGTTTTTATTCGAGGACTGATATGATCACAAAACCGATTAGCGGCAGTCATGTCATTGTGTCGCATATATTACAGTAACGTTAGGAGCAGACACACTTTCAACTATGCAAGTACCAGCGGAAGTACTGTATGTAAATCCAGGCGGGGGTGTCACAATTATCATGCCACTGTTTGCAGTGGAATTGAATGAATGAATGTTTTGCCAATGAGTCATATTTGCTCAGTTGCAGTGAGCAAACATTGCTCCATCCACGTGATATGAAACTTCCAAACATGACCCTCAGTCTTCGCAATGCCACGTTTGGCCAGAAGGCAGCACACTTTGTCCACGTTCCTCATCGTTTGATCTCCAGAAAATACAATTATAAGCAAAAACAAAAAGTAATTTGAACTATTTTGTTAAGGCGGTGTTGAGGATGTAATGCCTACTTGCTTCATGATTGCGATCACCAGGACGGCGCGGACCATCGACAGCCTGGCCAGCCGCATAGAGGACCCCCAGATCCAGGCTCACTGGTCCAATATCAACGACGTGTTCGAGTCCAGCGTCAAGGTGCTCATCACCTCTCAGGGCTACGAGCAGATCTGCAAGTAAGTGGAGGAGACGAGGGCAGGATGAAGGGAGAACCAGAGCAGGAAGTGGGACACAATGTGGGAAATACAGGGGAGAACCTACTAATGTATTTCTGAGCCGTTGTGGGCGTCTGCAGGCCCTTTAACAACGTTTCAAATGGTGTAAATTGAAAGCTATGGGTTATAATCGGAGGCAAATCGTTTTTTCAGCATGCTATACTTGTTTGCTTTTAGTTTTGCTGGCATTATGAAACTAGAAATAGTACTGAGACTCTTACATAGCTGTGAAATTCAGGCAACAATATAATGTGATTTCTTTTGGGGATTTTTTTTAGTCCTTCATTCTGGCGCATTTTTGGCTTGACATGTTTTGCGCCTTCAGGTCCATCCAGCTGCAGCTGAACATCGGCGTCGAGCAGATCAGGGTGGTGCACAGAGATGGACGCGTCGTCACGCTGTCACACCAGGAACAGGAACTGCAGGACTTTCTCCTCTCACAGGTATCACACTTCCCACACAGCAAACTTTCCACGCTGGTGGAGGCTGGCTGTATTCACTGGAAGCAGAGAGTTTGTGTGTGTGTGTGTGTGTGTGTGTGTGTGTGTGTGTGTGTGTGTGT
>NW_022280059.1:22127-29895 GCF_004355925.1 Anarrhichthys ocellatus | reverse complement strand
GTGTGTGTGTGTGTGTGTGTGTGTGTGTGTGTGTGTGTGTGTGTGTGGGGACCTATTTTGCTATGGACCTGTTGCGTATTGGGCCTAAAACAGTGAGGCACAATTGATTTGGTTGTTAAATGTTGCCCAGTACTGGTTAGAAATAGTGGGGGGATGTAACCAGTGCTGTACTTAAGTACAAATTCAAGGTACTCGTACTTAACTTGAGTATTTCCATTTTAAGCTACTTAATACTTGTACTCCACTACATCTCACAGGTAAATAATTTATTTTCATCCCTGTCCTGTCCAGTGAAAACCATGTATCTCCTGATGTGTAAATGTTTGTGTTAAACTGAAGGATGAAGTGTTCCTTTACTTGTTGAGAAAATCCTCCTACTTCTTCATCTCAGTAAACTCTTTAAAAAGCCTCTTGGATCAGCTGGAAAATGCATCGTCACAAAGCTGAAAACAGGACTGTTGATCTGTTTAGAGATACGAGGTTCTCACAGGACAGAGACGCTACAAACATGGTGATCTTATAGAATACGATGCATTGATGTAGATTAAACTAACCAACAGGATATAAAGGAGTTAAAACATCTACAGCAGTAAAATGCAACATACACATTAATGCAGCAGTAATATTAATCCAGAAACAATATATATAATAGTAAAACACTGCCAGGGAACATTTTACTGTACAATCTATTCTTTTACTCGTCATCCTTCAAAGTACATTTAGCCGATAATACTTGCATAGTTTTATTTCAAGGTTTTGAATGCAGGACTTTTACTGTATTTTCACACTGTGGTGTTTGTACGTTCACAGATGTCGCAGCATCAGGTGCACGCTGTCCAGCAGCTGGCCAAAGTGATGGGCTGGCATGTCCTGAGCTTCAGTAACCATGTGGGCCTGGGCCCAGTGGAGAGCATTGGGAATGCCTCCGCCGTCACCGTCGCCTCTCCCAATGGAGAGTACGCCATCTCAGGTGAGACGAGTGTCGCAAACATCCAAATAGGAAGTTCTCCTCTATCTTAAGAAAATCATGCAGAGAATCCATCTTGAAACGTGTTAAAAATAAGCTACTTTTGAAGCTTTATTGTGGCTATTATGGTGTATTTTTTTCAAACAACAGGGATTTCCTTCTAGACTCAACAGAGTGCACTGACATTCAACAGTCACGGGGAGAAACGCATGAGAATTGGAAGTAATGCAATTTTCGGCACCAACGTTAGCCCTAGTTGACCAAAATGCATCGCAGCAGAGATGAGACCTGTTGCTTTTTCAGGCCCAACTCATGCATTGCAACACCCAGTCTCAGCTATGAAATCACTCGATCAAAAAGACAGGTTCATACAAGTTGAGGGATTATTAAGAAAGCAAACACTTCCCCACAAATACAACTCCTGGAATGCACTACATCACATTATGATTTAACGTAGTCTTGAGATAATATCCTACTGCGGTAATACAGAATATTCTCATGAACTCAATGTACCAAGACGACTAAGTATGAATGTGTTAACATAAGCGGATCACTGATGTATCGCCTGTGTGTATCCGCTCTGTCTGTTCAGTGCGTAACGGCCCAGAGAGCGGGTGCAAAGTCCTGGTCCAGTTCCCCCGCAGCCAGACCAAAGAGCTGCCGAAGAGCGACGTCATCCAGGACGCCAAGTGGAGCCACCTCAGGGGGCCGAGCAAAGAGGTCCACTGGAGCAAGATGGAGGGACGGAACTTCGTCTACAAGATGGAGCTCCTCATGGCCGCGCTGACTCCCTGTCCTTAGATCCGGTCAGTCCGCGGACTCCTTTCCCCACACACACACACACACACAAAGCCATGGTTTGTATTCAGCTGAGCGGCAGTGAACTGGACAACCAAACACAGAGCATCTAGAGAGATATTTGGACAGAGCTTTGCAGCCTTGGCAAAGGCCTCTTTGTCAAATGTGACATTTCCATCCATTACACCTTTTTCCATACAATTCATGGACTTTTTGAATACTGCAATAATTCCCTCTCCACCTCCACCTGTGTGTCTGTTGTCTGCTCTGTTTTTGATAATGCGATGTTGTCGAGTGTGTCCAACTAATTGGATACAAAATAAAATGTTACGTCTGTATGTATTTACTGTATGCCGATTTGTCATATCATCATAGAATTAAGGATTTTATTTAGAGGTTTTCTAAGGACTTCCAGGTATTTTTTATTGTGAGGAATGTGTTTCTGTAGTCTTGCTTTTTTGAGGTTTTAGCTCAACTTTCTTAAAACGAGTAACAGTCTTTTTTTTGTGTTTATTCTTTCACTCTGAAAGCCTAAAAAGTAGTCATGTGATTCTCCAACTTTTATCACTGCATCAGAAATCTGATACAGGCCACCTACTGTAAACCGCAAGATTCAAGTTTGGATGATTGTAGTAAAGAGGCCATATGCTTACAAAATAAATCACACAATTCCTTTGCTTCGACAATAAATACAGTATGTATTGTTTTCCAGGGTCATGAGGGATATATTTACATTCAATCCAGTGTCATCAGCAGTGTGCTGTAAAAGTATGTGTTCAATACAAATGTCAACATCTTGGGTACACGCTTTCATAAGTGGCATACCATCTTCCTGCCTGTCAGTAACTTGGGCAGCTAAAAAAAAAGAAATGAGACATGTAGCCTCACATACACACCTAAATTTAAAAAAAAAAAAAAAATGGATGAACAGTCTCCGGTTTGTTTTCCTGTCCGGTCCAAAGCACAGCGAGACGTCCATCAGAGACGCTGCAGCTCTGTCACGTCGGTTTCTGCATGAAAGGAGGATGTAACTTAACACAACGCGCTGATGTAATGAAGCAATAATAGAACTGTGAGACCTTTGTGCTCAGACACACCCACAACCTCAACCCACATTCACGCCTGTCAAGCCACGTCTATGCATTTCACACAACGATGCAGCAGTGAGAAGGTAACTCCAGGGCAAACAATCCTCTCGTATGTACAAGTTTATATGATTTAAAACGAAGATCCGGCATAGAACGTCCTCATTTAAAAAAGCATTTTACTACTGTCTAGAAAAGTATCAGTACTTGCCACCATATACTTTCCTACCTTTTTATTTACCCAAGCTGCTGTAATAAGTCATCGAGGCATAAACACCTAAATGTGTATTTTGCATGTTTTCTTTCCACCAGTCAGAAAGAGTTCATGTTAACGGAAGCAAAATAGCTCAAAACATCAAAATTGAAAAGTGTTTTTTTTTTTTTGTTTTTTTTTGCCTTAAGTTTCTCGCCTTATGTGCAAACATGATGGTGTCTCATACAAACCGGTCAGTCACAAACGGCCATGCACTTTACAGACCGATTGTTTTCATCCTGGTCTTACCTGGCATCTGTTTCCTGCGTCTCCATGCCACTATCTTCCTGTAGGCCTTGTCCAGCAGCCACATGGCCAGCATGAGAAGGCCGGCCAAACAGGCCAGTGCCAAGGCAGAGACGGACAGGTACTGGAGATCCTCATATAGCACCTCTGGAGGACAGGGACACAGGAGTCACTTTTTGTTACAAAAACAAAAAGCTTTGTGCAAAGGACTACTTTCCAGAGATGCAAACACAAAACACACACGTTTGGGAATCCAGCTTGTGCGAGGAGAGAGAGGAGGTAGTAGGGAGACTGTGTTTGATGTAAAGAAATAAAAGCATCCTGATTCTTATGTCATGCTCACCAATAACAAAACCTTACAGTTATTACACATATAGCTATTTCCATGTGTCATTATTTTAACACTGTGAACTAAAATCCTGCTCAGGTTGTTTACTAATGATTAAGTTGCTTGATCTGAAGATCTCAAAGGCTCATACACTATTCAAAATGTGACTCTGGACTTTAACTACCGCCACAGATAACGGAGTATCATCATGAATGTGTCCTCCTGCGGAGAGCTAATCTGCGGAGTGCAACCACGGTCTGAGCTGCTGGTCGCTGAGCAGCTCCACTGGAGCAGTTGGGATTTAGGGCCTTGCTAAAGGGCACCTCAGTGGTGGTAATGAAGGAGGGTGGCAAGTGCTGCTTTTTCACTTTCCCGCCTGGGAATCAAACCAGTAACTCTCCCAGTCAGGAGCCCGCTTCTCATAGCCGCAGACAATTTTGGGAAACCTGGGCAGCTCAACTGTCATTCCAACAACTGTTGGAATGACAGTTGAGCTCAACTGTCATTCCAACAACTGTTGGAATGACAGTTGAGCTGCAATGTTTAGTTTGCAATGTTTAGTTTGATTGCAATGTTTAGTTTCAGGTAATTATACACTTATGACAAAATAATATGGAATATTATATTCCACTTTTGCCAAAAGCTAGATGCTGGCTCTTTAAACCTGTGACTCTAGGCTGCGAAAGAAAATGCAGTCAAATGAGGTTTTTCCAAACGTTGCACTCTTATCTATTTGCTTAAAGAATGAAATACGCAGAAGCCCAGACCCGCTCACCGTTCACTTTCAGGACAAAACCTGCATCCTTGCTGCTTCCTGCGCTTTCCGTGACGGTGACCACGTAGTATCCGGCATCCTGCAGCCGCAAGTCCGACAGGCCCATCGAGCCATTGTCGAAGGACTGCACTCTGCTCACGTAATCCACCGTTATGTTGGTGTACACCCCCGGCTGCCAAGTCCCAATGGTGCGGCTCACCGCTCCCGACATAAAGTTCCATTGTATGGTGGGTACCTCACTGCAGGTAACGTCCACTGAGAAAAACACATCGTCCTGCACCGACCTGGTCAGGCTCCTCTGGGGAGAGTGGATGGAGATGGCTCCGGCTTCCAAAGTGCGAAGAAGAAAAACAGATAAATACACATCAAGATATGATAGATGGATAGATGATTGTTATGGGTCACACCTTTACCTTTTCTGGCCAATACAGTGGCTCATTTGCATTAAACCCAGAAATGTGCTGCTGTGTGAGTTTCTTTTTTCAAATTACATGCCTGGCATGAAGGAATAAAACTGGTCAAACAAGCTGAGGCTCACCAATTTGAATTTGAATTGGCCTCCTGTCTGTTCTGGCCGCCCCTCATCAAATATTTCCATAGGAGTTTCATGGGGGGGTCTGGTTCTGCGTGTGGTGTGTTTGCTTAAGGTAGAGAATTCCACCTGACAATACCAATGCTTTTTTTTTCAGACATAAAATTCTTACCAGGGTTCTGTGTGGGAAAAATCTATATTTAAATCAAATTTTAAGAACGTTTTTTTTTTTTTTTGTTTTTTTTAAAGCAAAAGACACTTCTTTGTGGTTATTCTGAGCAGCTGGACTTCCATTTGCAAGGACATGAGTTACTGCTCTTTTGCACTATTGCTTCTTATTTTCTTTGGGATTCAGATTTTCTTTGGTGTACTTGGTACTTGGGTGTGAACCAGGACAATCTGGTGTTTACATGTACACCGCTATGTGTACATGACTTGTGCTTTGCTCATCTACTTACCCCTGGTAGGGCGAAGAGAGTGAGAAAATATAAGTTCCATCTCCAGTTTGCACTCCTGCCAGGTTCTCAATTTAAGATCATTTTGAAAGGGCTGGGCCCTCACTCTATTTTCAATTCAATTTATTTTGTATAGCCCAAAATCACAAATTTGCCTCAGAGGGCTTTACAGTCTGTACACATACGACATCCTCTGTCCCGGGACCCTCACATTGGTACAGGAAAAACTCCCCCAAAAACAACTTTTACCAGGAAGAAACCTTAGGGAGAGCAACAGAGGAGCGATCCCTCTCCCAGGACAGAAGTGCAGTAGATGTCATGTGTACAGAATTAACTATTTAGCTCTAAACAAATATAAGATTGGCATATAGGCATGCTCGCTAACACAATAATCCAATACATGAGCTCTATGGAGAAGTCCAAATGATATACATGTGTTGGAATGCTTACCTAGATAACACATATATAATGTGATGCTGAGAAACACAGCAACATCTTGTACATCCCAGAGCCTGAAATGCCACATTGGAATCCCAGACCCATTGATCGAACTGCAGTAGAAGAATCTCCTCTGGGTTATTTCACATTCTGAAGTGTTGTTCTCTCTGTCTTTGTCCTTCCAAAACAGCCTTTCCTCGTTCCCACGGGTTTCCTCTTCCACTGTCCTTTGTACAGGTGTTTCTGTGTGTGCCTTTCCCTGCTTATTTTTGTGAGAAATGAAGAGTTCCCGTCACAGAAGCGCTAGAGTTCCCCTCCTCTCTCAGGACTGTGCTGGATTTCTCCTCATACCTTTGCAAGTCAGTGCCAGCCAGCCCACACCTAACAGACAGGTTCAGCCAGAGATTACTGAGCAAACATGTACTCCGCGTCCTGTGATCTCACGCACACCCACACACTACACAGATACTCTGGCAGACACACACATATCCTTCTCAATTTACTTACCTACCACCACCGCCCAAATAAAAAAAACCTCACCTGTATACACAGACACACTAGCCTATCACAAAATGAAACCGGGAAAGGTTGAGTCACCTGGTATTCATGCTGTGACACACCTGGTAAAACATGTCAAACAGGAAGTGCGTGTTCACACGTATGCATCAAGGAACATAAACACACAGTCAACTGACACTTCAATTTGGGAGGCATATGCTTGATTATGTGCTATGTGTGTTATGACATTTTCATTACTGACTTATTTTTTAAATCATTTTGATCATCCTGGATGGGATTAGAGAAACTAATTTTGAGAATTATTTTAAATAATTTCAGACTGTCAAAGGTGTCATTGTGTTTCCCTAATTTGTTATTCCCATTCAAAAAATGCACAACCCTGGGCTACCTTTGTGAGGACTCAAACTAGGACCTGTTGATAGTAATGAAAGAAGACTTCCATCATCATCACTAAACTCCAAAATATGTCACTCTCTGTCCAGATCTCTTGTCACATAGTGCTGTCTGGTCTGAATTAGGGATGCTGGGTATACAAATGTAGACTTTCTTGACTATTTTTTTTCATGTATTACCGTGTCTGCATTTTTGTTATTTTTCACAACATTTTCTAAATTAATAAAATATTTTATAGTATTCCATAACAACAAAACATAATATGCCAAATGTTGAACTTGGTTGAAAATAAAGGTTTGTTAAAAAAGTACTGTTCATTACTTAAATGGTTTAACAGAATGCAAACTGCGTTTAAACTACATTTTTGTTCGCAAATATAATATAACAATGTTGAGGTAGCTAATGTTAGCTAATGCTATGTTTGGGCTAAAGATGACGTCATTTTGCACACGGTCAAAGCGCACCTCACACACCGCTGCTGTTTGCCTCAGGAATAACTCAACAATTAGCTTTTGTTGAAGACAACTTTCAGTAAGTTCATTTTGACTAAATAACTCGACATTTGTTATAGAATTTTTAGCGCGTGCACTGTTCCCATAACTATTGTTGTCGGCTATTTAGGGTGTTTCACCCCAACAACAATGTTTGATTAACGCTAGCTAACTGTTAACTAAGTAATGCTAGCTCCTAGCTGTCATGTATTTATGCTACATTTTAACTCTGCATAGTAAAAACTGAGTCGTGTTAATACTTTGTTTTCGTCAGGGTGGCAGGCTGGCTTTAGCTCCACATTAGTAATAACTTAACCATTACAGCCGGTTAACGTCACTTCACCCAAATGAACGAATCATGACAAGTTACTAACAGTTAACGTTACTTAATGACAGGTCCACGTTTGTCACTATCACAGTATTATAACACAAGTTAATTCAGCGTATTATTAAACTAACAGACCAGTGCAGTTGACAGCGTTGTATTT
>NW_022280059.1:0-12127 GCF_004355925.1 Anarrhichthys ocellatus | reverse complement strand
CTTTAGTTCTTGTTGTGTACTTCATCACCGGACCGTAAAAAACGCATATAAATATAAAGTTTGCATTATCTTCTAGCACACATGTACAGAGAGACTGAGGAGCAGAATCGCCTGGTTGACTGGCGAGGTCCGGACCTCAGTAATTATTTCCTAACAAGCCCACCGTCTCCGCTTGACCCTGACAGCCATCAATAAGGCCACTGTCTGTGGTGGTGAGGTGACTGGAGAAGGCAGATAGTGAGGCGCACCATGGCTTCTCACAGCACAGCTATGATCACTGCAGCGATGAGACAAACAACAACTTAGTGAAACTAAAATCTTACTTGCTGATATTTCTGAAACTATTGGCACTCTGTTGTGCAAATTCTTTAATACAAGTTGATGTTATATTTCTACAACCGATAAGGATAATGTCATCAGCTGCTCCACAGCTGAACACGAGTGTCCATAGCAGAGAGTCCGGCCCTCTCCTGTGAGACAGCACTGATGAAATATTGAGCTGCATTTGATTTAAGATTTGAGTTGGTTGCTTACAATTTACAAGTTGGTGTAGTTATGGCTCACTAGCTCAAATAACACTGCTGGTTTGACTGTTTATGATGAAGTGGATCTATAGCCTGTGGTTTGTCAGAGTTGGTGAGGTTTACATTTGTGTGGACAATAACACACAGTAGTGACATTTATGCCTTATCAAAAGTGTTTTTCTGTTAGTAGATTTTTATTCTTGTAATATTAACATTTGTTTCTCAAAATATTTAAACCATTACCTGACTTCCCATGAAACACAGATATGAGGGATGTGTATTCAATGTCAAGAAAGTTTTTTACATGAGCAGAAATCTGTCTGAAACACATATGAGCTATTCAGTGCCAGAGCTTTATAAATGAATTCATATTATTATCTGCATGCTCCTGCGAGGTAATTAAGTAAACACTGCAGATCAGACTGCGCATGCGCACATGTGAGAAACCATACAAAACAACATAAGAGCCAAACAGGTTTGTTTGGGGGTTTTATTGGAAACTAACTATAACCCATTTCAAGACGAAAACATACGCAACCGGTCTGCCGTCCACTGCTGTGCAGGTGACGTCATGCAGAGCAGCATTCCTGAGTATGTTTTGTTAAGGGTTATGTGGCTAGTGCCGGGAAAACCCCACCTGCCTGGTGCTTAAGCTGTAGGCGTGGCCTGGGTTTGACTGCACAACCAGAAGCCTTCCATATTTGATATCTGGACGCTTACTGCAGCAGAGGACACTTACTCCTGAGGTAGGCACCATATGTATTGTTTCAATGATTGGATTATAACTTCATGTTATGTTAAACCAAGTGTACACACATACATCAGGTGACCAAAATGCTGCTTTTATACACATTGTTGTTTCAGTCCTCCTGTCATCTTTCTACTTCATGTTTTATGCAGACTCTCCATTTACAGTAATGATCCATAATTCCTGGGAGAAATTGAACAAAAAAAAACACTGGTTTAAAAAAATAAATGAAAAAAAACATGTAGAGGCTACAGGTTTTTATGTAGGTTACACATACCAGCTAAGTTAGAACTCATATGAACAATCATATTGTGCTTGCATGTAGCTAATTAGACTGTGTGTAAATGTTGGCATAACAGAGTTTGATTTCCTTTTCCATTATCATTATTATTTTTGTACAGCTTTAGCTTCCTTGACGGTGTAACCTGTTGAACAGGCACGATGGTGAACTGCTGTGGTCTGCTCAATACAAATAAGGAACCAGGTACAGTGCTGTTTGAAAAAACATAAACAACTCATACATCATGTGCAAGAATGATTGTGGTGTGTGTGAATACATTTGCTTGTGTATGTTCGTCTATGTAAAGGTTTGTGTTTGAGCCTCATGGCAGGAAGTGGCTTTTACAAACATCTCTAAAACTGAATACACAAGTTACACATGTATTCTAGAGGTGAATGATTAAATGTAGCAATTCAGGGACTTTATTTACGTACCATCAACCATTCACAAGTATTGTCACCCACAAAACACAAAGACGTTTTCACACAGTCTGTGTTCATTGCGTGTCCTTCTGTTTCCCGCTCAGTTCCTCTGAAGAGCGTGGAGGTGGAGCTGGAGGTGAGGGACCATGTGGCTACAGTGGTCTCCACTCTGCACTATGAGAACAAGGAGGACAAACCACTAGAGGCTGTTTTTGTCTTCCCTCTGCCTGGAGATGCTGCTGTCTGTCATTTCAGTGCTAAGATTGGACAGATACACATTGTAGCTGAGGTGAAGGAGAAAAAGGAGGTGAGCTGGACACTAAAGACTTACTCACAAAGGAGCTCTAAAACACAGTAAACGTTGCTCACATGTGTCATCTGTATTTCAGGCTCGTGAGGAGTATGACGATGCTTTGAGCTCCGGTCAGCAGGCCTTCCTGTTGGAGGAGAGTGAGCAGAGTCCAGATATATTCTCTCTGAGTGTGGGCAGTCTGCCTCCAGGAGAGAGCGCCTCCATCAGGCTGGAGTACGTCACTGAGCTGGCCGTGCAGGCTGATGAAGGGCTGAGGTTTTGTCTGCCTGCTGTGCTCAACCCTCGCTACCAACCTCAGGGTAGGAAAACCAGCCAACACCTTCATCAGGAGCCCTTAAGCTTCAGCTGAGAGCGCACCACACCTGTCCATACAGAGGGGTTTATTGCATCAGTCATTGTGACGACAGAAGTATTGTCCTGAAGAGCTGCTTTTTAAAAACTTCAGTATTTTGAAAGAGGGCTGAAGTGGAAATGGTGTGTTCACACTGACTACCAGTGTTTACATACAAACATCCTTTTGTCTGGAAAAGATGGAAAACAAAGGGCTGAATATTCATAATGATATCCTTGCTAGCAGCATGGCACAAGGGAATAAAATGTTAGTCATTCAATCGCTTTGTTCCCGTGAAATATCTCAACTATTGATGAAGAATTAATATGAAATTTGGAACAGATAATTGTGTCCCCTTCACTCTATTTCTCTGTCGTCAGCAGCAAGTCACATCTTTCAGGTTTATGACCAAATACCTGCACAACAATTGACATTCCCATCAGCCTTAGCTGTACCTGGTGTTGGTGACCATTTAGTCACCAAATGTAAGCATGCTAACAAACAACACTTGGATGGTTAAAATGGTAAACATTATACCTGCTAAATGAAAGTATATTAGCATTGCCATTATAAGCATATTACCGTTAGCATTTAGACACGGAGCAGCTAGCTAGTTGTACTAGTAATTATTATTTATGTTGGATATGTTCATCCCTCTACTTCCTCACTGCTGTGATTAAAGCATTTCCTTTTTTAAAGATTTTTTATTTCCTGCATTTCCACCTTTTATTGGACAGTTTGACAGGAAACATTACATTACATTACAGTCATTTAACAGATGCTTTTATCCAAAGAGACTTACAATTCAGTCTATCACATTTCTACACCGTAGGCACAGCTACGGGAGCAATACGGGAGAAACAGGAGGAGAGAGAATGTATGATGTGCAACAAAGGCTACAATGGTGCTCCATGTCTGAACATTTTGACCTTGTTAACAGGGAGTGGTGGTAGTGAAGGTGGCAACGTTCAGGTGACCTCTGTTCCAGCCTCTCTGGTGCCCTACAGTCTGTCTTTCTCTGCCCGAGTGTCCTCTCCTCGTCCCGTCTCTAAAGTAGAGTCCAGCTGTCCCCTGGACCCTCTCCAGTACCTCAAGACAGAGCAAACCCAGGCCACGGTAGGTAGAGTTCTAGTGATGATTGTTAGATACGTATATCACGATATTTATATTCACGAGTGTGTTTTGTCAACTGCAGGTCAAGTTGGCTGCAGGACACAAGTTTGACAGAGATGTTGAACTGCTGATTTATTACAAAGACGCCCACCAGCC
This sequence comes from Anarrhichthys ocellatus, assembly GCF_004355925.1. Lineage (NCBI taxonomy): Eukaryota > Metazoa > Chordata > Actinopteri > Perciformes > Anarhichadidae > Anarrhichthys > Anarrhichthys ocellatus. The sequence continues at coordinate 8,240 of NW_022280059.1, read as the reverse complement.
CACTGCTGTGGTGGAGGCAGGACAGGCCTCTTCCCAGCCTGGTGAGTGACCGTTAGTGAAGGTGTTTGCAAATAAAAAAAGGTCATTACATTCAGACTGATGCAATGAGTTAAATGTAAGTATTTAGATATTTAAATAGCTGAGTTATATATGTTGGAATAAATGATAAAAAGCCAGATGTGTGTTCTCTTCTCTGTGTTTCAGGCACTCTGATGGGTGATCCAGTAGTGATGCTGAGCCTGTACCCTGAGTTCCCCCCGGCTGTGATGTCTTCAGTCGCTTCATGTGCAGAGTTTGTCTTCTTATTGGATCGATCTGGCAGCATGAGTGGTGCACGTATAAAGAGTGCCACGGTACTAATGATGTGCTATTTCTATCATAGAACCATTCATCGTGTCTCTCTCACACAGTGACCGTCACTATCTTCTCTCTCCTCCCTTAAGGATACTCTGCTGCTGCTGTTGAAGAGCATACCACTAGGCTGCTATTTCAACATCTACAGTTTTGGATCCAGCTATGAACACATCTTCCCGTAAGTCACTCCCTCAGTCCAACAAATGTTGTTATCGCCTGTATTGTCACTTGTTGTTCATTGCTCCATGAGTTCATTCATGTGTTTCTGGTGACAGTAAGAGTGTAGAGTACAACCAGAAGACCATGGACGAAGCTCTGAAAAATGTTGAGGAGATGAAGGCTAATCTGGGAGGAACAGAGATCCTGAAGCCCCTCAAACATATTTACAGCCAGCCCTGCATTCCCAATCAACCTAGACAAGTAATACACACACACACACACACACACTCTCACACACACTCTCACACACACACACTCTCACACACACACACACACACACACACACACACATACGTGTTCAACAGGTTGTACCAATATCTCTTGTAGGTAATAGTATCATATCATTCAGTGAGAACCTCCTAATAACAGGTTCATTCTTACCACACCTTGTTCTTTAGAAAGTACCATTAACAGCACTTGTGTTACTGAAACAGCAATCTAACACAGCTCTCAGAAAGATATTTGGATGACTCAACACATGCTGCATGTTTGTTCTGTGTGATGTTATGTAGCTCAGAGTGATGTGTAAACTCTCCTCCCTAGATATTTGTCTTTACTGACGGAGCGGTGGGGAACACAAAAGAAGTCATCAATCTGGTGAAGCACAATTCAGGTTCCCACAGGTGACGCAACAAAAACCCGCACAATTTGCAAAAGTCCCATGTTCAGATGTTGTGTGTGTTAAAAACAGAACTACTGTATTGTAGGTGTTTCTCTTTTGGGATTGGGGAAGGGGCCAGCTCTGCTCTCATCAACGGGTTGGCCAAGGAAGGAGGAGGTCACGCTCAGTTCATCACGGGGATGGACAGGATGCAACCCAAAGTAAGACATCACAGCCTCAGTATCAATTTTATGAAAAATGCAATTAGGACAGACGACACAATAAGAAATGTAAATGAATACATTTATTCAGTGCCTCTCCCAACTTTCTGTAAATTGTTTTTACTCATCAGGTGATGCAGTCGCTGCGATTTGCTCTGCAACCAGCTGTGGTGGACATCTCAGTCAAGTGGGATTTGCCAAAGGGAGTTTCTGTCACTGTTCTCTCTCCACCAATCACAGCACTGTTCCAGGGTCAAAGGTCACTGGTTTATGCCCAGCTCACTGGACAGGTAGGAGCAGTAACATCTGATAGTGAACTTACTTTCTGGTTAGATTTCTCTATGATGCTATGAATGGTTTCTAACTCTGTGATGCTTTCTCAGAGTTCAGAGGCCTCAGAGGGCTGTGTGACGGTGAAGTACAGTCTGGCAGGTCATCCCTCTCAGAACCAGCTTCACTTCAGTCTCAAACCTGCTGAGGACACTGGGTAAAACAGTACTGTTATGTATTGGGTCCTGCCCTTACAAATGTTGAGTTTATTTTAATTATTTAGATCAAATAAAACTGTAGCAAGAGGTGAGAAACATGACACTATTTAATCAACAAATATTGCACTGATACATGGCATTAAAGACCTGCTCAGCGGCTGACACACACAATGTGGAGAATGGCTTTAAATGTCATCATGTAGTCAAAAAATACGCTACAAGAGACTAGACAATTAATTCCTTTTCTTTCCTAAATCAATACCTGTTATGCATGTAATACTTTGCAAAGCATCTGTCACATGAAACATCAGGTAACTGTTCATAACATAATAGGTTTCCAACATTTCCCAAGATGGTTTCGGTTATATTCAAATAAAATCAAGAATGCTGCATAAAAATATATAAAACACGTCAACTTGCAAATGGAAGCATGCAAACTGTGGCGATGAGAGAAACCCTGAGAATCCCTGTGGCACAGCAATATCGTTAAAGTGCTTCGTGCTATTTCTCTACAATACATGAACCCTAAAATAAGTAATGAGTATGTTTATTATAAACATCTGTGTGTAGATGTGTTAACGTCTCTCTCCTCTCTGCAGATTAACAGTCCACAGGTTGGCTGCTCGGACTCTGATTCGCTCGCTGGAGATGGAGGAGAGAGAGCGTAAAGGAGAGGAAGATGGAGGAGTGAAGAAGAAGGTGGTGGAGCTCAGTGTCCAATCAGGAGTGAGCAGTGCCTTCACTGCCTTCATTGCTGTCAACAAAGACAACAGCGAAGCTATTCAAGGACCTCTGGTGCGCAGAAATGTTCCAACACCCAGTAAGTGTTTCCAAGAAAGTTAAAAACTGAAGTTACCTTCTACTTACTAGATACTGGCTGACCATGAATGATAATGTAGCTTTAACATTAATAACATCACTGATCATCTACAAATCACTGTTTTCATTTGTTTTGGAGATGAGAGCGAGCATTTGTTTCGTGCTCACAGTGTGTTTGCGTGTGCACATCTGTTTGTATGTAAGAAGTTCAACTGTTGACATATTTTGAACTATTTTAACTGCTTGTTGTTAGTCGTCGTAAGAAGCTCAGAAACCAGTAGTTTTGTTGATATTTTTTGTTTAGCTATTGTCTTGGCACATATCTTGACCTCATACTTTTCTTTATCTCAAAGGGATGATGGCCTGTAGTATGCCGAAGTCCTGTGGTGTTCCTGTGATTACTCGTAAGTAAAATTTCTCCAAAGCTGAATCGGAGTGGAACACATATCTGTGTATTTCTACACTTTTGAGATATTTTGAACTATTTTAACTGCTTGTTGTTATTCGTCGTAATAAGCTCAGAAACCAGTAGTTTTGTTGATATTTGTTGTTATTTATTGTCTTGGCTCATATCTTGACCTCATACTTTTCTTTACCTCAAAGAGATGATGGGCTATATGCCCCGGCCTGATCCAATGTCCTGTGGTGTTCCTGTGATGGCTCGTAAGTAAAAATCTCCAAAGCTGAATCGGAGTGGAACACATATCTGTGTATTTCTACACTTCTGAGATATTTTGAACTATTTTAACTGCTTGTTGTTAGTCGTCTTAATAAGCTCAGAAACCAGTAGTTTTGTTGATATTTTTGGTTTAGTTATTGTCTTGGCTCATATCTTGACCTCATACTTTTCTTTATCTCAAAGTGAAGAACAGCTGTAATAAGCGTCGGCGTGGTCCGATGTCCTGTGCTGCTCCTGTGATGGATAGTAAGTAAACATCTCCAAAGCTGAATCGGAGTTATTTCTCCAAATAGACTAAATGGATGGGAACAAAACAACAACAACAAAAACATGTCTCTGGCAGAATTGCTCTGCCTGCTTATTTGTAGATGTAATGTGATAAAGTGAATGTAAAGTACGAGTTGTTTTGGCTCCAGTGTGCTTTGGTAGTCATTGACGTAAGAGACATGCGATTGCATCGTGCAGCAAGTTAGGAAGTTTGAACTGTTGTGTGTTTTCATGGAGGCATGCTTGTGCTCCACTCGTATTTTTCTTTTTCTTAACACTGTAAACATTTATATAGTTTTCTTTATCTTTTTAACCTCAAAGCTGACCCTAATCTACCTTGTGACTTTGCTGTTCCCAGCTATTTTAGTACTAAATGTAAGTACACAAGGCAACTGTGATTTTCACACACAGTACTGTGTATTCCTATAAAGACAGTACATGGATAGACACGGAGCAAACAGCATGAACTACTGTATGTAGGAGTTCTGGCAGTCCTGGACATAAGCAACATATAATTGCCCAGGACTCTCAGCAGATTCCTCGTTGCTGCTCACATTTATTGAGAGCTTCCTTCAAACAGCAGAACCTTCTTCGTTACCTTGTTTTAAGATCCTTCTAGAGTTGTCATTGTCCCACATTAAAGAGACATGCCATTGGGGGACACGTTGCTGCACGTGGACTTATTATGAAAACAACTTCTAGGCAGACTGCTGAGAGGAATAAATAATAATGAAGGAATATTTCACCAAAATGACCAATGTGGCTCTTGTGTTTCCTTTTATACTAATACTACTACTAATAATGATTTAAATTGTTTCTTTTCTTTGAACTCTGCCCCGGTTTCTGGTGCAGTGGTTTATACTTTGAGAATTTCTGCGTCTCACAATTTAAGTCCCTTCCTTGTATTTACTGTTGTTGTCTTTGTGTAATGTTCTACGTCTCCTTTTCTCTTTAAGCGATGGACAAGGGAACCACATTTGATGCTGGTGACGTTCCATGTAGCTTAAATGGTAAGTAAGGTTACTGAAGATACACCTAACCGAACTGTTGGGTTATCACCATGTCATTTGGTACACACATTCATGTCTCCCTCAGGATGAAATGTAATACGTTTGGTGATTTTCGGACTTTAAATCCAGTGCTTTCATCAAGTCAAACTTTTTATTTGACCAATACTTTGATTAATGACCAAATACTTGCAAAACTAATGACATCAGCTCGTCAGCTGTATTTTTTGTTTATAGCTAATTAGCTAATTAGCAGGTAATGATGAAAGGTGAAGACCGATTCCAAATAAGAAGCAACAATATTATTTGGAAAGAGAAATGTGAGTCAGTGTTTTCCAGTTTAGCATGTCACGTTTCAGTTCACTCATATTTCTTTCCTGTAATATACTGGTATCTATACGTCAGTATCAAATAGGAAAACAATAAGAAAAAAGACAAAACTAAAACGATTGTTCTAAATACGTATCAGTCCAATAAGCCACAGAGATCATTTTTATCTTCTCGCTGTGATCTTTCAGCTTTCTCCTCAGAAAGACGCTTGCCCAAACAGCCACCCAGAGACCCTTTGCTGCAGCTGGTCTCCCTCCAGAAGGCAGCTGGCTGCTGGGTGCTGGATCCAGCTCTGGCTGCTGCACTGGGAAAGACCAGTGAGGAGGTGGAAAGGCCCAAGCCTGCATCGGTGGGTTACTGTCAAATACAACAACATAGATTAATAAGGGACTTATTTTTAATGGGAAATTTAACTTATTGAAGGTTTGTTTCTGTTTGAAAGTATTTTTCAGAAGTTATTACGTTGTTAGGAAGTCAGATTTTTCCCTTTGTGCTATATCTGCTTTGTTCTTTTTGATTTTGTTTTGTATTCTTTGATTTGGTGAATTAGGTGAACCAGGAAGTGTGGGCCACCATTCTGGCTCTGATCTGGCTTCATGGTTTCAAGATGGATGCTCAGGAAGAGTGGGAGCTTCTGGCTATGAAGGCTGTGTCATGGCTCCGAGCTCAGAAAGGTAAAAAGCATAATTTTAAGTGTTAATCCGTTGTTTTTTTTACAATGTGTGCTCTTTAAAATCAGCAATTCAATCTCCTCTTCTGAAGCCCTATTTCGTATTTGTTTTTTTCAGCATCCTGTGTGACAGAGTGTGTGGAAGCAGGAAATGCTCTGTTGGGTTGCAACGTGCAGAAAGACACCCTGGGGATCTGATGTTTTCATGAAAGTGCACTTTTCCTTCCGGACTGGTACACGGAAGCAGATTTATTCCATAACCTTTTTCTTTTCTTCAACATGAAACTCTTTACACTATTTACATTTCATCATACAATCATTCTTTTCTTGCCCAACTCCATAGAGATGGATTGACATGCACTTAAAACCTGTTATGCACGAGGCCCCCAAATTTGGGGTCTTCGAGCTTAAGGTTGGGTAGCACATGTCGTCGAAAAAATGCACATATCGAGAGCCAATATAATGCATGTATACATGTTATATACCAGATTAAATTAAAAAGGTCTGGGCAATACTATCATCTAAGCCATTTTTACAAACTCCAAACACAATTCCACACAACTAATATAATCAACTAGAAGATTTACCACAATATCACGTATTTTTCACCATGACTCGGCGAGCTGCACACTCCGCTCCGAGCTACCAAAACAAAGCTACAAGCTAACACGGACAACTGAGGTATCAGAAAGCAAGACAATTCGACACAGAATCCAGAGATATCTTCAGAATTTCTCTCCATGAAACCAGTACAGAGCTGTGAGCAAACAAACGCCAGAACAACAAACCGCTTCACCGGAAAAAAATCTTAGCAGCACCTCACCTTTACGCTGAATCATGAAAGGTACGGCATAATTCCTCGTTTCCCGGCTAAATACACTGTTGCTACGTATATCCTGTCTGTTTCTCATCTATTTCCTGGAGAAAGGGGCGTTAACCAAGCTTGTGGGAAGGAATTTGACTTTTGGTGATTGGAATTTTACGCAGGGCGAGGAGCGTCGCGGTTTTGATTTTTACTGGCTAACGATTCTGTTAATCAAGCCCACGTCATGCCCACTGCATTCCTGAGACTCTGACGCGTCGAACGAGGTGTCATAGTCTGAAATTGACCAATCATAGGCTGAGAAAGGCCCACATACACACAAGGAAACTGAAATTCAGACAAGAAAATCCCATGGATGACAGACAGAAACAGGCTCAGAGAGGATTCAGGCTGTCAAAATGATGCCAAACTGCTGTATTTGGATAGATTGAACACTATTAGTGATAAAACAAGTGAAATATATAGTTATATAGTATATAAAAGTACAATGGAACAGCTGGAACAGCTGGTTCCAAAATGACAATTTAGCTTGACCTCGCGTGACCTCTCTGTACTAAAACCTCTCTAACTTTTTTATGCTTCACTTATCAAAGCAAATATTTGCATAGAGACTGCTGACATGTTGTGCTTTCTTTTCAGGCAAACCTGAAACTTTTCAATTTGAGCTGTGTGCCATCTTCATTTACTCTTAACCAGTAACATATACACTGATTTTACACATCTGACCAAATCTCACAAGTGTTACCTTTATTATAACATCAAAATTATTCAAATAGACCTTGTAGTTAGAGAATTACAGTCTTTTTAGTATGGGTGTGCAATTTTCGAGCAGAGGCCTAAAAATAGGCTCAGAGCAGAAGAGGGTTTACTGAACTGTAAAAATAGGTTAATACTAAAGTACTAGCCTCTAATTATCCAGTATCTGTAACTGATGGGGTGGAAATCCCTCCCTGTGTCTGAGTAACATTTTATATGTGACAATACAGCTGTCAGTGACGACGTAAAATGATGATGATTAATATGTGTTACAAATTTCAATGTACTGCAAATGATAAACTATTGATGGTCTCTCTCCTCTTTGACACAGAGTTTCTCTCTGAAAAGCTCAACCATGTTCCTCTGCTTTTCTGTTCATATTCTATGCTGAATACTGCAAATATGCATATCCCATCAGTCTTAATAGGCATGCCAATTATCCTCAATTTGGTGCTGCCATTAAAATGCTGCCATTAAAATGCTTACAATGTAACTTTTTATCTAAATGAAACGACAAATATGGGGTTGACTTCTGTCAATAAATCATTTCTTCTTCAAAACAAATAAAAAACTCTGCAAATGGGCTAAGATCAGTACTGTAACAGTGCAATAGCCTACTATCTCCACCCCATGCTTTGTCATGAATCAAGCGCACCTCATACGCTAGGCATGTCTGAGGAGTTACAGTCGAAGTCATTGAAGTGTTTACACACTGAAGCTTTCCGCAACTGCGAACTCCTTAAATGTAGAAATCTCGACTGCATCATTTGTGGTAGTGGGGGACTGCGTACACGCTCTCCCCTGATAACGTGTGAAATAATAAACTAATAACCTGGCTCAGGGAGATAGTTGGTAGAGGAGGATTGATTGTATAAGTTAATCAAAAGGTTTGATGTTGACGTCTGTGAACCAGGTCACGACTGTTATATAAATTGGGATTAGTAACTATTGCGTCTCTTTCTGCGAAGCATAATAAATTCCTGTGATGTTATTAATATATCCTCAC
>NW_022280058.1:5755704-5783943 GCF_004355925.1 Anarrhichthys ocellatus | reverse complement strand
TGAATGAGGAGAACAAGACGTACCCTATGGGGAAATCTACATCGGCTAAACTTGCATTCTAACCTAGGGAACCAGGGACTAAACTTGGTTCCTGTGCGACTGTTTCAGGTGGAATACCTACTGCTGGGGTTGTACTCCCCTAGCTGTAATCAGCTGACATGTTGAAATGGTAACTTGTGGTGTTGTGTTGTTGGACAACAATAAAATGCAGTCCTACACTATATCATTTTGTTTACCACTTGTAAATACAAAGCTATATATATAATGAATTAACAACAGACTTGCTTGTCAATCACAGCAAACATGCATGGTAAAGCTGTATGGCCATGTCGTCGGAATTAACTCTAAATTAGTATTAAAATATTTGAAATGAATATCATTTCCTGGCTCTGCAATGTGATGGGAACAGCTGAGTGAACGTGACCAATTACGTCATTATTCTGCGAGAAAGTAGTCCACGGAAGAAAGAAAATAGAAACATAACAATTATGGAACTTAAATCAAACTAAGTTATTTCAAAAAAACTCAACAAGGTTGTTTATGAATTATCTTTTCCGTATTTTTTGAAGAGTTGGTTTCTCATTGTAGTTATTACACACAGGCATTATCCGTTGACTCCTTACATGTTGCGACGGTATCCGATCTATAGAAGATATTACGGAAACTCTACCGGCCTATTTTACATCCGGATGCTGCTGAGATCTAACGGCGGGGGCCTCAGACGCTGGCTGCCTGTCTGTCTGTCAGCTAGCTAGCTGTAGCAGGAGCCAGTTCTAGCAGCTGTCAAGCCCCCACCTCTCCCTGAAACGTGCTGGGGTTGCGGTTCAGAGTCCATGTAAGTTCCAAAAACCTGTTTATTTGTTTTTTTTTACAACTAACCGATCTTACGTCGTCAATAACTTCTAACCAACCGCCTAGCTAGCGGGATGCCAGTGCTAGCTACATGAGAGTTAGCCCAAAGTCAATTTGATTGTCCTTGTCCCAGCTACATAGTTCTGTGTGAGCTGAACCGAGTAAAAGCTAACTGACACCACTAATACACGTTGTTGAGCAATCCATCCTCCACAAATCAAATGCATTTAATTTTGTGATCAACATTAACTTCCCCAATATTAAATTATTGTAGTTTGATTGCTGTATCTGCAAGTGAGTCGATGCTTTAGTCTTTGTTTTATTTTCTGACTACCAGAGACTATAACTAAGTAACTAGTTAGTGATTAGTAAGTAAACTACAGCCAACAATAGTTTTCATCATCTACTGATTCGACCGGTTTTGTCAAAATACTGTTTAATCCAAAACACTAATTTGGTGATGTAAAACAGAATAAATGATGTAAATCCTCATATTTCAGGGGCAAATAATAATATAATCCATTATACAAACGTACTGTAAGCTGCATGATTTTAATGTGTAAATGAAAAGTAATTTTATGCCGTTTTTTATTTAACATCCAATCCTTTCAGCACTCCTCTACATTAAATACGTGTGTGCAATGACTCCTCCTCTGAACAATTAAGAAAATATGGAAATAAAAATAATCACAATGGGCACTCGACAGTATAATGACATTTTATGCTCTAAACATTTAATCAATGTTTTTAAAGAAGTGATACATTATCAGATCATTAGAGTCTATTTCTGCTGTTATGTTTCCAACTGTTTTCCCGTTTTTCTATGCAGACATAGACAGTAATTGGTGTTTTATGGTTTATATTTCTGTGAGTTATGAACCTCATGTCATTTATTAACCAATTTCATGAAATTTTATGTGCATGTAACTTAGTTGCCGGCATGTTACATTTGTAATCAAATTGAATTTGGCATTGTCAAACTCTGACACGGTATCTCAATTATTACATTACATTACAGTCATTTAGCAGATGCTTTTATCCAAAGCGACTTACAATAAGTGTATTCAACATAGGTATTCAAGAGAACTACTAGTCACCAGAAGTCATAAGTGCATCTCCTTTTTTAAACAAGCATCTAAGAGCATAAACCAGAGCCAAAGTTCAGTGCAGAAACATTAGTGCGTTTTTTTGCTCTCTCTCTGTTGTGTGTACTTTTATTTTTGCAAGGCTGCATCTGGTGCTAAAGACTAAACCTCATCTTTTAAGTTAAGATATGTAGGTCCCTCTAATGCCTTCAGGTGGTGCTGGCATACTGTTCTCTCTTTTCATTTACATTGGTCTGGTTGGCAGACAGGTGGGGGAAGTATCCTCATAGTTTATTTTCACTGTGGGAATGAAGCATGAGAAGAGCAAACACTTGTATCCTGGTGGGTCTGCTCACTACCATACCAGAGAAAGCTGGTTGTTAAATGTAACAGATTTACCCATCTGATTCAAACCACCTGTTTAGTCTGTATATCGCTATGCAGTATTATCTTTGATATTTTAATTTGATAATGGATGTAGACATAAGATATTAGCGTGGAGAACTGTTGACTAAGCAAACAAGTCAGCCATGCCTATTTTTAGGAGCTTGATAAGGCAAACACCAGTTGAGCACCAGCTGTCCCCTCTTAGGTGCAGTTAACCTGCTGGATTTGTACAGTTGCAAAACAGGAGATGTGTCATAAAGATTTTGATTTCCATACAGTGAAGACAGGTAAACGGCATCCTGGAGTCTGCTGAAAGCCCACATCACTTTAACGTTCTTAACACTTTTGGCTATTTCCATTTGAAATCTAAAGCTGGATTGAACTTTGTCTTCATGCTGTAGTACAGACCTCGGCCCCAGGACTCATTTTCAGGGGTTATCCAAATGAGATCAGCCTTTTTGTGGCTCTTGTCATTACTCCACCACTGGTCCTGTTTAAATCAATTCGGTTTCTCAAAAAGCAACGCTTTGATCCTTGATTTTATCAACTCCAGCTCTTTTGTGTTTCTAATTTCCTCATCCCCCAACATTTTGTTTTCATCTCGGGCCAGCTGTTGTTTTCCAGCGCCTCCCTGTAATATGTGTAAGAAGTTTTCTTCCCTTTTCATGCCTCAGCCTTGTAAAAATTCTTCGTTTCCTGTTAAAAAAAAAAAAAAAAAAAAGAAGTAATTTGCCAAGATCAACATGATAAAGGGACATTACCCCAAAACCCAAACTGGTGTCCAGTTGTGTTTTGGTTGAGTGGCCCAAAACTGGCTGAACCCTTCTAAACTTCATGTCCAACACTGAATGCTTATGATGTTGATGTTAAGTGTAGTTTAAGGATAAACTATCTGAATTTGACTTCTTTACACTTGTTACTATGAAAGACAGATAGGAAGGCTGTTGTGAGGTTTTCATTCACTAAAATGTTGCAACAAACCTTCAAATTAAATGAATCTGGAAACAAGATGTACTGATTTGTTTTCTCATTTTTATAAGAAGCAACGTATGTTCTTCTGATTATCTCTCAGCATGCGTTGTGGACGAAGGGCTGATTTTGTCTAGGTTTTGGGAAACCAGCCAAAATATACAGTGGGGCAAAAAAGTATTTAGTCAGCCACCAATTGTGCAAGTTCTCCCACTTAAAAAGATGAGAGATGCCTGTAATTTTCATCATAGGTACACTTCAACTATGAGAGACAGAATGGGGGGGAAAGAATCCAGGAAATCACATTGTAGGATTTTTAATGAATTAATTGGTAAATTCCTCGGTAAAATAAGTATTTGGTCACCTACAAACAACAAGATTTCTGGCTCTCACAGACCTGTAACTTCTTCTTTAAGAGGCTCCTCTGTCCTCCACTCGTTACCTGTATTAATGGCACCTGTTTGAACTCGTTATCAGTATAAAAGACATCTGTCCACAACCTCAAACAGTCACACTCCAAACTCCACTATGGCCAAGACCAAAGAGCTGTCAAAGGACACCAGAAACAAAATTGTAGACCTGCACCAGGCTGGGAAGACTGAATCTGCAATAGGTAAGCAGCTTGGTGTGAAGAAATCAACTGTGGGAGCAATTATCAGAAAATGGAAGACATACAAGACCACTGATAGTCTCCCTCGATCTGGGGCTCCACGCAAGATCTCACCCCGTGGGGTCAAAATGATCACAAGAACGGTGAACAAAAATCCCAGAACCACACGGGGGGACCTAGTGAATGACCTGCAGAGAGCTGGGACCAAAGTAACAAAGGCTACCATCAGTAACACACCACGCCGCCAGGGACTCAAATCCTGCAGTGCCAGACGTGTCCCCCTGCTTAAGCCAGTACATCTCCAGGCCCGTCTGAAGTTTGCTAGAGAGCATTTGGTTGATCCAGAAGAGGATTGGGAGAATGTCAGATGAAACCAAAATAGAACTTTTTGGTAAAAACTCAACTCGTTGTGTTTGGAGGAGAAAGAATGCCGAGTTGCATCCAAAGAACACCATACCTACTGTGAAGCATGGGGGTGGAAACATCATGCTTTAGGGCTGTTTTTCTGCAAGGGGACCAGGACGACTGATCCGTGTAAAGGAAAGAATGAATGGGGCCATGTATCGTGAGATTTTGAGTGGAAACCTCCTTCCATCAGCAAGGGCATTGAAGATGAAACGTGGCTGGGTCTTTCAGCATGACAATGATCCCAAACACACCGCCCGGGCAACGAAGGAGTGGCTTCGTAAGAAGCATTTCAAGGTCCTGGCGTGGCCTAGCCAGTCTCCAGATCTCAACCCCATAGAAAATCTGTGGAGGGAGTTGAAAGTCCGTGTTGCCCAGCGACAGCCCCAAAACATCACTGCTCTAGAGGAGATCTGCATGGAGGAATGGGCCAAAATACCAGCAACAGTGTGTGAAAAGCTTGTGAAGACTTACAGAAAACGTTTGACCTCTGTCATTGCCAACAAAGGGTATATAACAAAGTATTGAGATGAACTTTTGTTATTGACCAAATACTTATTTTCCACCATAATTTGCAAATAAATTCTTTAAAAATCAGATGTGATTTTCTGGATTTTTTTTTTTTTTTTTTTCTCATTTTGTCTCTCATAGTTGAGGTATACCTATGATGAAAATTACAGGCCTCTCATCTTTTTAAGTGGGAGAACTTGCACAATTGGTGGCTGACGAAATACTTTTTTGCCCCACTGTAGCAAACAGTAAACTTCTATTGAGACATTGTTCATACCTACTGGGACTGCACATGGAAAACATGTCGGATTGTGATTGTTGTCAGACATTTTCAAACATATCTGAATTTTTGCTTTTGGAATACAGTGTTTACTAATGAAGCACCGGTACATTATATTATATGTTAAACAAAATAGGAAATGCCTGTACAATGTAATGCAGTCCTATAGAGCAACCCTGCAACCCCATACCACCATTGCAGAAATGAAATGTTTTTGTTGCAACTGTCGGAGAGAAGTTGGCTTTACTCAGTGGTCAGTTCAGAGCTGTAGTTTGTGGTTACGTTGTACTGGAATGCAAACCTCGTAACTCCAAACATGCATCTTTGTAGATGTTTGGCATAGCACTTTAGAATACCGTCTCTTTTTACAATGCGTCACTTGGGTAAACTTGAAATTTCGTGGAATAGGGTAACTTTCTAAGTATTTGTTAGCTTGGTGCCTTCATTTAAAACAAAAGGAAAGATACTATTGCAAAATTTGCCCCTACATGTTGTATTGCGAATGTAAACAGTTCGATATATTGTCCAGCTCTAATATCTAGCTTTTTGTAGTATTAAGATTTCTGAATGTGTTTTTTGTCTGTTAGGTTTTTAGCTCGCTCCTTGTTCAAGATGTCAAGTCACAATCCTTTGTTGAGGCTGGAGCAGCGAGCGTCCGAGGCTGACCAGATTATCGAGTACCTCAAACAACAAGTCCAGCTGCTGAAGGAGAAAGCCAGTAAGAGACACACTTCAACTTACACAACCGCACACTAAATTGCTTATACATAGAACATTTTGTCAGCTGATTACGAGCCGACACAGTCTTACAAAAAGTGTGTGTGTGTGTGTGTGTGTGTGTGTGTGTGTGCACACGTGTATATATACGTATATAGTACACTTTTATAAATGATGAAGTTGTTTCCAAATGTGTCTATATTTCTATGCAGGAAGTGTTCAGATGTAGTGCATAATTAATTTCTGTATTGGCTGTAGGAGTGACATACTTTTGGGCTGAAGAACTGCTTACGTGCATGATTTAAAGAGTGAAATCCCTGTCGGACTACGGGCAGTTTTATGATACCTGAGGCCCCGCGTGGTATTCATAAGCTTGACTCATAAAAAGGTGGTCAAATGAGCCAAATATATTCCATACACAAATGAATTACTTTATAAATGTAATTATAAACATGTTTTAGGTAGAGTTAAGTCTTATTTTTTACAAAATATAATAAGACAGCAGAAGTTTCTATTTCTGTTGCAATTGGGTAAATGATAAAGCTCGGCTTTGAATAATCTTTATGATCTTATACAATGACAATTGTATCACTTGCACAATGGGAGACGTATGAATTATTCTAAAGGAGTAAGGACAGGGTGTTTTACTGTAATCCAAAAACTGGATTCACGGACAATTCTGTCGTTTCTTTAACTCTAAAAGAGACACAATATAGACTTTTAATAGTCACTATGTTTAAGTCGATATTGTATTTGTACTAGTTCAGCAGTTCTGACGATGTCCTGTTGGGATAGTGAAATTTCATTCCAGTGCTGAGAGCTCACAAGACTTTGCCTTTGCTGCAGTCGTCCAGGCCAGTGTCAGGGAAGAGAAGAAGCTGATGGTGGAGAATGCCAAACTGAAGAATGACATCGAGGAACTGAAAAAACAGCTGCTGGAAAAAGAGAAGAAGAGGGGAGGTATGTTGGGTTTGGTTCCCAGAAAAATCTTCCATCACGGATTAAATGTTTGTCTTTTAAAGACCTTGATGTTGTTATCCTTCATATCTAGTTATAGAAGCGGTTGTGTGACATTAAGAACATTTTGATGTCAGTTGTTGCTCATTATAGCATTGTTTGGTTTACTATGCATGATAACATCTTTTGCATTATAAGCCCATTATAACCGGATCTTTTTATTTATTTTTATTTTTATTATAAGCAGCCATAGTGCTTCGAGAATCCCCATTACAGTGATGGGGACAACATGTCTGCCAGCTATGTGCGTTTGACGTACGCTGACATTCAAGGGCAAACGGCTCAGATCATTAACACACATTTAATGTTTTCCAGAAAGACAGAGGGCTGGAAGAAATAAGCAATTTAACCTTATTCAAAAAGACCCAGTATGTTAGTGTTGGAACGTAGAAGGAATGCGTTCCAATGTACCAAAGACTATGGTTCTAATTGTGATGTTTATTTTTGGGGGGTTTCTTTTCAATGGCTTTAAGGTGGCATTCAATGGCTTAAAACATGGATGAATAAGAACGTTTTGAAAGTATTGAGATCGCGAAAACTACTGAATATGAATATAATAGTGCCTTGAGAAAAACATATCTGCAGCAAAGGAATAAAAACTGTAAACAATTTCATTTTAGTTGAGTTGAAGACGAGCATTGTTCAAACCCACATAAGTTATGGCTGCAATACTTTTTTTGGGGTCCACTTTGGTTGTCATATTAGCGCCTCGTCATGGCAAACATGATTGCAAATAGTTTTCTATGAACACATCCAGCATACATGGAGCAACAAAGGCATTCATTTGGTAATGGGTTTCTGGCCATGTGACAAATTTAAGACAAATTTTCGCTTTTTTCTTTAGCTCTTCAGTTTTGGTCTCCACCAACTCCTGATTAAAATACCGGTCTCTTTAGCTGCTAAATGCTTCATTGTGTTCACCAGCCAGACGCTAGGTCAGGGTCAGAAAACCAAAACTGAGCTGTGAGAGGCTAAAAGAAACCTCTGTAGACCGGGGGGGGGGGCTGGTAATATGCTGTGGGTTCTTCACTACTAGCAAACCCTTTATACTTTCCAGTCATTTGATTCATTTTGAATGTAACAATATGGATAAGTGCAGCTTTAATTTAAAATTCTGGTCGAAATCCCAATGTTTCCAGAGATACATGAATAAAATAATGTACCGGACATCTACAATAACGTCATTTGATATAATAGTGCAAACCCTATGACCCCACAGCAAACTTAAGGGGAATGAGTTTAAGAGGTTGTTGCGTGTAATTCCAAGGTAAACGGGAAAGGTCCTGAGCTCAGGTCCTAACATAGAATTAAGGTAATTAAAAGTATTATGGCGACGGTGGTGTGCCTGCAGACCGATGTTTGTCAGACACAGGCACTGGATTTTTCTAGGAATTCAAACATCAGGCGCCTTAAATGAGGGGTTATTTTTTTTTTTCTGGAGAGTTATTGTCGGACATTGTTCCCTGCTTTACGGCTCCATTTCCTTGTTTCCATCAACTTGGACACTGTGTCATTTTCCCTTCTAAACTGTTTGCATCAGGAGAGCAGTCCTCCCACTGGGTGTGTAAATAAATCTACCTCTGTATCATTTCGTTGGACCATGTTGATGCAACCAGCTCTGTCCGTACGAAGAAGTCTTTCAGACAGTAACTGTGATCCACCATTTAATCATGTTTTTCTACCGACCTTTTGCCTGTTTTCTCTCCTGTAGTGCGGGCAGTGGCCATGCCATCGACTGACAACAGCGTTGAGTGCATTTCGAAGCCCACCCCTCCAGCACCCTCTGCTTCCCCTGCTGCTGCCGTCCAGAGCTCCCCTCCCAAAGATGAGAGTAAAAAGAAGCCGGAGAAAAAAGGTAACAGCTGGAGAACAAAATGAAGCCACATTTCAGGGTTTTATGATGAATCCCCTTGAAGTTTTCACATCTAATAAAATGTGATTAAATCTCTTTAGATATGTCATATAGCAACATTTGTATCATTTATTTCAGTTTTTCATCTCTTTCATTTTCAGCAGAAAGGACTAAAGTCATAAATTGCAGAATATATTCCTACTTCATCAACAGTTATTATTCTTATTTAGAACTTAAAGGCAGAATGCGTTGGATTTTCCTAATGACCCCTAGAAGTGTGTGGCAGCGTCTGTATCTGCCCTCTGCCTGTCTCTTCTTATGTGCTGGGTTCTGGATAACCAGGTGCCAGATTGTAATCACGCATGCAAGAGGAGCTCAGAAAATGCTGGACACAGTGCCGAAAAATGCAAATAGATATAAATGAGTGGATCTGGGGTTGGCTTTCACCTTCATATGTTGGGTTTATGAAGTGCAACCGAGAAGCCCTACTTATTCTGCCTTTAAGGTTTTGTTTTAGGATCCTTTTTTTTTTTTTTTTTCTATCAACATTTGGATAGATGCAAAACTCAATTGGCCAAGTCAATGTTTTTCCACTTGGAATTTCCGGTGAATGTATGACGGCGAAATCAGCCTCTAAATGGATCCATGATCTCCGGGCCTCAGTAGGAAGACTTTTAGTAAAGCTGCATTTTTTTTTTTGGACTTTTATGGTTTCTAAGCTTCGTCTGTGAAGAGGTGTCCTCGTCTAATGTCCCCAGTGATTGAATCCAATTTTTAAAATGATTTAATATTTTGTGGATCTGTGTCATTCAAGGACCCATCATAAAACCAATGTATCCCGATGTGTCAAATATAATGGCATTAAGCTGTTTCACATTTATAAGTTTGGAATACAAAGCAATAAATCACTCAAATATATATTTCACTTTTAGCAATAAGCTATCTGGAATCATCATCATCAGGACTGTCGGGCACAGTCAGAGAATGATTAGCACTGGATGTGTTTGTGAGGTTATAATTTAGAAAGGGAAAGAAACGAGCGTCAAGACACTTACAAATTGATTGTTGTGTCTGGCATTCCTTACATGCAGATGTTAGGGAGCTGTTGATGAGAGTTCTTTATAAGGTGTTGTACATGTTCAAATCTGTGTTACCTCAGGCATTAATGTAACCGTGTTCTCACCTAATCCAAACAGTCATTACTTGTTAGTCTAAACAAACCCATGTGTAACTTTAGTGTAGTCGGTAATGTTTCACATCGCTGTGCTGTCATCGCAGCAGAGCATTGATTACACAGAGGAGAAATGTTCAATATCAAAGGCAGGGGTTGGAATTCATATTCCTCAGAGCTGGTGTCGGCTCGGAGGAATGATTAAAGACTGTGTGGTCATTTGATCAGTGCAATCCACTGGAATGAATGTGTAAGCAGACGAGGCCAGTGAAAGGTACTCTGTGTCTCTCGGGAGGAAGCATCTGCTATTCTGCTATGTCATTGGATCACGAAGCACTCACCCAAAAGTGCGTATTGGTACACTCGTTTAGTCAAGGTTTGTGCCCCGCGTTTCTGGGAAGAAGTGAAAGAAGTGCAACCCTCAGGCCTGTCATTGGTGGTTTTTTTTTATCATTTATGGGAGGAAATTAAAACAGATTCCAGACAGATGCCCAGCATTGCTTCAACTATGATTTGTTTTTTTATCATTTCCCTTGGAACCATACCAGTTGGCTGAAATATTGTCAGTGCTTTTAAACAAACATTTTCGATAATATCATGCACATTGTAGAGATAGTAGCATGAAAACTCTCACAGATGCCTCTCGTCATGCAGCAAAACTTCCCTCAACACATGATGGATAGCTACTGTCTGTGCTAAAAGTGCTCCGAACCCAACTTCCAACACCCAACCACATTGCTCTAACACGCTTTCATTCAAATGACACAAACGTACTTAAATGATATACAAAGTGTGTAGTATAACAGTGTTTGTCTTTCTTGTATGCCAGGAGGGGAGAAAGCTGAGAAGAAGCCCGCAGCCCCCAGCCAAGAAGACGCCAAGGTGGACGTGTCTCGTCTGGACCTGCGTGTTGGACGTATAATCACAGCCGAGAAGCACCCTGATGCCGACAGTCTATATGTGGAGCAGGTGGATGTGGGAGAGGCTTCTCCTAGGACAGTGGTCAGCGGGCTGGTCAAACACATACCTCTGGACCAGGTACAGTACAACTCATATACTTGGCTGCTAGTTTATTATATACAGGTAGCTCAGTGCAATTTGCAGAGTGGAATAAAGACGTTTCTGCAATATCATGAGATGTTAAAATGCAGTGTAATTACCAGGGTTGGGTCAGGGAACTTTGTCTTATGATGAACTGGCCACCTCAGAGATTAAGTGTAGAGATTCACACACATTCACTGATTTAGCTTGTTTTTGAAAGGCTCCAGGATGTAGATGTCAAAATCAACATCTGCCGACCTTCTACAATGTCTGCTTATGAGTGAGGAAAATGTAGACTTCAATACAAATTTTAATTCCGTACTACCTTTATGAATCCCTGCAGAGACGCTATTTGAGAGTTGTTTCCACTACACACACACACACAAGCAGTGCTGTATACATTTGTATGCATTAGTGGGTCTCTAGGGTCATAGTAAGGATTTATTGGTCCATTTAAAGTGACTTCTTAAGTGCTGGCGGTTCTGCTTAGAAACTCAACATTTCCTGTGCGTGTTTCAGGATCTCCATTGAATATCGGTGTTTATTTTGCTTCACATTTATGTTTTGCTCCCGGAGCAAACACATTTATGGTTGTCAAACTTCTGCAACAGTCCATTACCAACAGTCTTAAATCAACTCTTTGCTTGTTAACTGTAGTATTTATACAAGTTCAATAAAAGTATGAGAGTGGCTAATCATAACATAATGAAGTGGCTATGCTCCACATAAAATATAGCTCATGTCAAACAGTTTGTTTTGTAAATTCAGAACATTCACATTCTGTCCCTGACTTGAGATGAAAAATTCAAAGTACAACCAAAAGCCTCCGGTCTTCTTTTCAATTTGGTAAGTCAAAGAGCTCCCCAGACTAGAGTTAAAGGTTTTTCTGTTTGCTTTTCACTTTTGATTTATGAAATGAGGCAAACAAACCATAATCCTCAGACAAAGCAATTTTGAATAAGGAGATTAGAGTGGCGTTATTGTTTATATTGGATTGTGGAATTCTCAGTCACACCACACCAGTTGATGGTGTTTTTGTTTTTTTAAGTGAATGGGGTATTATTTGTTTTTATTCTCTATTGTCAAGGATATATTGGCTGTAAAAATGCATTTAATCTTCTGTCCCCCGTGCAGATGCAGAACCGCATGGCGGTCCTGATGTGTAACTTGAAGCCAGCCAAGATGAGAGGAGTGGTGTCCCAGGCTATGGTCATGTGTGCCAGCTCACCAGACGAGGTCGAGATTCTCGATCCTCCAAGTGGAGCAGCACCAGGGGACAGAGTTACTTTCCAGGGCTTCCCAGGTACCAGGATTACTGTACCCACAAAAGCAGATTTCGCTCCCCTCCACCGCTGAGTGACTGTGGATGATTGTCATGGAATTAAGCCCACTGAAAGAATTTCCAACGCCTAGTTTCCACGAAATGCCTCTGACTGTAGGAAATGGGAGGGTGTCGTTTATGCTTCTCACTGCCAGAAACAACACCAGTCATGATGTGCTCTCAGACCCCACTCAAAGCTCTCATTTAATGACTCGGTTCTGTTTGTTGGTGGCTAAATGGCCTGTGACTGCTGATTTGACAGACTAATCAATGGTCATTGCTAGGAATGTAACCTACTCTTTTTTTTCTTTAAGTCAGTCGGAGAGATAAGTGTCTTACAGTAACTGTCTTAAACTACTGTGAACCCTATTCCTTATTCATTTACACATCAAATAGACCGTACAAGAGTTCAGGTCCCTCCTGGGAATTAATACAAACACGACCTTTAATGAATGTGGCCTAAAATCAAACACTGCCACCAACAGGCCAGTGTGATTTTTGTATTCAGTCTCTCTAGTTTTGAAAACACACATTTATTATAGAAGTTAACAAAGCTGAATATTAGTGATGAGAAGAGGATTTGTCTTGTTATTCTCGTAATGTTTTGAGAAAAAGAACCAAACGGAAGTTTTTCCTGTGAAAAAAATCGAAGAGGAGGATATGATGAAGGTCGATCTGTGGTCCAAGTACCCGCATTCCAGATGCATCACTTGAGGCTTTCATCCCTGCAGAACACATGTCCCAGCCACTCTAAAAGCTGTTTGATTCACAAGGCATCTCTGTGGCTAGAATCATTTGTATGGATACTGAATTAAAAAGAGTCCAATCCTCTAAAAACTTCACCAGAGAACAGCAGTGGAGGATAGTGCAATGATGGGATTGGTTCATTTGGCATGATTTTGCATTTTTGTTTGTTAAAAACCATACAGCTGAGGCTGTTTCCTAAAGTACATATAAAGGAAATAATAGGTTTTCCCTCCTACTTTCCCTCTTTTCTCCAACTAAAGAGCCATGGTACAGATTAAATTACAGCCAGTCCACTGCTGGTGTGGGTACATGGCTGTAATTGCCCGCATTTCCCCAACTAATGGGGCCCAGTACCTCTGCTTGAACTTAAGAATGTGCGCAAGTTGCTCATCAAAACCTCTCTTTCACGCTTCTGATCAAAACTGATTGTTGCCACTCTTAGGTCGTAAATGGCAGCATTGGGAAATGAAACACATTTATGTCCTCACACCGTGAGATGGTTGCGTAGAGAGGAAAACATTGACACCAGACAGAAGCCAGTCAGTACCGGTTATGATTTTATTCTAGGTAACATCAAAAACAAAGTCCTTGTGAAGTGAGACCTCATTTAATTGTTTTCCCTGGATGTATGCTTTTGATTCTGAGAAGTTTGGTTTCGATGTTTTGAATTATGGCTGAGAACAAACTGCACTTTAAAAAGCTGACAATCTAATAGAACAAATAAAACTATTTACAATTCACATGGGATGTATGAAATTAGAATTAGCCTGATGAATCATGGTCATTTGCTCACAGTGTGTATTTGCTTCAGCTTATAACACAGATTGTTTCAGTGTACGCTGAATATGAAAAAGCCATGAAGCCAGGTTAAGTCATCTATCAATGTATCAAAACAGTATTTCAGATATGGTACTGTCTTGGATACAAAATTCCTGCAAGTGTGATGGATGAGCAGCGAACTGAGGTGTTTCTAATGCATTAAAACTGACTTCTTGACTGCAGGTGAACCAGACAAAGAGCTGAACCCCAAGAAGAAGGTGTGGGAGCAGGTTCAGCCAGACCTACGCACGGACGGCCAGTGTGTCGCAACCTACAAGGGAGCTGCCTTTGAAGTTGCCGGCAAGGGAGTCTGCAAAGCCCAAACCATGAGCAACAGTGGAATCAAATGAAATAACAGAGCTGCTTGAAATAGCTCAGTGTTTACTTGGCAATCATCTGCAGTGATGAAAATGAGATGTAGTTGAGAAAACGGAAGGGAAAGGAATGGAAGTTAATGCTTTGAAGATGTTCAATAAAGGGATTTGAAAAGTATACATACTTTTAATGTCTGTCATAAGAATCTGTCCCATGACAATCAGGGTTTTTTTGTTTTTTTTTCACCGCTAAAATATACATGGCAAAGTGAAGTTATTCAATACAACTGTGTTTCTGCTTGAATTCATCAACTTTGTCCTTTCTCCGGAGGCACATTAGCTCAATTGTGCTTTGGTTTTGAGGTTATGAGTCTAAAAGACATCAGTTTTGGACTTGAGCGAGCATCATTGGTTTCCACTTTGTCTAGTCCCGGGCATTTTAATGAGCAGGAGATGAAACAGGGATGTTGTACTACAAAGCCCAACAAAAACAGATCGGGTTCTCCAGCTCTTTGCTCTTTATTTAGATGGTGCTCAGTCCCAGTTCTCCAGTCTTCTGGCCCACTGTCGGGACCTCAGTCCCAGCTCTGTGATGCCAGTGCCATGTGCTTTATTTTATTGTCCTCTTGAAAGAAAAAGTCTACCCACCTCCGGATGTATCGAACTACACCGAAGAAACAGACAGAAAGCTGTGCACCAGAGGCTCTAATGTTACATCTGCAGTGATTAAGGCCATCCACTCTACAAAAACAACTGTCATGGGTCAAATCCGACCATCGCACAGAACTTCTGCTTACTGTTTGAGTCCTCTTCTTCAACAAATTTAGTGTATTCTCTCTTTTTTAATTCCCTGGAGAGATAGTCACCTGTGCTGAGATAACTACTCCACCAATAGACCTCAGATGGAGGAAATGTAAATGATATAAATATCAGTTTTCATCTCTAATATTATGAACCAAATGCAGAAATGAGTCAATCCATAGAGCTAATTTTGTTTTGGTATCTGGCCCCTACCACACTACACACAGGATGACAATTCTTTAAACTTTTCTGCTTATAAAGGGATCCAGTATCAGAAGACATTAATCTCCTTCACTGCAGTTAGTGCATCTTAACATCTGCAAGTCTAAACTGCTGCTGCTGTTACTTTTGTTGCCAATAGATGGTGCAGTGTAGATTTGAACTGCAGTCGTGAAACTGCTGCTAACGCCACTCTGCAAAAAGAGTGTCTGGGACGGGCCTGGTTTTCTATCGCAGCACACGGATAGTCTCCCAACAAGTGCTTTAACACCCACCTGATTGTCAGTCAAACGGTGTCCTATGGGGGTTTGTATGGTTTTAAATTACTTAATCTGTCCCTTTTCAGGACACTTATGCGCCTCGAGTATAAAATAACAATAACAGGTGAACCTCTCATTTTGGTTTCGATGACATATACAGCTCTAGTAATTAAGTGACCTCTGCAAAAGCCAAAGCCTCTTCTCACCTAAACCAGACTTCTTCCTGGGTTTTCTGTGACCACGAGTGTTGCAACCTGAGCGAAAACTCACTCCAGGATATTTTGAGTCAGACGGTTGGAGACCATTCGTTTCCTAATGGAATTTTCAGCTGCATCTGGTGTACACTGTGAAGCCATTGTGAAGCCATCCAAACATATCGCACTATAGATTATCCGAGTTTTCCTGATCAGTACATTTATATTTCTTTATTAGGATCTAGCTTCTTAAGTGGACACTTTCGTCTAGAGTTAGTAATGTGAGCCAGTTTTTGGGGCCATTACTGATTTCACAGGTTGCCTGTGCTCTGTGGTGTTTGGTTTACATAGTCAAAAGCTAAAGAAGACCTGTTGTTGCTGCTTTATTAATTCCCCCTAACTCATTATCCTCCAGGTTAATATGTCTTCAAAATGACCTCAGCAAAGAAAAAAATTCCTCTAAGCAGGCCTTTATGGAGGCGGACACATAGAAATGTGACAAGGAATAGAAAAGTTTTGGATAAACCCAAACAACTATTTTCACCCATCTGAAGACAGGATTCTGGGAATTGGTAACTATGACAAGCAGGCAATTTCAATATTATGTTTCTCTAAATATTGGGTTTAAAGTTCCACAAAGAGGAACCCAACAACCAGAACATCATGAAACAGAAAGGGCCACATGGAATATATTTCTCATTTCTGAAGCCAAGAAGTCAGTTTATGACTAGGCGTCAAAGTCCACCTATGACAGGACTTTATGAAGAATTTGGAAACCTCTGGGATACAAGCCGTGAGTCATATTGGTCAGCATGATTTGCATTTTGATACTGCAAGATCTGGTTTAATATTAATCAAGACATTGTGTTTTTTTTGATTACTTCAAGATCCTTTGGATGTGTGCAGGGATCTGTCAAATTGATAAATGTGTTATTGTTTTATTATATTCTCCCCAACCTTGTTTTCAAAAATGATCTATTAGCTGTGTTTATTTAGCAATAAAATCCCCCCCAAGTTGACTTGAACCGTTGGATCAATAGTGATCTTGTGTTTTCATTATATATGCAACACTATTACAAAGACACCGTTTTAGTTTAAATATATTTTATTGTTGTACGGTAGCTCTTTACTGTAGCCAGATCTTTTCTTCCGTGTTTTGTCTTTCAATGCATTATATATGGCATTTAAGACAAGTCATATTTTTAAATTCTTAGTAACAGATACATTTCAAACTTGTCTTTTTTTAAGACCATACTCTATTAGCTGAAGGACATTGGAAGTGCCCAAACGAACCATCATTTGTTTATCATCACCACTACTTAGTGATGTTTAGTGGCCAAGCCAAGCCGCTCAGTTTTTATCATGTACATTGACAGGACTTTGTATTTAGTTGACATCTACTACTAATAATGATGTCATGATGTATTGTTATTTCCAAATCCTCATGAATATCTTCCAAGCCAAAGTTGTGGCTGTAATATTTTTTCTATCCTGGAATGAAAATTCCCCCTCTCATGTTGCTTTGTACACTTTAGTGAATAAATGTATTTAATTATTTTGGCCACTTTGGGGGAGAGTACGTCCACAACAATGCTGACAGACACACAGCCCGGACATATTATGGGGTCACAAGTTGTTGCAGCTAATATGTTAGCAATTGTCCATTCACACATTGCAACATTCTGTTTGGAGCTGTTTTTCTGGTCACCACATTAATGAGTTTACTATTCTCTCTCCTCATTACTCTGTTTTGGACCCCAACAGCTAACATTTCTGGGTATTAAAGCCTTCTAAAGGTGAGACTTAACTGTACCTTAAATTTGCAGTAGTTAAACCAAAACAATGAGCTAAAATCTTTGAAAAGCCAAGTAGAGCTGCTGAGGTGGGTGACAATTTTTTGTGGGTTCATCACTGCGTGAAACTTCTTTCACATCACATAGTCATTTCATTTTTTGCTTACATCAAAAACGTAATGATTAGTCGAGCTTTAATGGTTAAACTCTGCGCTTTATACTAATAAGAATACAGCTGGTGAGTGTAAATGCCAGAGATGAGACCTCTGTGCTGCTTAAACCTGCTGGTGATCATTCAGCATCTGCCTCCTCCACCAACAATCACAGATCTAATTTACCCCTTTAATTACCTTAATTAATAATTTCATTTGATTAATTGACTTCACACAGTTTAATTAAAACCAAGCCTAAAGTGTTAATTCAGAATGTGTGGTGTTTAAAAAATTAAAACATTTGCATGTAAACGTTTCAGCTCAACCATCAGATCATCAAAATACTTCCACATGGTGTAGGTGGTTATTACATAATGGAAAGTTTGTTAAAAGTGACCTATCAGAATTTGGATCGGATCAGCAATAAACAATCAACCTACAAAGCTACAAATTAAAACAATCAACAGCGTTGTTTCAATAATAGCAGTAGGTGGGCAGAAACATGATTTGTGTGGAAAATACTATAGAGTGCCGAGGGAAAGACCAAACCCTGTGGACATATGTTGGCTGTAGTTGAAAGAGCAGCTCTTGCATGCTCCTCTGTGTGTGGTTTCATGCTTCGGCAGTGTTCACAATGAACCAAATTATCCAAGCTTCCCTTTCAACTACAGGAAATCTATTATCCATATTATGGGCCTCTTTTTATTATTTATTTTAAATCACCGCTTATAAGCCAACATTTCTGTTACTCGTCTGAGTGAAGTGAGTATTTTGATAGAAATTTGAAGAGCCAATGCAATTTCAGCTGGTGGCATTAGTGAGCCAAGTCCTGCACATTGTCTTCACTTGCTACTCAATTGCTGTGACTTTTCTGTCATAGGACCTTAATTCCTCAGGCAGCAATAAAATTACAGAATAACTGAATTCCCGGGGAGCAGCTCAGACTGATATACTTGACTAAAAAGGAAACAGCTGTAGGCTCTCCAAATCCTTTTGTTCTGTACCAAAATCCACACATATAGGGCGCATGATGGCCCACTGCTGAATGAAAGCTCATAAATACAGTAAGTGAATGTTTGAGTCTGGAGTGTTTTATTACATAGTACTACTAAAGAAGAAACCTCCATGCTCTATTTACACAATTGAAAATACTGTATTTGTATATTATTGATATTTTGTAATATTGAATTTGGTGATAAGCAGCTCTATAGTTTCATTGTAAAATTAATCAATAAGATGAGAGGATGCTTGGTGTCGTGCCTAACAACGCCCCTTAGGTGTTATAAATTCACTGTCAATCACGGCCTTAAGTTGCTTATTGCTTTTTAAAAAGCGTTACTTACTACGTATACCTGGCATGGTTTCAGGGAATAAAAATACAGCAACAAAAAGTGAAATTATTTATTGATTACAAATAATCATTTTTCCTCCAAGCAATGTAGTTCTTCGGCAACATTTAGCAACACACAGATGGAGTGGAACGATTGGGGGTGTTAGTAACATTTATCTGGATAGTTGTTGAAGTATTGTTCAAATATGTGAACACTCCTTGCTGGTGCAGGGGTGTTTGAGTCTGGACAGGCGCATTGTGTTTGCACAGTGCCAAAAGCAGGGATATTGCTCCAGCATCTTCTCGCCATTCAATCTCAGCATGTCGGCCAACATAACTGTTGAAACCGATAAGGTTCACACTGTTCAGCTACATTTTGGTGATTGTGTTAAATCAAGATCCAGATCCTTCTAAGCAAACGGACAACGAACAGTCTGCTTCTTTTTCTGACTTTTCCGGCTCTTCGAGTTCTCTCTCATTCAGCTTCTCCTTTCTTTCCTTTTTATCCTTCTCCTCTACCCTGTCCATCTCTTTCCACCAAGAACTCATCCGCGCTTAACCCACACAGTAAATCAAAATTCACAGCAACGTCTGACATTGTGTAACAATTTCTTTTGGCGCAGTAATACTGATGTAATGCGGTCACAGCTGTGTGTTTATAGCGTATTTTACAACGGCTTCAAGCGCGGCTCAGCCAATCATAATCAAGGACTGAAACTACTTTTTTTATTTTATTTTACTGACTCTTGACGATCCCAGCCAGCTTGCACCTCTGATGAGAATTTTCAAGAAATAGATGGAGCCACAACAAAACGTAATTACACAAACATTGAATTGTAGAAGTCAGACATTTGGGGTGCCAAACAATACACTGTGTAGTAAATGCTAAATATAATTTGAAATACATCAGACATGTATTCTGTTTTCTGTCATCAACCGTTCAGTTTCGTTTTGTCTCCTTGTTTATCTCTGTATCTATTTCCATGATAACTTCATCATCTTCTCATTACTTGTCTTGTGACTATTTCCATCAGTCTTAAGAGGTTCCCAGTAGATTTGATGCTCTGAAATGTACAAGTACCATCCTGGCTACATGTTTATGCTACTGCAACATTCTGTTGGCCCTTTTTAAAGCAGACATTTAAACTTGGAAAAGCATGCAAGCAGCAAGTCATGACAGTGTGATAGTGAGCAGGCCTGGCTCTGAACAACAGGGGGCCAAGGCAGGATTTTCTTTGGGGGCCCTCATACATTGTGTTTGTATGTGTGCGTTTGTGTTTATGTGTTAGGGACAGAGACACAGACCCTGACAGAAAGGGAGACACACACACACAAATACATTACAACGGAATAACTATTTCACTGTAAATCCACAAAACAGTTGGGGTGGGATCATATTTTGTATCATGTCCTTCAAGATTATTGTGATCAAATAGAGAAATTAAGCAGAAGACAACCATTCATTCATTTTTTTCTACTGAAAAAATGATTGACTGCATGAACTGTGTCAGAACGGCATGCTAGCCTACAGACAAAGTTAATACCATTCAATTTCAAGTTATGAACAACAGATAGATTCATGCTCATAATTATTTTGTATCTATATTTCACAGAGTTAATTAGTTAAATTGCCAGGCTCAAGCTGCTCTGTGCAACACACGTAGCTCCGTCAGTGATAGACTATACTTGTGGCTTTTTAACGGAGCAGAGAGGACAGCTGCTTCACAAGCTGTCTGGAGGCATCGCGCCCGGAAGGTGGAGCAGCTGTGACCGGTGGAATATCCATATTGAATCCACCTGCAGCTTTCACCAGCTCAGGCAAGCGTTATTGATATATTATATCTGCTTTTCTTTATGATTTATTTTCATTTCACCTCTTCCTCACATTGACTGGCTTTATGACTCCCAGCAACTTGTTTATTTTTTTTTAAAGGATTCACAGGGCGCTATGCCATTATGTATTCACAATACCAGGGCCTTGCAGCAGCTTAATGGAATTCAGCTATCATTTACTGTATCATTTACACCACTGCTTTTCTTAGAGTGACATGTCAAAATGTGCTGACAATCTGAATAACGCAAAACAAAGGGAACATTTTAAACTGAATGCAACGAAAGGGTCTTTGTCTCCAGAGATAATTGTTAGTGTACAAGAACAGAAACTGAACAAGAAAATTCATTGTACCTCTGAGACGCCTTGAGAGTTGCTGTGCTGACCACAGGAGGGCAGACCCCCACCACTAAATTACCATCCCCAGTACACAAAGAATAGGCTTTGTGCGTTTCACTGAAGAGTTAAACGTGCTTGATTGAGCTGACCTTTAGTATGCTGAATTGTCTTTCTTCCATCTGTTGACATTTAAGCCAATTTGAAGTGGCAGAAGGAAAGTCCTGCTCATGAGGAATCATTCATTGCTGCAGCAATGTGTAAGAGGATGCAGAGGAGGAGGAAGTATTATATGACTGTATAATTATCCTTCTGAGGAAAATGCTTTGTTTGTGCTTATCTGATCCATTTGTGATACTGATCCATACCGGCCTGGCACATCTAGCCATCCATATCTTATCAATGCTCAAAGTGGTGAAAGGCTGTATTGGAAACAGAAATGTGAGTTTTAAAAAATCTATTAGAACAGAATAAATAAGGATGTGGTTAGCTTCCCTAATTACTGGACCTGCTTCCAAAGAATGAAAAAAAAAAAAAGGCTGCTGAGACATGTGTTTCGAGTTGCACCCTTCGCTCTTATATCCTCATCTGTCTTAGGAGATGGCTGAGAAACAATATAACTCTAAACACTTTTTACCGGCTATATTGGTCAGCACAGATCGCGGATCAGCTTGGTAACACATTGTAAGCTTCAAATAAAAGAACTCACACAAAAGTGACCCTAGACTGATGTCTGGGGCAGCAACACTAAAACGCTGCTCAGGGTCTAGCATCTTGATGAGCTCATTCATCTTTCAGCAGTCAACAGGCCTGCGGAGACACTTCCACATGCCAAAGAAGATAAGACAATTGACAGAGAGTGTCTCCAGTGAGACTCCAGCATCCTCTCAGACAGCTCTGGCTTGTCTTAATTTTCCTTGACACTTAATGAGTCAGTCTGAGTGTTTTTAGGCCCCTTGGAGGGGGAGGAGGGAAGTTCCCAGGGGGGAACTTTTGAGGTGAGGACCATAATTAGAATCAAACAAGGACACTACTGTCCCCTGCATCCACAGGTGAAACCCAAGATAACAAGGAAGGGAGATGTGAATAGGAGCTTTTCGGACAAATTAAGGCGCGGGACCCTTTACCTGTTTTGGTTTATGGCTTTTTGCCTATTAAAGGGGCCTCTTATAACATCATGACTGATTTGCATGCCACCAGTTAGGAAGATGGGTTCTTGGGTATGATGGCAGATGACAGTCAGAAGTGTATGGTAAGGGTAATTTTATACCCAGTGAATTGGTGAACATAATTTTTTGATTTACAGAGTGAGAGTTGGACTGGGAGCTCTTGTTTCGCTGTGGTTGTTGTCTTATATGCATTATTATTATTCAGGGAAAGAGATCAAATGACCTTACTAAGCTCCATCAGGGATTTGGTTTGAGGACAAAGTCCAACTCACATGTAAACAGATGGTGTGTACATGCAGTCAATTACCATATGAGGACAAGTGATATTGTGATATTAGTGAAAAGCACTATGTTATCCAGCTTTGTCTTGAATAACATGCGGTGCACTCAGCGGAGCAGCTGTTTTAGGTTTAAACAACGAAGACAGGCATTATTGGTGCCCACAGTCCTTGCTGTAGTTGCCACATTGGATATAATATTCCTGTTTTAATGTGTGTTGATTTAGTATATTTGCCTTTGTATTTTGTGGGAAAACCCCTCGTTCATGGACAGGAGGGGAAGTGCTGATGCAGGGTTTTGATATCCTGGCACTGAATCACTATATAACCACATATGCACACAATCAAACTGTAAACTAGACCGAGACCAGCGGGCTAACCTTTTTGTATTCTAGAAATATGCTGACATCTTCGACAAACTGGAAATGTTTTTACGTGGAGAAGAGCACACAGGTTTCATACTGTCATGTGAAAATTAGAGATTGCCGATATGGTATTTAATTATTAATATTATTACACCATGAATCTGTTCAGATGTGGAGCAGGCAGGCGATTCCAATAATAAGTATTGCTACCCTTCAACTGGGTACAGATCAGCAGCTGTGACTAATGCAAACAAGCTCTGCCAGAGTATTTCAGGGACCACTCACACAAGCTGCATCACTCCAGTAACACAACATCAGACAATGGAAATACTGAGTGTTATGACTTCAGTGTCTCCTAATAGTCAGACCAAAGGGCTGAACTCCAGACCCCCAAAAAATCACACCTGAACCATGCTGCTGACTCACCACTGTGTGTGTGTGTGTGTGTGTGTGTGTATGTGTGTGTGTTTGTGTGTGTGTGTCCTGATTAAAAACGCCTCTCAGCAGCCAAGAGGGGCATGGTGGGCTCTGATGACACCCCTGAGAGGAAAAACACATAAGCTATGACTGTGTCTGACCTGATCTCTCGCACAGTGGTTAAGCAATGCTCACTTTTAAGGAACAATCTCATCACTTACTGCCCTGCAGTCCTTTTTATCACTAACAGTTACATCTGTTGAATGTTGGGCGCCATGAGTGCCTTGAGTTTGTTTGCGGGGTGTGGTAATGTCAACCGTTCTGACCACCGTCCACCACTTTCAGTCTCAACCGCTTTTTAATGGATTGCCATGAAATTTTGTGAACACATTCATGTTCTCCAGAGGATGAGTCCTAATGACTCTGGTGATTCTTTGACCTATTCTTTAGCGCCACCATGAGCTCAAAGTTTTCACTTATCAAGTGAAACATCTCAACAACATTTTGAGCTGACATTAATGGTTAGCAGATGATGAATCGCAATGACTTTGATGATCCCCTGACTTTTCCTCTAGCACCACCATAAGGTTGACATTTATGGTTTTGAGTGAAATCTCTGTCCAACCTTTGGATGTATTGTCATGCAATTTGATACACACAGTCATGCCCCCCTCAGGATGAATTGTAGGTTTAACATGGTTAACATTAAACATCAGCGTGTTAGCATTGCCCTGGTGTGCATATTAGCATGCTGATATTAGCATTTAGCTCAGTACAGCCTCACAGAGACACTTGTATGGCTGCTGACTCTTAATCTTGTTTCTCCACAATGAAGCCCACAAGTGGCATGCCAAACTACCACAGTGCCTCAGTCAACCTCACAGTCTAATACCATGCAATTTAAGGTTAACCATAATAAATCGCAGGCCCTTAATCCACTGACCCTCAGTTTAAAACCCTGTCAGTCAGGTCTGCCTTATCATCCAGCAGTTGATTGAAAGATACGCTCAGTGTCACGTAGAAGTATAAAGCCGTGCCCTTCACTGATTTTATCTCACGGTAGGCCCAGATTATATTACAGGAGTAAACAAAAAAAAGTCACAAGGACAAATGGAGCTCCATACAGGCTCATTCCATCACATAATGCCAAAGATATGCAAATCATTTTGTCTGATAAAAAGACTATTATATACTATCTGATGTAGATTAAAAATGCTTATAAGTATAATTCTGAGCCAATCACACTGGTTTGCCAAGAGAGAGAGAGTTTTTGTGTTTCAAAAAGGATCTTTCAAGACAAGCAATCATAGCACTTTGAGGGAAATTGTTTGCATGTGATGTAAGGCCTGTGCATGTGTGAACAAATGTTTAAGGTTATGTCACTGAGTTAAATCCAGGCACTTAAAAACTGAGCTGTCCAATGTGCTGAATCCCAAGAGAAAGACGATACACTAAGCGAAAACGTACAGAGGGCCATCACACAACTTTTAAAAAGGTAAATAAAAATGATTACAGGTAGGTTTCATTTAGCTCTTGGGTATTTAAATATAAAGTATTTTATTCATCGGTTAGCCTGTTTATTTGATTACATGTTCACCTTTTCTTCTTTACTTAGTTATCACTCCTTAAAGAAAAGTTTATGGTGGGACATAGGTAGTATCCATGTACATTTTGTGTGTGTGTGTGTGAATGAGTGTACTGTGTGTGTATAGGCCAGTTGTTGGTTTTGTGAGAAGAATAGATTGCATGGGAATCCTGCTCTTTTCTCATAGTGGAACACTGAAAGGATGTTCACTAAAGAATCGCATCAGCCTGTCCCGTGGAGACGTTTAGATAAACACACAGTTAAAATAGAAGGGGTGTCAGGTTGCACCATGAGGTATTGGTAAGAGAAAGGAGAAGCAAAAAGCATTGTGAAAGCATTGTGGTCGCTCTATTTTCTATCCCAGGTAATTTTTTTTCCCCCTCTTTGCAGACCGGACACCCATAATTTTTCAAACAAACACAAAAAAAACATCCTTCAAAGACTCAAAAGAAAGGCCTGGAGACCTGATATAATAATTGGAGTTGGGTGAGTATGGTGCGTTTGTCTCAGGAGTCAGTCATGGCCTGAGGAGACAGCTGGACCGAAAAGTCTTTGGGATGGAGCCTTCGGCCAAGTGTATCAGTTGATGGTCAATGGGGTCGTGACATGAAACAAAAACTATGAACAGTTAGGGGTCACTTACAACAACTGTCATCACTTGGCGTTACCCATTTCACCTAAGGACTCATTGGAGGGTGAGACTGCCACTGACTGTTTGAATCACTGAGCAGCTCTGCTGTGCAACATTTTACATCTGGGCTGTGTTTCTTTTTCTGACTGCCAAGTAACTGCCAGATGAACTGCAGACTTTGATTTATCTATTGTTGTTTCTGAGTTATTGGACAAGACAAAAGTGGGAAGCAAGAAGCAAAATGGTTTTGATTGGGCTCCACCTTATATATTAATATAAAAGTCTTTTAAAAACATCCAGGCCCAAAATGAAATTCCCCCTCTGAATCACACACTCGTATTTGGAAACCAGAGTCAAACTAATAACTTTAGTCAAAACGTTTGATGGGGCTGACATGTAAATATTAGCCTTTTGTACTTTAAAACAATTCTGGCTGTCGTAAAATATTTATTTCCTAAATCCTCTACCAGAGATTTTTGGAGTGTTAGTGATATAATTTGGGATGCTCAAATGTCAATAAAGCAGTGACTATTA
The DNA here is from genome assembly GCF_004355925.1 of Anarrhichthys ocellatus. NCBI lineage: Eukaryota > Metazoa > Chordata > Actinopteri > Perciformes > Anarhichadidae > Anarrhichthys > Anarrhichthys ocellatus. The sequence continues at coordinate 5,757,951 of NW_022280058.1, read as the reverse complement.
ATGCAAATATACAAGCGTGTGATTCCAGAGTCTTTTATGCTTATGTTTTAGTACCCAATCAAGTAATATGTGACAATAAAACAATGAATGAACTGAAGGTCAACACTTTGGCAAACATGACTCTTTTGATATTCATACTACGTGATGAGCATAAGTATTGTATTACATCAGGCTTTTTGGAATGGCACAATGTTTGCCTCAATAGCACATTTTCCACGAATGCCAACTTTGATTTCTGAAATCTATAAAAGCAAGTGTATTCTGAATGTGGTGCTCAAAGTGGTATCATAATTTACAATACTAGTAGTTAGACATTGTTGCATTCAAATGTATGAATCACATGATCTTCCACACAATAGTTTACATGTGATCCTGTTTAAAAACATACCACAACGAACAGAATACAGAAGAAATAACCCCAACAATGTTTGGTTACTGATGAGTCCTGATGATGACAATGAAGAGACCCCAAATATGCAGATGTTCTTATGGTCACAGAGTGATTTGTCAGGTTTGATTTTCTCTTCAGGCCACAAAGGCTGCAAGAAAAGCCAAGACTGGAATACTGTTAACTGAACCAATCATGATATCATTTAACATGAAGGCGGACTTTTAATCCCCATCGGGCCTTTATCAGGACGCTGGGAAACAGATATCTGAACACATACAGTATACTTTTGCAACATCTGACTCAACAGTAATCACGTCTGTCAGGTATACTGTGCCAAAGGAAAGGAAAGCAATCACTCCTCATGGTTATGCATGGGTAGAGTTACTAGAGGAAAACACCAAAGCTCATTAATAATATGCAGAGATCCGTGCGCATGAAAAACATCTCATTGCACCTTTTTTTTTCTCCAAACAAAACATAGAAGGGCTCCATCATACGAATGGTTCAGGGTGTTACGTGTCTGTGATTCTCTTTAATGTCACATATGAGGAGTACTCCTAATGACCCGGCAGAAAATCTTACTTCAGTCACCATGGACACTAAACATGGTTTACTGTTAACATTTGTAGATACTGCATAAAATGTCTTGAAGGGAAAAAAGTTTTAAAAAAAATGATGACAGTGTGGGATAAAGTTTCTGATAAAACACCAGGACTGCATTCGAACAGCAGGACACAGACATCTAGCCTGACTGCGCTGGATAAACAGATTGTGTTATTTCTGGTTCTGTAACACAGGGCGTTAATAATATCTCTAAATAGACCTTTATTTATCGTGAAACCCAAATAGCGGATTTCAAAAAGAGAGTAAAATACCCATATGAGTCATAATCAGCCCACTTAACGTTTCTCAGTATTTCCAAAAATTAAAAGAGAGGCAAGAGTTTCCTTGAATGAGAGAAAATGTGCTAAAGTAGATAGGCGCTTTAATTCAACAACTGGATTAAAAGTAATATTTTTGTCGGGCACTGCAGCTGATAGAAGCAATACGTCACACCAAAAATTAATCCTAAATACTTCAAACAGACTTCTTTTATGCAACCATTCAGGCATATCAGGCAACTAACTCCTTATTGTACTTAGTTCAAACACAGTGATCCAAGCAGGGAGAAGCATTACAGATAAATATAAATCACTCCCTCTGACAAGTGCCATGACCTCTGCTGATACATGACAGCACTTCCTGTGACTCCAGACAGAGAAAGAACAAAAGAAGAAACAAGCAGCACATAAAAAGCATTATCTACTATGAGTAATGAAGTATACGTACATAATGGACCAAATCATAAATACAGCATGGTGCCTATGGTGCAGTTATATCTATAGTACATGCCCTGCTATTTGTTCTGGAGGTTATTGGCTGTTGAAGCCATTGTGGCAATGATAAATAAAAGAAAACAAATGTTACGTAATGTAACATGAAAATAGTAAACAGTTTAGGTAAAGTTTTTCCGCAAGTGAAGTGGCCCACACAGGACCTCACCCCCTATCAGTTATGGTAAATGAACCTGGGTGGTAGCAGTTCATCAAGAGGCAAGTGGGACGTCACCTCAAGTGTCTGTGAGAAAACCTCCCACCAAGGCGTTGATAAATGATGGGTTGGCAGCCAGTTTTGCGGTTGTGTGTGTGTCTGTATTTTTGTGCATGATTGTGTGTTTCATGGCAGGGCGCTTCACAGTGTGCACATGGGCATTGCTGTAAAAGGAAATTAGAGGCCAATGTAAAGCTGTGGGCTTAGCCAAAGGTCCTGTGTGTGTGTGTGTGTGTGTGTGTGTGTGTGTGTGTGTGTGTGTGTGT
>NW_022280058.1:5695837-5755304 GCF_004355925.1 Anarrhichthys ocellatus | reverse complement strand
TGTGTGTGTGTGTGTGTGTGTGTGTGTGTGTGTGTGCGTGTGTGTGAATGTGTGTGTGTTGTCTATTCAAGTGGAGGAATGGGTGGGAGGGGGAGCTGTCTTTTTAAATGGACAGAGAGAGGAAGGATGTCTCCAGCCTTGACTGTGGCGTCCCTTTGTTGTTCGTGAAAACAAAACAAAAAGAGAAGAGGACAACGGGAGAGAGGGAGAAAAAAAAGAAAGAAAAAAGGAGCATGAGGGAGAGGAGGGAGGGAGGGAGAGGGAAAGCAGAAAGTTAGAGCCAGTCATTGACAACAATGCAGTCTGCTCTGTGACAGAGACATGATGTCACGTTAGAGTCCCTGGTGGGGGAGGATGAGCAGGCTGGGTGGGGCCATACTCTGTCCTTCCTCTCCCCATGTGTGTCTCTCTCTTTTTTTTTTTTTCAGTGAATGAATCTTTGGAAGCATAATGGGCCAGCTCCACTTCCGCACACCCGTCATATGAAACAGTGAGATTTCCAGGTCGTTCATTCATGCCGTGGTCCCCACTGAGCACGCTGCTCAGAGAGAGTGAGGGAAGCCTGGTAAAGGATCGCCCTCAAGGGAGAGTGTGTGAGTTTGTGTGTGAAGATTGCAGGGGGAGGTAAAAAGGTGAGCAGGCATGTGATAAGTGAAAGAGCACTATCATATGTGCTTCAGATTCTCTCAACGTGCTTAAGGTTCGTGATCTTGTCTGTCCTTCACACTTTTCCTACGAACGCACAACTTGAGTTCGGATCACACATGTGGTCTACTGCTGCAGGTTTTAGCAGTTTTAAGGAAGACAGGTTGCGGAGTGTGCATTTGGTTATCTTGCTCAGTCCGTTATAAAGTTCGACAAATATGGAATTCAAGTATTTTGACATTGACGTATATCGAGACTTTTTATTCAACTCAATTCAATGTGGCTTTATTAGCATGAAAATTTCAAAAAAAGATAATAAAGTTGCATCAAAATAGAAAAGGTTCACAGTAATATTAATGATAATATTAACACAACATTATGATTGGTATATAATAATATGTAAAGAGTATTATAATTTCATTTCAACAAACACAATAAACAAAATCTTCTCAGGTTTTTTTATTTTCTCATCAATTATGTCAAACAGTAAAAACTACCATAAAGTTTCTGATCAGCTTGCAGACTTAATGCAGCTTTCAATCACACCAGAATTCGCAACTCTGTAATCTGACAAGGATGTCTGCTTTCTCCCTCAGGCTGAACATATTTATGGATCCATTAACTTTCTGACTGCCTAACAAAAGTTGTACCTTTCACACGGTACAATTGTGTGGTCTTGTCCCTTTTTCGCGCTCCCTGTTCATGTAATTTCCTCTCTTATCCTGTAAACACCCACAGCTTGCTGTTATTTCCCAAGACAATGCTAAACTTAAATTAGTGAGGCTGCACAAATTTAAATTGAATCCAAACACAGTCCCTATGTGTGCAGAAACCCGAGTGGCCCCTCAAGTAAAAGAAAGATGGATTAGCTGGCAGGAGTTCAGCTCTATCATTACTCTCATTAAGCTGTAATACATGATCAGCCACAAGTGTGGATTTGAATCTCCCCGTGGTTCACAAATTTGTGCTTTTTTAATGAATTTATTCCAGTCAGGAAGAGAAACAGAGAGAGCAAAGGAGCATGTTGGGATCCAAACCACCCATTGAGTAACCTTCAGTAAAATGCAGCACAGCCTGTACAAGCTCTCCAGGAGGAGAAAATCTACTCAGAAACAATTCCAGTGACATTCAACAACGCTCTAGTCTGCCCTGTCCAATTTGTGCAACAGAGATGACCTTAAGCTTCCATTACTGCTTTACAGCAGGGACTGAAAAGTAATGTCAACAGTCTGTTCAAATAGTGGTACATGGCGTGAAGCAGACATTTAGCAAAGCCAGGGCATCTCATGGTGTAAATAAATAGCAGGAATGCATTATTTTGGGACTCTGCATGTGTTTTATGTCATTGTCTTGATTGCTTACAGAGTCAGTTGGTTCTCGCCTGCTGCAGAGACGTAAAGCTGAATCATAGCTGATAGGTCTGCTTGGAATATTCCACTATCTGCGCCACGGAGCAGTGGGAGGGGACCAAATATTGATTGCTATCAAGGGCGTGGGTTTGGTTTCAACATTGGAGACATTAAGGGGGGAGTTGAGTGTCAAACACTTAATTTCCTGCATTTTGGTGAATTTTTATGCATTCGTTTATGTTGGAAAAGTCTTTATTTATGTAAAGGAAGATACTAAAATAGGGAGCCAGGTGATAATTCAAAAGATATGGAACATAATGCAGTAAAAGGCTCTCAAGCATTCTGTATTGCTTTCAAATATTTATTTTCCTGTAGATCAACTTTTCTTATTTGCAGAATCAGAACACCTTCAGAGATTTTTTTCTTTTGTCTATTTAACCTCTTTAAAAGTGCATGTGGCACCTATTTACCTCAATCATAAATTGAATTAATTTTAATTAATTTAAAACCCTCTGGAATTGAATAGCTCATATGTGTTTCAACAAGATTTCTGCTCATGTTAAAAAAAATTCACATTCAAAACATATCTCACATATCTGTGTTCTCTGGGAAGTCGGTAAATAGTTTAAAACATTGTAATGATACGAAAATAAAGTCATACTATTTCAAGTAAGAAATTTAACTGCCCTGTAAAACTGATACTAATAGACAACACTTTTGATAAGGAAATGTGTCTTATTGTCCACACTAATGTAAACTTCATCAAGACTGATAAAGTACAGGCTATAGATCCACTCGATCATAAATATTCAAACCAGCAGTGTTATTTGTGTGATTGAGCCATAACTACACCAACTTGTAAGTTGGTGTAACTTCTAACTTGCAACTAGATAATGCAAATGTTGTATAAGAAGTTTGCTCAAATATTGGAAGGGACAGTTCTGTCCTCCCAAAATATTGGTAAGGACATGTCCATACCGTCCATATGCAAACCTACGCCCTTGATTGCTATAGGTTTTGAATAATAGAAAGATAAATGGACGGACAGAAGGCAAATAGAGAACGGATATGTGGATCCACCATGGGAAGGTTCCGGTAATTGTTGAAGTTTATTATCTGGCAGAGAGGAAATTGTACCCTTTGCCACCCATAAGCACTCAATGGTTACTATCAAGTTAAACTGCCAAAGTGAGACGTTGTGACAAAGCCTCCTTTTAGAGATGAGGGATGACAGTGAGATGGGGACGGGGTGGGGGTTAAAGCTTGTCCCCCGGGAGTAGGAGGGGCAGTGTCACCGTTTGGAGCTGTTGAAAGGAGCACAATGGCGCCCGGTATCAAGTTTGCCTGTTTGACAAATGGATCTCCTGCTGTGATGGTGGCGAATGCAAGAGCCCTATCTGTTAACAACAACAGAGGATGGAGATAAATACGGAGCATCTCATCAAACGTTCACAAGCAAGTGTTTAAAAAAGTATGTTTTTGAACATTTGAAGACTTTCTATTTGTATGTGTTGTTAAAAGACAGAGTTAAACCAACCACTTCTCTCCGTTATTGAGCAACAAAACAAGTCACCCAACAAAATCATCATTACTCTTGACATCCAAGGGGCCATGGCAAAATAAGCACAGGCTGTGTTGGTTTGCAGTTAGTCACAGTAAATGTCCCAAAAAAGTGGAGATGTCAAACAAAGTGGAAACACAGGCTGTTGTAATCCCCTGCAAATGACCATAGCAATCTGAAATGAATTGCTGCATTATTCAGATGTACATTCCTAGTAAGCATAGTTGTGATGAATTAGTGGTTAAAAAAAAAATGTATAGGCATCTAAAACGGGGCCAAATTTGTTTAAGAATTAATCATTATTAGCTTGTCAGAGAGAACGGACCAAAAACAGTAATTTACATTGCTTACAAATATGTATTCTATATGTGTAAAAATATTCAACACATGTAGTCCAGTTTCAACCTGGACACACAGAAGTATTTTTATCTGCAGCCCACTAAAACCATGCATGCTTACTGGGATGGGACGAACACTGCAGCACATTAGACCTCACATTGTGTTTGCTTCAGGTTTTATTCTGGAGAAGGGATAAGAAACACACGCAGGCACTAAAGAGTGATTTAAGGTCAACATCAACAAGCTATTTCTGAGTATGAATACAAGACAGCCCCTCGCCACACACAGGCACATATTTTCATACCTAATATCTAACTTGGTTTGACATATCTGGCCATGAAGTCAGCGTACCTTTGAACTGAGAGACTGCTACCCTCGACTTACTCTCGCCAATAAAACCACACACAAATCTTCGATCCAGGCCCTGTAAATCAGGGCGAGCGCTGATCAAAGCGGGGCTGTGAATCTTACATGACATATCCTGCATTCCACGCTAAACACATTCACATGCTGCACTCAAAAGCATTGCACTTGTTTGTTGACCCCGTATCCATTTCGAGCGCTGAGCATTCATTCCATTTGAGGCTGAATTCATCTGACCATAGTGGGATCTCCAAACAGCATGAAGCTTGTTCTTGGTGCATACATGGAGATTGGTCACCCTCTGTCAGAATTTGCGATGCCGTGTGTGTGTGTTTGTATTTTTTAGGGGATTTAGTTTTTAACCATCGCTTACTGAGAACAGAACAGTTTGAAGTATGTTGGACAGAGTTGACCATTCGCAATAGCAGGTTTTTTTTGCAACGATCAAAGCATTTGTGACATTGCGGTCCTTTAGCGTTCTGTCCTTGATAAGAATAAATTGGACAACTGCTCGAGATTTTTTGCATTTCAGACATAATTTGGAGGCGTTGCATCATCACCTCTGTCCATCAGGTAAGCAGGACCCACCAGAGATTTCAAGAAGCTAGCAAGCCCCTCTATGTGCTATGCTAGATTGGAAAGCTTGACAAGTATAGCAATGTCAACTAAGGGGGACAGGGCGTAGTGAAAGGTTCACTGTCACACATTGAACAGAGGGAGATGACCACCTTGTCATGACAGTAACCTCCAGTTTTTTTGAGAGACTTCGGTACAAGTCAGTTCACATTTCAGGCAGTACTTCATTAGGAAAAAGTGTTGTATTTTCCACAAAAATGTTGATTTTACACTATAGGTTTGTGTGGATTTCACTAAGGGTGTAGTGAAGCTGACCTTGGAGTGAGAACAACAGCAGGTCTTCTGTTGTGAGCTTAGAAAAAAATCTGTTGTGCTTTATTGCGAAAAGTAACAGAAACCCAATTGGTCACTCATAAACATATGTTTGGCATGAACGTTGGCCGTGATTACTTACTAACAACAGTCATTTTACGTTTTAACATTAATTGTGTTGTACCTAAATGAAGCTGACCTGATATGTTTTTTGTTGTTGTCTTACTTAACTTCCATTGTTCAGATCCCGCACTTGCCAGGGTGGTCTCACTCTTGTAATTACCCACTCTTTGAATTGGCTGTACTCCCCATGCTGTTTCCTGAAAAGAAAATCAGTGGGTGTACCAACAAACAACTAGTTCCCTCCGGGGTTCTCATAATTTTTTACACCCTGTAGTCTGGCAGAGGCAAAGCTCGAGGAAGCCAATACAGATGTTCTAAGATTGAAAAAGTGGGAAAAGAGTCATGACCCCCAAAGAGTGTTGGAGATCAGACTTAGGCAGGTGCAAATGAATTTATTGCCATGAGGAGCCATATCAACTCACAAACTGTGCTTAGGTGCTGCTGGATATACAGAGTCAAGTTATATTACCTGATTTAAACCATTAAGGGATAAGCAAGGTACACGCTTCAGCTATGACAAGGTCTTGATACATACATATAATGTACACATATGAATATACTTGAGGTTATGCACATATTTGGATTTATACACATACAGACATCACCCACCAGATGTCATATATGTAGGCTGTTATGCAGATGGGAGGCCTTGGAAAACAAATCGTTTGAGCACATGTTGTCTGATTCATAACTTGTGCATGAAGTAATTGGATGTATTATTTGAATGTCCTGCCTAATGTCCAGATGAACAGTCCATCTGAAACTTCTCAGTAAAAGCATACGGACAAAACTCGTTGGCGGTCTGCCGTGTGATTTTCTCCACTTGTTTTGGTCTTCTAATGTCTCCCTGCAGTGTTGAATAAAAAAGAAAGGTTACAAAGTCTAGGTTTGGTACATCAACCAGCATTTGTTTTTTTGATGGATCTCAACCTGCTAATGATGGAAATCTTTTTTTTCTTTTTCTCCCTTGATGTTGGCTGGTACTCAACATGTCCTTCCAGATACACAGGTGGCAGATAAACACGACTTTAACTTTGTAGTAGTTTAACAGAAATGACAAACACTACAACAGAGCTGGGTAGTGTGAAGTTAAATGCCTCTTAACAGCATTTTTAACCACAAAAGAGGACAAATTAACACTTTGACGTAAACATTTTCAGAACATGAGACAAATAACACAGCTTCAAGGATGTGAAATTGTGTGTGACCAAATACCAAAATGATTTGGTAAATCATGGGAAACAGGCTGGAGATTTATGAGAACATACTTACATATTTCCTCCACACATTAACCAATAGAGCGGACAAACACAAGGAGTTGGAACTGGAATTATTTGAAATGCCAGTTTATTTGCTTGGAAGATAACTCAAAAATGCTTTCGCTAATTGTCACTTCACTTGGATGTTTGCGCTCAACTGCAGAATGATGTTTGTGCAGAGTTTGCCACTAGAAGGCTGTTTTCACATTCATCTGCTGAAGGAAGAACGTTTCTCTGAGCTCATATTTAATCTAAGTTTAACATGTGTATATATACGAGCATGAACTGTGATGTCACATTCGGAAGCCAATCATGGTCCAATATACAACGTACACAAGTGTGATGTGGAAACCAGAACCTCTAGTTCACATATGCAGCAGCCATCTTGCATCCCTGGCAGTTAAACTTTTAAAAATGAAACACATTTTCTTCAAAAGTCTTTTTTAATCGAATGTTTACATCATTCTGTCAACACCAAACAATGTAATTGTTCTACATATGAGACAAAAAGTAATAAGATGAAAGTGGTGGCCCATGTAGCAGCTGTGCCCCAGAAATGTCCCCCTTTTGTAATCAAGCTCCAGCACATAGCATATTTAGTTGCAGAGGAATACAATAAAGAAGTGATTGCAGATGACTTCTTTGTAGACAGCTTTAGATGTATTTGAAAAGGCATTCAAATAATTCAATGGCTATGTTAATTATCTCCATGTTTTGTTGAAGTTTTCTTGTCAACAATTAGAAAGTACTTTACTCGGTATGAACACAGTGAGGGTAGCTTCAGTTTTATACAGTTTTTTTCTGTATATTGCCGAAGTAAATTACAACTAGAAAAGTGCATTCAGTAGAGTCCAGATCACCACCAGGAGTGTCTGCAAAGACCACTGTGGTAATGTTTGATTGAATGAATACAAACCAATATTGCCCCCTGTCTAGACTGCGAGTCTATCAGACACGTTTTTCACTGGCATGTCTCATGCAACAGACACACTCTCATTTTACTCTGCAGTTCACAGTGTAACACTTCATGTTGTGGTGTTTGTAACACTTCCTTTTAACAGAGACTGTCAGTCCCGTTGTGTGTTTAGTTCAGTTAGCTGCTTGATAGAAATGGTTATATAAATGGTTGCATTTTGTTACCCACCCTCAGTAAAAAAAAACGAAAAAACATGCTGGCTCAATAATTTGCTTTTGCGAGTGACTCATAGATTGAACACTGGGTGATTCCCACTGTGGCTCGTTATCTTTCTCTGCTAACCAACATCTTATTTCAATACTTTTAGTCAGTGGACCATTTGTTTATCCTCAATTGAGAGGATTTAAAAAGCACCATATAAATAGAGTTTTGCATGAGTGCTGTTGATGAAAGGAACCTCATTATATTCAGAGAGTAAGAACTGATTTGTCATGACATGACAAGATTTCTCTAAATGACACTTAGTTTTTAGTTACAGTCTATTACACACACTGTGGTATTTCCATTATGGACTAATGCAACTGTTTAATAACAGTGGAGCGTGAAAAAGAGCAGTGGTTGACCAGGCAGAGGTCCAGGGATTGAGAGTTGGCAGAGAGACTTCATCTTTTTGGATCACCTCTGATAAAAAAATTGTTCTTTTCTTGGACCATTTGCTGATGCAAAGAGAGGTCGTGGAAAATAATAACTAATCCTTGCTGCAATGATACAATCACATCTTTGCCAGTTGTAATGATTGCTTTAATGCGAGCAGACTTTTCAATGGACAGAGAAGATAAGAAAAAAGAAGCCATTAGGCTGAGACGTTATTTTATATCAGATAAAGCTTTGGCTGATTCTAGTAATTTGTAATTGCCATCGGTAAATGAATGTTCTCTCTGGATGATGACAATAGGTCATGACCAAAAATGGCTTTTAGGAAAGTTTCTTACTCACAAATTGAGGAAAATATTTCCATTTTCAGGGAGTATATTCTGTATATATTTATTATTTTCCTTAGACTTACATATTACTCCTTTGAGTATACTTTGATTATTTACATGTCATGCTACTTCACACTCACATTTCAGAGGGAAAAAGTAGGGGAAGATTTTACATAAAAAGAAAAGATTAAATCAGTGGTTCCCAATCATTTTTGGTTTGTGACCACTTTGTCCCTTTTCCCATTTCAGATGTCTAGAAGTTGTTCACATTTCCACCAAACAGTGATTTCCCCTCTAGACTTCTCAGATGGTTTTGTTTAAATAAAGTTTTGAGGCCAAAAAGTATCTACTATTTTAAGCAAATATTAGTGAAAAGTCCAAAATATAATAGCAAATCCTACCGCATTAATCATCTCATGACCCTCAGGTCGGGGATCAACAGACTAAACTACCATATAATATTAAAACCTTTATGATAATGAAATGTATCTAATTAGCTGCACCTCAACCAGCTACAACAGTAAAATACTATTACACATTGATGCATTATTATTATTAATAATTATATTATTAATTAATAATGTAATTTATAATAATGTAACAGTCAAGCGCCATTTATCTGTGGAGAAAGTATTTTAAGTATTTTCTTTTATTACATTTTGCTGATAATACTGCTGGACTTTTACTTAAGTAATACAGGAGGACTTGACTGTAATTGAGTATTTTCACATTGTTGTACTGGTACTTTAAACAATCTGTGTCTACCACTTTAAAATACAGATATCATTTTTATAATGTGACAATTAGACCACATCCTGGCTTTAGATGCAGTATGACAGTGTCTAGACTATCTTCCACTATTTCCTATAGAACAATAATTACTGCTCTAATCTGGTCATAATCACAAGGTAAAAGACAATTCCTGAACTTTGGGTCGCATTCAGACTGAAAAAGAGATTGAGAGCGACAGACCCTGTGTCAGAAGAGGGAAATTTTGCCAAGCAACCAATCACAGATTTCCTGTGGTCAACCCAACTTTCTTCATTATGTATACGATTTTTTCCCGGGCTTTATATTAGGCTAACTTTGCTCAGGATGAGAATGAGTTGTCTTGTTAAATAAAGACGTACAGATAAAAGGCAAATAAAAGCCATCTTATTGCCATAAACATCATAAAACTGCTGCAACAGCTTGCATTATGTGTAAGTTCGACAGACGCAGATGTCCATGTGATAAAGTCATGAAGCCCGCTTGCTCGAGAAAACTTTCCCTCTCTGCCATAGAGAATGATATGAGCCATAAATACCCAAATTACATTTATGATCCGCACTGTGCCAACACGGGCACGAAATCAAAGCCTGAATCATTCAGCATATTTATTTAGCTGGCAACTTCATGGGCAGTCAAACCTGTCTGTGTGAACTCCTTCATTTGTATTTTCTGCTGACACACGCTGGAAAGTGCAGAGCCAGTGACAGTGACTCTCTCATTAGCAGGTTTTTGGTGGAGACTCCAGAGCCTGTGGGTGGCCTGGAGCTGGAGAAAAGTGCTTTGTTTCTGTATCTACCTCTTCTTTCCATGGAGACCCTGAATGTACCTTTTCCAGTGTGTGAGGAGATAAAAAGGCATCCAATGTTTAAGCAAATAGAAACCTTATCCAAACAAAGGTAGGGTAGCGTCATTACTTTCAATCAAAAACACATGTGAAAAAAAATGACTGGACACTTGCTGGATTGAAAACACAACATTGTAACGCGCAGAGTTTGGTGCTGAATAATTATTGCAGGTTTCTGCTTTTTACTGACAAGGAATGTGAGCAAATAATGTATTGTGTCTTTCACCAACAAAAAGAGGTACAACTGAATGCACAACATAGAAAAGTTCTGTTACATAATATTGTTTCTATTGATATAAAAAGGTGAAGAGAAATAAGGAAAACAGAAGAAGATAATGGTGTAAATAGGTAAACGTTGAGGAGTCACACCGTTTTTGAAATGCAAATATTAAACATCTGGTGAACACAAACATAAGAGGTCACTCCCAGACTTTTCCACATAGTCTGTAAAATAAGCTAAAAACTGGAGGAAAAATTGAGTATGTATAATACAATTATTTATAGAGGAATTAGAGAGAGAAAGCAAATAAAATCAACAAGACAGAAAATCCCCTGTTCCGCTCTGTTCGTTTCATAGTAGCGCCAGATGTTTATGCTAAAGATTTGTACTTACTGATCCCAATGAGTAGGGCTTATCTTGGAATGCTGGCTACACTGACTGTTATGTTAACGTATACTGACAGAAGGTCCTGGAATATTTACTGCAACATGCTTGTAAATCGCAAACAATACTGTGGTAGATATGGTGTAGCACTGTAGCAGTTTCTCTGGCCACCTAATAACATCTGGTAACAACCTGAAAAAGGCTTGAAAGTAGCTGTATGGCACTGCTGTTAAGATTAAGATTTATTTATTAATTTATTCAACATTTTTGTAACCTAGGGGAAGGGGCAAGATAAGCTGACATGTGAAAGAACAAGTCCCCTGCCCAATAAATAAATACATATTTTGAACATAATGAGGCATTTTGTGGAGAACAATAGCCCCACAACGATGCCGCTGCATTTGATGTTTTTGCAAATTGTAGGTCTCCTGTTAGAGATGATGGAAAAAATATGTCTCACTGTTGAGAACAGTCATAACGGGACCCAGTGAAGTTGTACAATAATGTTCTAGAAATTTTGTTTTGCAAGAAGCCTCTCGGAGAGCTTTCAGCACATGTTGCCACATTGTCTGAAGTGATGGAGGACAGTAATCACATTTAAAGATGCCATTGAATAAGTTGTATTCAATCATATTCAATGTATAAGATTCTATTAAAAAAAGTAAGGGGTCTCTACCTAACCAAACATGTCCTACAAATCTTTTACTGTAAAAGGAGAATTTCAAAGCATATTGCCTATAGATCACATCTGCAATGCATCAGACTATAATGGGTCTTATTTGTGCCCATGAAATAATCTCAAATGCAGACACAGTTGGTTGGTTGGTTGGTTGGTGGTTTAAGTGACCATGAATTGTTTTAGGATTTGCCGCATCAGTGCGTCTCCAAAATATATTTTAAATGATGAGTATTTCAGTTTGGATTATATGGTCAATTGACATGGTGGCGTATAATCTGACTAATATAAAAACTCTGTTACATTTTAATATGCTTAAGCAGTGCAACTGCTATTTATAACACTTCATGGATTTGGTTTTCTTTTTAAAAAAGATTACTTTTTATTAGTTAGGGTATAAATTCACTATCACGAGGTGCAGTCACTGCAGTCAATCAGCTGTGTGGATAATGTTTATTAAAGGCCTATAGATTCCCTCTTCCAAGTGAGCTACGCAAGAATCCCCCCCCCCCCCCCCCAACTTTGTTTGTTGATTTAGTCATGTATATTTACTTTAGTTGAGAAAGATTTAAAAAGGTACCCTGTAGAGTTTTTGACCACTCAAAGCGCAATGAACCGCTGTGTTTATGAGTGGGTCCTATAAATACATATTCCTGCCAAAGGTTTCGCATTATTCCACTAATCTGCTAGTGGCAGCAACATGTTAAGAAACGTAGCAATGCATAAACAAAACACAAGGGAGAAGATTGCTTGAAACTAAACATGTATGTAAACAATGCAGGTTTCAAACTCTTCAAAAATCAGCTTTTCAAATGTTTTCTGACGATGAAAAATTCATTCAGCACGTTTGTTTTTTTAGACCTTAAGGCAACACACGATGCATTTTGATGAGTACGCTGAATGTAAACATAACTTTGTTTGTTTACAAGAAAACTTCACAGGGCACCTTTAAAATCTGAAACCAAGTTTTCAGGGGCTTTAACATTCATGTCATGCAAAGCAACAGGTGAATCAGCCCATTACATTACATTACATTACATTACAGTCATTTAGCAGACGCTTTTATCCAAAGCGACTTACAATATGTGTATTCAACATCAGTTTTCGAGAGAACAACTAGTCACCAGAAGTAATAAGTGCATGTCCTTTCCTCAAACAAGCATCTAAGAGCATAAACCAGAGCCAACGTACAGTGCAGAAACAAACGAATGCAATAAGTGCCACAAACTAATATAAAAACAATAAGTGCAATAAGCTAGTATGAATACAATAGATGCTAAGTAAGTGCTAAGCGGAAGGGTAGGCCTTCTTGAAGAGGTGAGTTTTCAGCCTGCGCCCATACTTTTAAAAATGTGCAGCTGGTTAAATGAGCTTTTGCTTGTCTGAAACAAGCCTGTTCGCTTGATTGATGAATTTTATCATTCTAAAAACATAATGCATAATGTCAGCATATTTCATCTTCCTTTGGTTTTACCTCCATGTTGCACACTATAAAAACTCAACAAAACATAACAAGCAACACAATGTAATGATAAGCAGTTAACAAATGATACAAAATACATTCTTTTATTCAGTCATCATTGTAAATACACGAAACAAATTAAAAGCATCAGCACAGACAATATTTAGTGAGATATAAATCTTGACACCATTTACACAAACTATTTTGGAAATGAATGTGCTTGTCTCTCTTCTTCCAAAAAATCCCTTTCGATGCAGCCAGTCTGTATCTATGTTTTTCCCTTCTGGCTATTCACGCAGCTTTTATTATTTCAACATTATCTTGAATCTATCCAACTGTGCTCGTCCCGTTCCATCCCTCACTACTCTTCTCACCTAGATAATTTTGCTGTAATGTTTAAGATTCATATCTTTATTATATGTACATGATATACATTGATTCTTAAATACATTTCATTGGTTCCAATCTATTTACAATATAAGAGCTTATTGATATTTTGGTTACAAAAGATGTGTAGTTGATGCTCTAAAAGCATTAAAGCAAAAAGAGGCAAATGTGATATCATATTGAATATGTAGGTAACGGATGTTTAAAGAAGTTATGCTGAGGCATTGGTTCACCTCTAGTACCAAAAAACTGCACAGTATTTCATGAGTAGAAAGTATGCAGTCGTATTTGAAAAACTGAAAAATAAACAGGGCTGAGTGCCATCAACATAATGTTGATTCAAACAGAAATTCTCTTTGAAAACATCAGGTTCATGGAGCGTTTTTGTTACTTTAATCAATCTTCTCACGTCTCCATTTCTACTGGCTTTGCTTTGTAAACGGAAAAAATTGCCCTTCCATGGTAATCTTGAGTCCTGTTCATGTGATTGGAAAAGCAGAACCGTTCTCTGGTCTGGTATCGGAACCACAAAGTCTACAGCAGAGCACTACCTCAGTGCAAACTGTTTAAACCCACACAGTTGTATCACAATAGATTGCAGCTGTATCTGACAGATCAAACGAGGTTTACACAAAGGACACGATACTTTATATCTCTTCTTGTGGCTAAAAATCGGGCGAGGAGCTAATGTCCCAGATGAAACTCATCACTCTGATGTAAATATTCTTTCATTCTTTGGTTTAATAAAAGTATTATACGCGCATTGAAGTCCCAGCATGCTGTTGCACAAGTCAAGCGCTGGACTGAGCAGTGTATGGAGTATGTTCCTCATATGATATAACTGGTATATTGTAGGTCTGGATATTGTTACTGGTTGTAAAGCTGAATTCCTCAATACTTAAAACAAACACCAAGCAGAGTGAGATATTGAAATCTGATAAAACAGATAACAAGTCATGACAGATGAAACACATCATTACACCCATCAGATCTTTCACTTTGGGGTTTGGTAAAGAATGTACTGTGCAGTGAAACTATGGCTTGTCTATAAATAGTCTATTTGTCTTATTATTATTATAAGTTGAGGCTTGATAAAAGACTGCTACGTCTGTTGCCTCCTTCTAGAAAAGGTTCACACCTATCACAGCATATACTGGCTAACTTTGTGGCTCCCTGAATGTCACGAGAATGTCTAAAAAGTTTATCATTTATTTGTTAGCTCATTAATCTCACAAACCCATGAGGGGTGTGTCTGTGTGTGTGTGTGTGTGTGTGTGTGTGTGTGTGCGTGTGTGTGTGTGTGTGTGTGTGTGAGGGTGCAAGTTTGTGTGTGGGTGCAGGTATGGACCACTCACAGCAAACACATTAAAGCAATCCCACTCACTCTCCAACTAGAGAGCTTGAACCCACACAGTCTGTTCTTTCTCTTGTTAGTCTCTGTCTTTTACTCCTTTTTTTAATACAGCCACAACCCATCCTTTACAAAAAATTTCCCCTGGCAGATGGAGACAGAGGCCTCCACGCCGAAAGCAGCTGCCCCTGCTTCAGATCTTCTGGCACATGTGCAGCCTGGACTTGGACGAGGAGGTGGCGTCTTTCCACACCTTGCAGGAAAGGCCCTTGGCACAGTCACAGCGCTGGAAGATTTCCAGGCCGTGAGAGCCTTTCTTCCTCTGCTTGGTGCACACCTCTCCCTGCCTCAGGACCGGCTTGCAGATTTTGGTCCAGAAATGGCGGGCGCAGCAGTAGCCCTCCGAGCAATCGGATGAACGCAGGCAAGGGTCGCCCTCATGCCCTAACAGATGAGGACAAGAAAGAAGGCTGATCAGTGGGGAACCAGCGAACAACACGTCTACAAACAGTATATTGTCTGCTCAGAAAAAACAGAACCAAATGCTTCATCAGAGACATAAAAGACCTGCATGAAGTTATAAATCATCTAGCATCTTGGAGTTTTGCTGTATAGTGCTTTGGTTAAATAAAGCACAGGAAATGTACGATTATTGCTCATTAAGCTGTTATGTTTTCCATACGGATATGTTTATGCAACCCTTTCTTCACGATCGCAGTATATGTGGCCATGTCGGAGACCAAAGAAAAGCATGAAGCTTTCAACATAAATCAAGAAAACAATTTGCTTTTTCTGTACATTAACCATATCGTCCCATCTGGTCTGAGTCTGATATTCTTGGCAGGATCTGTCCACTGCTCTTATGAATGCATAATTAGTATAATTTAGTCCTGCAGTTTTAAAATGTGTATCACCTCCTGCCAAAAGCTTCATCCTTCAAACCATGTTGCCCTGTATTGCTGACAAAACCACACTTTGCTGAAAAGTTATTTCAAGTTCCAAGCATCAGCATGATGGACTGCTAAGCCTGACTGCTTGTTCATTGCTTTAACACCACGGATTGTTGGTGGATTTCTTTCTCAAGCAGCGACTTACATAAGGCCATTATAATACAATAATGTTTAAGGAGAGGGAGTGAGTGAAGCACAGATACAATTAAATGGTCTTATTTATAG
Source organism: Anarrhichthys ocellatus (assembly GCF_004355925.1). Classification (NCBI taxonomy): domain Eukaryota; kingdom Metazoa; phylum Chordata; class Actinopteri; order Perciformes; family Anarhichadidae; genus Anarrhichthys; species Anarrhichthys ocellatus. Next base: position 5,739,608 of record NW_022280058.1, on the reverse strand, counting down.
CAACTTTAAGTAGTGCTGCTATTTTCATATTGATTTTAGCATTGCAGCCTGCTGTCTTGAGGGTGCATTTAGAGTTGAGTAATTTAAGTATCTCATTAAATGAATTGCTTTATGGATATGCCCTTACATTGACTTACATTAGGTGACATGAACACTAAGCAGGGGGCTCAGAGAGTTATTAGCTATAATCATGCCAAACCTGCATTCTGTGGTTTTCACTTGTGTATCACACAAGTGTGTGAGCTGTCAATGACAGGGTTTGCATGGCTTTATGTAGGTGGAGAAACAGCAGGGGCATTGTGGTTGCTTTTAGGCTCCCCATGCTGTGCTTTAAACACACAGACACTGACACATGAGCAGAGGGGTAATTATCAACATAGTTTGTGGATTGGCGTCGCCCATGAACTCTGTAGGACATGCAGACAGTGAACAACAGAGAGATTTTGCCATCGACAGCAGGAAAAGCTGAGAAACAAAACAACAGTGACAGTGTTTACAGAGGGCAGGGTTTCTGGTGGACATGTTTTAAACATAATCTCACCTTTAAGAGAATGCTTAGCATGTGCCTTCCCACTCTTTCTCCAGCTGTGGTCTTTGGTGGAGAGTTTGTTATGTTCGTCTAAAGCTGAGATGTGAGGTGAGAGCACACTCTCAGAGATAGGGACACACATATCTGCAGGCAGAATAAAGAAGAGATCAAACATGACAGAAACCAATAGCAACTGTACTTTGTCAAGAAACAAGCCAACGTAAGAGACTGTTCAACCTGATGGCCAACAAGTTAAAAGATCAGATAAAAACAGCAGTAGTTTGTGTTAGAGATTGCTAAATTCGGCTTATTTTCCAGAATATCTGCATTAGGCCAGCAATCTAATTTCTGAATTGTATCCTGCAGTCACAACATAACTGAAACTAGCATGCACTGAAAACGTGTTTGTGTCAGACACGTACAGTTACTGCATCGGTTCCCGTGACAGCACATGACATCTCGATGGCAGCGCTTCTTCCTCCTGCGGCAGGTGAGGCAGCGAGAGGGAGCCTGTTGCGGGCTGTGGCAGTAGCTTCCCACGCTGCACTCCTTATCATTGCTGCATGGATACACCTGCTGAGGAAAAAGATGCAGCGTTTTACTCTTTATTTATAAAAGGTTGCGCAATGCACAAGCACACTTATAGAATTTTGCTGAACAAAAGGTGTGGGTAAAGTGCAAGTCCATCTGCTCATATTACGTCAAGAGGTGCATGTCAGAAGGTGCAGTCATGTTTTATGCAATTTTTGAAGGACACACACGTGTGGCTTTGGCATAAGTAACAAATTCCCTTAATTGCATCACTCAGGCTGGCCCCGATGGCCCATAACCACATTGATCCTGTCAAACTCTGTTCAAAATCGAACTAATCTAGTGGATCTTCTTGTTATGGCAAACCAATGAGTTATCTCCATCCCAATGAATTTAATTAGATGGGGCCTACAGTTGTAGGTGGTGTGCTATCTCCCACACAAGGACATCTGCTATGTTTACAACATTTCTCCCAGATAATCAGAGTGCTGTGTTGCAGAGGACACCGTTGTTAAAGAGTAGTGGATTTTATCTGGTCACAACCCTGCAAACCTCAACTTACGCAGACATAACACAGTAACTGCATTCCTTCTAATTCCACTCTATACACGGCGCACCACAGTTGCACCGTGCACCCCACGGTCGCAAAATTTTAATTGTAGCAGTTAACAAGCCAAATAAAACCCATGTTATGCTCAGGTTAGAGGTATTTGGAGAGACTCTCTCCAGAAAAGAAAACATAGTTAGAGCAAAAACAAGACATGATCAATGACATTTAAGTTGGGCTTTAGTCATCAGGTTAGAAAATTCCACTTTTATTTTAACAACATTGCATTTTCTAGATAAAAGCCATGTTGTATTTAATCACAGGTTATCTGACTGTTGTTTACTCTTTAACAGTTTGAGAGCAACACTGGTTCTGGAAGGAGACAGTGCTGTGAAGTTTTACAAAAGTCATTTTTTTATGTTTTGGACATCAAAACCAAATGCCATTCACCATCACTCTGTATTGAGGTGGTGGCAGACGTCTAAGTAGCATGCAGAGATCTGAAACTTTGGCAAATTAACCCCAAGCTCTCTGCATGGCATGATACTATTGGGGGTAAGTGGGAAAATATGTTGGTTGTTCTCTTCGGGTGAACTCCCTACAATTTTAGAGTTGTAGGGAACATGTGAACATGTTGTAGGGATTAACATCGCTCCCACTAGCGTGGTCATTTGTTTCAGGTCCCAGACAATAGAGTTATTACAATTTACAAACCAAGAGAGACCACTTCAGTTTCTCTCAATTTCTCCAAAAGTGTTCAGAGGCTTAATCAGCCTACAGACATAATTGTGGGGGAATTACTGTAGCTAATCATACTCCTTCAGAGTCAACTTGCCATTGTTTGAGCTTTAGTATTTTTGTGTTTACACTGAAAGGTTGCAACATATTCTGCTGTTCAGCAAAGCACACAAATAACTTTAAGTCTTTTCCGTAAGTGCACTAAAATGATCACCTTAACAAACACATCGGCTGTCTACAGCAGTGAGAAGTACAATTAAAGCCACACTTACTTTTTCCACAACAATTGTATGCACCAATGCGGAGATTTACTGGTACTTGATATAATTCCCTACACATGCCTGTCCTGTCCCCATCAGACTTGGAGCAGGAGCAAAGGAGTTTGTCCTAAATGGTTTTCCCAAATTAAATTAACTCCCCAATCCAAATGAAATGATGTTATTTGCACTGAAATCATCAAGCGAGAGGGACATTTTGAAGAGCTGGAGGGAAGCATCATTACCCTGGCTCAAGTCCACATCCATTGGGCAAGACATAATAAAGGTTAGGTCACTGTGTTTCTCAAATTATTTTATTTTATTTATTTTATTCTCTTTTGTTTTCGTACATGGTAATCACAATGGATGGACACATATTCAAATATGCAGGTCAGTAAATATGGACGTATTGTAAATTGTGTCCAGTGTAAACGACATTAGAGCAACATGTTTGACTGGCACACCACCACCAACACCACAACCACATTTAGCTGGCATTGCACTGACAGATCTGATTCAGTGTGGCTTACCACTGACAAACATGGAACAATAAGCACGAGAATGAACAAGAGAGAGGTTTGAATCAGAGTAAAATAACTTTAGCCCCAATAAATAGCAAACTTCATTTAGGGTATAAAGGTCAGCAGGAAGGGGATGCCATGCCAAAAGAACAGGCACACAAGAATGTACTCCAGATGTTAAAATGAACTCAACAATCAATATTTCAGCACATTGGAAGTTGTTACCCAACGACGTGCTTTTGTTTTAGAAAGTGAACGAGATTAGACTTGTTGGACAGATGCCACGCTGACTTGCTCAGCCTGGAAACACATGGAGGCAATGATACAGGCGTAGAAAAATGATCAGGAATATTAAACTGAATCGTCATCCATCATTATGACAGATTCCCACAATACAGATGCTTAATGTGTTGATGAAAGTAACAAAGCCCTGAGGTTTGATGGATTCCAAATATTTCTTAATTACTACTGTGTTCAGAGCCGTTCTCAGAATATTCAAAGGACATTCCACCAATTGTACACATGAAGACCAGTTTACTTGTCGCAGGGAGAACTATTCAGTTTTATAGGCTACTGTCTTCTGGTTCCGGAGGAATTAAAATCTGAGAAAATAACTCTGGTGATGTCATTAGGGTTGTTTTGGCTTCGGCATTAGGGGGATTCTTATAACAGAGTCTGTAAAAAGACAAGGCAGGTAGAGTCTAATGCTGCATAAATGCCATCAATGGGAAACGTAAGATCCAGGAATTTGACCTTTCCTTTTGTAAGCTCTCTGTTGCAAGCCCCCACACTTTATGGAAGTGCAATATAAATGGCTGGAGTAGCCCTTAAAATCTGAGCTCCTCACAAAAATAATAATAATAATAATAACAATAATCTTACAGGAATAGTTTGACAGTTTGGTTTTCTTGTAGACAGTTAAATGACAAAATGAATACCTCTCACATGCATTCAGTATGTGCATTAAGTATGGTGAGGTAGAGCACGGAAGCAATTAGCCTAGCTTAGCATAAAGACTGGAACCAGAGGGAAACAGCTAACCCGGCTCTCTCCTCAAAAATATGGCCACCTACACCTCTAAAGCTCACTATTTAATGCAATGTTTATCCTTTGTTTAATCCATCAATAAACAAACAAAAATGAAAATGTGTCAATTTGAGCTGTAGTGTATTTTTGATTTGTGGAAAAGCTGACTCTTTATGCTAAGCTCAACTAATCATATCGGCTCAAGCTCTGTCTCTACGACAAAGACATTAGAGCGGTTTTGATAACGCTAATCTAACTCTCAACCAGAAAGTGAATCACACCGCATTGACCACATCTCACAGTTTTCTCAGCTCATTCAGAGAAACATCTTCATCGCCATGGACTATGGTATAATCACAGCTGAGGAGGGAAATATGTTCTGAAGAGAAGTTAAATAAAGTGCAGTGGGAGTTTTTTTCCCTGACATGAAAAATGTGCTGTTATCTAAATATGAAGATAAATGGGCCAGGCCACGTGCAGTAGTACTTCATATTACCTGCTCTGATTCCTATCCGTCTTTCTGGCCAGAGGCTTGGATCGATTACAGTGTATAGTGCATGTGGAGGGGGAGCGGGGTGGGAGAAGAAGAATAAGCACAGGGCTCACCTCCTCCATCGAGGCTCAAACCGCAAGACAGCCCTTTGAAACCCAATGATACAAGGCTGACCCCCAAATCACGGCTGATAATCTTGCCTTATCTTGTCATGTTTTAAATCGCCTCATACGCAACTTCTGAGGGATAGGGTTTCATTTGGATGCATCTCATTTATCTCACATCTTTTTTTCTGTTGCTCCCTTATTTTTCCCTCGAAAGCCTTCACACATAAAAGCGCAGCATTGGGTCCTGCGGAGGAAGCGGGTTGAGAACGGTGTAGTCTGCAGCCTCTCTTGGTATGCTGGTGAGATGATAAAGGAAGAGACAGACAGAGAGCCATAAGGGAAGCCTCTGGCCCTGTCTCGTGCTGCTCTCTTGCTGGTTAAGCATTGTGGCTTTGAAGAAGAACCTTAAATGTGCAGGAGCGACAATCTACAAGGGATTTACTGCCGGATATACAGGGCTTTGAACCATCCCCCCTGGTCTTTGGGTCCCTTATTTACCTTGGTAGAGTCATCCCAAAGTGCTGATATAATTTGATAGAAGTGCACTGTAATGCATTAAAAACACAACATATTGTCTCTATTGTTTAGTTTGAGTCTGAGGGTTTACTTTATGTTTCACTTTGTAAAAAAGCAAGGCCATTTTACAGCATGTGTTCTCAGAGACCTATTGTTTGTACATAAATCCCGTATTGTTTGTACATAAAGGGACACTGTTGAGAAATAAGAGCAGTTCATACATGCTGTACTTCCATTGTGTTTGTCTGAGTCAAAAGACATTATTAAGAAAAGTACAATAAAGCTTCAGTAAAGGACTTCTTTACTCTCCACATCCACGCTTTTTGAGCTGCATGTCGTGATTGCACTTGACCTTCAGAAATCAGGCACAGAACCTGAAACTGTGAATAGTGTTAATGAGTGGCAGGGGCCTTACAGAGCCAAATAAACGATGTCACTGAATAAACAAACTGCATATGCCCTGAAAGCACAGACAGCCGGTATCAGATAACATAGGGATGGCTGCACACAAGTCACTCGTACAAACCATTTCTTCAAACACAGCTTGGCGTCTTTCATCACTCAAAACACATGTGTTTATGGCATGTCCCTTTGAGTGCTAGAATCCAAAGTCTCCAAAAACTAGACCTTCCTTAAGTTAAGTATACATTCTGGGTTGATCTTATTCATCGGACACGAGGAGAGGCACACAGACAGCGTACACGACTGCTCTCTTCAAAGAGTATCAAAGGAAAGCGGAATAGCTTTTGATGGTAGTCTATGAGGTGTGCTGCTCTAAAAGGTGTAATCCTGTGGTGCGTGGGTCTCCTCGCTCATTGACAGGTCCAATTCAGTAAAGGAGGTTTCCACAGGAGACCCCTAATGGCTCCAGTGTAGGGCCCTCACAGCGCCCAAGGGACCCACAGAGTGGAAAGGCCACAGGATAAACTGAGCCGAGCGCTAACAAGCACTCGCACCTCTTTTCTCAGCTCATCTCAGTTCATTTTAGGTTAGAGAAAGAAAGAGAAAGGACGTGGCTCTACTTTTATAGGCAGAGCCCCCAGAGATCGCTTGTTAAAGTAATCTCTGTGTTGAATTAAATAAAGCAACTAGTTAAGGCTGACTGATGTTTTACAGACACGTATACCGCATGAATGCCGTCACGCTGTCGGTTCCCTTGAGGCTTCAGAGGTTACATTGGTAAGCACTGCCTGCTCATGCTATCCCTTTCTGCTGGTTCCCTTCCAAGAGCCAACAGTGCCACCGAAGAATGCTGGCTGTCAAGGTCTGAGAGGCTTACATTTTGGTTTTCTCAGATTTTCTGATGTGAAAAGGGTCAGACAACGGGAAAACACTCTGCAGTTTGCTCCCCGACTGAACCCAAGAGATAGCCAAAACCTGACCCTGGTTTGTGTGTGGCTTGTGTAAGCTTTATCGCCCAACGATGTCAGCAGTAACAGGAAATAAAAGCACATTAAGCTGTCAAATAAACTAAGGCTTTGAGCAGCGTTTCTAATCTGATGGATCAAACACCAAATTACACCCTTGTTTCCTGCTGCAGCGGCTTGTCTCCACAGGGTGGCTGGACTGTCTCCCTCAATAATTTGCTACATTTGAGGGTGATTTTTGGGGAGATTTCAAGTAACTCTAATCTTTAACTGTAAGAGAACGAGCTGCCTTATATCATGTAAATGTGGTAAAAAATGAGTAAGAGGTTTTTTTAAATTATTGATATTATATCTCACATAACTGGCAAGCTCACAAACACTCACATCCTGAACCCACTGTGAATCCTCCAGAGGTGTGATAATCTGCCAACTATTCCTAACCAATTGTAACAAGCTCAACAGCATGACGCCTTGACCATAAATCTACTCGCAGGATATCTATCGGCTCTGAGGTTTCCCATAATGCAGATGCCAGAGGAAAAATTGTTGAGTTGATGCATGCCCATTTTCCAAACTTACACCCAAGCTTTAATCAGCAGTAATTCACTTCACAATTGCAGACGATGATGAAAATATTTTTGGGGTGCCTGCTGTGAACCACTTCAGAAAGAAAATGACTCATGTGCGGTTTTGTGCTATGCAACCTGTTTCAAGGCATTTATCATAATTAAAAAATCTAAGGTAGAGTAATTGCAGTTATATACTCCCTGTGATCGCTCCTAGACTAAATAGACACCACACTTTGCCATTACAGCCTTGTGAAGAGAGCTGACTTGTTATCTGTAATGTATTCTGCTCATAAATGGCCACTGTATCATGAGATGCAGAAGGTCATTGCCGTTTGCTTGCCAGCGTCAAGCCGCATTTCTGGCCAAGGCTGAGCTGCGGCTGTTAATTTACAGCTCTGGAAAACCTCCTGGCAGCCAGAACACACACACACACACACACACATATATACTGTATGTATACCCCATCCTGCAATAAATGCTATTAGCCGTCTTCATTTGGACACACAGCACTGTGATATTTTACTTTTGCAACAGTATAGTGGTCTCTGGACACACATATTGTTTCTCCTCAGACCACTCTTCCAAACCGCTCCAGATTATTGCAATGGGAAAGATGTAAGCAGGCGTTCAAATTGAGGTCTGGCAGGCTTGCTTGAGGTTGGAGAAAGTGGCTTTTTCATAATTTCTGCTGCCTGAGCTGGATGTTCAAGGAGCTGCTCTCAGCACTACGCACGTCACAGATATCCAACACTATCACTACTGCAAGTGATATTACAGACAGTTGAACAGGCCAAATGTAAACAAGAGTTAACAGGTGAGACAAGAGTGATCAGCTGTTTCTCTGAGCTGATGGAGATGAGGCAGTGCCCTCTGCTGCTCATAAAGCTCTGATCTCAACATAATCAGACTCCAACGTGTTCAATTAAAACTTAGAGTTAATGGTAATGGGAAATGAAGGCCTTCTGGCTTTTGTCAGTTTTTTGTTCGACTGATGAGTCATTTTTATTTTCCACACCAGTATCTGTTTTCCTCTTCAAAAAAAAACCCTAAAACATTCACGTATAAGAAATCAAACTTTGCTTTCCTGGCCAAGCAATACAAATCTACGGCTCTAATTCTGCACTTGATAAAACTTGTAATGTTCACAACTTTTTACGTTTGCCAGAAGGAAACCTGCCAAATGTTTAACATTTTTGATCCCATGTTTGCTCTCAAACTACAGTAATATGGCACTTTGTTGAAACAGCAGGAATTGATAACTCTTTGAGTGGGTATTAAGTGGTTGGTAAGAGTATCCCTCAGAGGCCCACCAGCAAGAATCTCATAATCCCAGCAAGCGTCTGGGTCACTTTAATGACACTAAGACCCAGACAGAAAATTACCCCAAGTGTTAACTTTTTCTCACATTTCTGCTGGCATTAATGATTTACCGTCGAAGTGCGCTGCACCCGACTGTGGCGTCAGGTCTGACAGGCAATTAGGGTTTATGAGGGTCCAATCCCTGCAATTTTCAATAACGATTCCCACGTGAGAGAGCCGTTTTAAAGGCAGTTTACCCTCACACCTCAAGATACTCCGTAGGTACAGTTTTGGAGACGTCCTGCACAATCACGCACGCTTATCTGGATCAATGGCACACTTATAATGTAACTTAAATGAAGAAAAGTCTGTTATTTTTCGTTGTTCAGCTTATTAGAATGACTGGACACTACTTTTGGAATCGTTAAGTTATTATTACCCCTAATAATTAATGGCTTTGATCCTGCAACCCAATGTCAGGCTTTGTGAAAATGTAGTTCTGGTATATTCATTTATGTGAATAATTAAATAAATGAAATTACCTGCGCAAGCATGTTATATCTCTTGGTGATCCCGAGTTGGACAGTGTCGGAGCGGTTTGTAGCGGGTGTAGGCGTCCCTCCAAACGGAGCTGGCTTGATTAAATTCGCCTTTGGGCGCGCCTCTGATACCTGGGTTGTCTCGGTCTTCAGTGTAGCGACGAGAAACATCACGGCACAGCATCTATTCCAAGTTGAGACGAGCATCCTCGAACAAAACAATTCTGGTATACCAAAAAGAAAAAAGAAAAAAACTCACTTGAATAACCTCAATTTATGAAGCTTCTCATTGAGAAGTGTGCGCCCTGTCAGTGTCCATGCGTCACGCTTGCCCGACTGCAATACAGGGATTGGTGATGGGGACACCTTTTTGTTCCTGAAAATCAGATATTCAGAAGAATGACTGCCATCGACAAGGATATCTGAAAAACACAGAGCCCAGTATGGAAGCGAAAAAAATGAAGAAGTGAATCTGTTTAAATGCTGATGCTCTGAAGGTCAGAGACAAACTTGACAAGAGGTTTCCTCTCTGTCTCTGTCTGGCTGAGAGTGAGCACTTAGTCCAGCAGTCGGGTGTTTTACGATCTCGGATACTTTCTTTTTATAGGATTCTAATGAGTTTGCTTCCTCCGCCCCTATTCACAACTGACAACGAATGAAACTGATCTGTGTGCGGCACTGCTGCTTGCACATTGTCGTCTCGACATCGGCACCAGTAGCCCCGTTGGGAAAAGGCTATAAAATTATACACTGTGTATTTAACTTGACCCTTTTAACTGCGAGGCAGTTGGGCGCGTAGAAAACGGAAAAAAAGTCTTGGTGAGGCTGCTATAAAGAGGGATTATAGGTAACGTGGAATATTTTCAGTGATCGAAAGTTAGAATTGTGTGTTATATGTAAAATAAAAAAAATTAAAAATCCATCTCAAAAGCAATTAACAATTTTCATTTAGTCTTGGATTAGGCTTCTCGTTGACATGATGCCCTGACCAATGTCAAATGTAAAGAACCAAGAGGTTGTTCAGGATCCATTTAACCAGCATTCCGGAATAACTTAGAATAAAAAAAACTGATAACCATTGTTTTCCCTCTGTGGGAGAGGCATCCCTCGTTATGCAAGGAATGCCAATGGTGATAAAGTTAGTGATACAAGTATTATAGAGACTCCTTTGTTAGATTCTTAGAGTTTTGTATCAAGATAAGTTATATTCATGTTGGTTAGATAATACATGTGGAGGTACAATGGACTCTTTCAGACAGGTAAAGCCTATGATTTTGGAAGAATAAGGCATTTAGGACAGGGACACAAGTTCTGCCTAAAGGTAATTCATTTGGTGACGTTCACAGTTTTTAAACTCAAAATTATTGCAAATCTATGTTACTGCATTTTTCTAGTATGTAATGTTCTAAAAGTTTTATTTCAAATGTTGCTGCAATTATTAAACCAAAACAATCCATCAAATCATCTTCTCAGTGCATCATCCTCCTGACTATTATACTCCTGAAAATGAAAACAATGTGATGCACATATAGAAACTATACAGTGCATGTAAATCAAACACAAAAGCCAAACAATCAGCCAGTCACCAAAACCATCTTTCCCACAATGGCTCTATGACTCTACGCCTAATAATGCTCTAGTCTTCACACAAGGTGGAACTATCTATTCAAGGCTGGAAGCTCGGCTGGACTGGGATGAAACCAGTATACCGTTAAAGGCTTCTGACCTCAAAAGCGATCCATCACAGGCTCCAATTCAAAGTGTCAAGTTCTTTTGTTGGAGACAAAAGACAACCAACTGAACTGGGGAGTGGGAGGAAGTATTGAACTTGTTTGATGTAACTGTAGATGCTTAGATGCGACACTTTTTTAGCCACCTTTGTCACCGGAGTGTCACAGTGATTTGCCTTGAAAGACTGCCATCAGACCGTTGCTTTTTGCAGAAAAGGATTTCAAAAGAAATCATCCATTTTCTCAGGAAAAGTTACTTGCTGGATATAATGTCAGAATATATATGTCAGAAAAGAGTGAGACAGCTCAGCTGATTAAGTACCACGGACATTATGAATATTTCTTGTATGTGTTCAGTTGGATGAATAAAAGAGCATGTTCGAATAACCAAGCAAAATAAAAACAATGCCTCATGGGAAAAACTTTGATTTGTTCCATAAACAGCTGGTGATGTTCAACTGGATGTTGGAAGCCTATAATTCCTCGGATTAAACAGCTGAAAATGTCCCAAAGGAGAGTGGCTGAAAGGGAACCAGAGGACCACCGCAAATAGGGATGGGTCCGGTTTGGAGTGTCTAGCATTTCAAACACATTCATCAATTTAATACATGCAAGCAGAAAAGAGGAGACATTTAAAATGACATATACTGCTGATATGCCGGCGGAGCATGAGCAACATTTTGATGCTCTGGTGCTGATAAGTGTGGAGATGTCCAGAGGAACCATATGATGAGACGTGACAGGAATCTGAGTCACAGATGATTAAAGTATCCCGATGGACGGAAGGTGATGTGAATGTTTTGGACAGCAAAGCTTCTGGTGCCTTTAGATAATGCTTCTGCATGTGGTGAATGTGTGCAGACGTTTTTAAGGATGGCGATGTGGTGCTGAGGTGAGGTGTCACTTTTTTTCAATACCGCAAATTAACAAAGAGATTTGGGGAAATGTCAATTAGTGTCAAAAAATTGAATCTTTGAAAAGAAAGAGACAAAGCAGGCTCAGTTTCTTTACAGCTTGACTTCTTTGACACTCAGACATGAGCACCCGGGCTAAAGACTGTGATTGTTTTCTTGGCTCGCACTGTTGGAAAGAGTTTCCTGTGGGATTATCTTGTGTCCTGACATGCTATCATCACCCTGGCCTCCACACGGTAATCACATTTTGATCATTGTTATTGCAGCGATAATGCTCTGACGACAAAACTGTTGATGAGTCTCAGATGTTGGAAAATCCTAGCCATTTGTGAAATAATATCTGAGAACGTATCAATATCAGTTCACCTGACAGCGAGGAAAGCTAACCACTACTGATTTGCAATCTGTTTTGAGGGAAGATTAAAGTCATATCATGGCAGGTAGACTCCCTTGACGCCAGACTGGATAACTCTGGCATCACTTGCAGGTGAATCATAAGTGGAAATGGTCGTCTCCAGCTGAATAATAGTAATGTTAATACTCACAGAGACAGTGGTGTGACGCAGGTGGTCATCTGCCAGGCGCCACAGTCTCAATCTTTGGCTGACTCAGCTTAATATTTAGGGTTAGTAGCATAAATACACTTTAAGATTGGTCGTAGATTGTTGAGTTAAGGAGACAGTTTATTGCAGAAGTATTAAAACTGATTTACTTTTACTTGGTCACTTCCCCCCATTCCATGTTGCAATATTTTTATGTTAACAATGGATGAAATGGTTATGTCAATGTAAGGGGGGTTTCTCATCGTGGCAAACAGACAATAACCATAATAATAACTCCGCAGTTCCTCTCGGCTCCAAGAAGCATTTTAGCATCTTTTGGCTCATTGTTTTGGTTTTACAGTCTTAATGTTCTGATTCAGTCTCAGCGCTCCAAATGCAGCAGACCGTTGTTTTCTGCAAAAATAGCTTCGATACCCACTGTATGCTATCTGCCCAGCACAAAGCGACAGTTAGACAAAGTGTGAGACTAGCTGGTGAACATAGTGGAGCATTTAGCAGCTAAAGAGACAGATATTGAGTCTGTGGAGACCAAACAGCTATAAGGCGAGAGAAGACTGGACTCAGGAGAACACAAAACATACTCTAAATGAATGCTAATGTTGCTCAGTGTCCATTAAATAGGCAACTTTTTAATGTTCACATCATCTTTACAAGGTGATAAATGTGTCAGCTTGTGTTCATAGCTTCTTGTGCTTCCCCCAAGTGGCCAAAACAAAAATGTAAAGAAAATGAATGCAGGTCAAACACTGCACAAAATTGGAACTTGCAAGGTAAAATGGTAATGGTAAAAATGGTAATAGCTCAGGTAAGTTATTTTGACACATCCCAGAGTGTGACAAATCTCTGGCTTGCTGTGAAAAACTTTTGTTTATTAACTAAAACATTTAATTTGCTAAAGCATGTTTTTAAAAACACGTTTGATCATTTATTGCAATTTTGACAATTAGTGGGTTTACACGGTTTTAAGTGATCCTCTCCCAAAGCTTGTGTCTCTTGCATTGCCTTTCTTCTTATGACTCTCTGAGTTTGTGGACATAAAAAAAAATGTTGAGCTGGAGAAAAGTGATGTTCCATTAGGTTGAATCTGTTTTGTCATTCTTTTATTTATCTTGAAGTATCTTATTTCACTTAATTTGCCCTGCACACTTGGCTATCTATGTAAAGCTCAGTCTAGCCACTTCACAATGCAACGCAAGAAAGGTTTATATGTAAATTTTGAACACAAAGGAAATTCAATGCACTTTACATAACACTTTAGAATATTTTAAAACAGACTGCATGAGGTTTTTGCTGCAGGTTGAGTTCAGTGTCTCTAACTTTAAGTTAGACTCTTGTCTAAGATGTTTGTCTTTCTGCACCTTGCTCTTGGTTCTCTTTTCCTTAATATTATTGAATTCACATTGTGTAATACACAATAAAGCATGATTTGAATGGTCCATGGACCAACCAAATAATGTGATATTCATTTAAGCAGTACGCTGCAGGCACAACATCTTCAACGTCCCAACTTCAGATTCAAATTCTTGGACTGAGGTTTAAGTGATATTGGGTTGATCCTTTCATGTAACTGAAGACAGTGTTAACCAATTTCACTGTGGCACAGACAGACTGGTTCTTATTAATGGATCACACGGTCCAGGACTGGTTTCACCCTCCTGGTTGACCACCCTGCATCAGTACAACACATCAGTCAGCCCACCCTTAGTCTGGCTTTGATTCAGAGGTTATTCAGAAATGTGTGTTTATGCTCTGTGCAGAAAATGGGGTTCCCCACAGTTGTGAGCCGGCAACATGTCGGTAAATCATGCTTTGTTAGTGCGTTGAAACTCAGTGAAAGGCTGTCTTGCTGACTTTGATGTGACTCACACAGAACATGCATAATGGACTACACCCACACTAGATGATAAACAAATGATCCAAGAGACGGTCCCTCCATTATGTAGCAGATCACTACGTCCGTGGCCTGCAGATGTGAGCTGGCGGCCTGATGACGCCGGCCATACGACAGGTGGCTAACCATTAGTGCGACGGGCCAAGAGGAGGCAGGTCCAGTTCCAGAAAATGAAGCTTTTGGACACCCAAAAAAGACACATTTGTAGGGAATTATTTTTATTTTAAATGCAAATTACTGTTCTTTTTTTATTACCAGAATTCTTCAAGATGACATTAATGATGGATTATCTGGAAATCATTAAGAATTGTTTTGGAACAGGATTTCGGTTTCCTTATTCCACTGGTCAACCAACATCTTTCCCGCAGCAAAATCCTAGACAAGAACTATCAATTGCAGAGATCAGTTCATATCTGGACAGTTTTCATTTGCTAATATCCTCTCAACTCTCTCCAGATAAAAAAGAAAAATGATCCTGTGCATATGTTCACAATAAAGGGTGAGCTTTGTGACAGATACAAGAACTAGCAAGGAATTAAGAAATGGGATCAAAAGGTTTTGTTAAAACTTGAATGGAGACAAACACTTGTGCTTTGTAGAAATAACTTAACTTTTCTCTGGATACAGTTTGTCAAATATTGAACCCATAAATACTGATCCATTATTCTCTCTTTACTCTTTATTGGACTGATTTTATCTTTTGTTATAGTCAAATTCATGTGAAAGAGAAACTGACAATTTTCAACCAGCTTTGTATCACTACAATGCAAATGCATGTAGTCAACACATTCACACACCAATGCCTCAAATAATGCAGCTTGGTCAGACGCTCTACCTACCTCTCTTGTGTCTTTTTGCACGTGACGGCGTGTCAATATTACATGCACAGGAAGTTTAGGCAACAAAACAACTTAGTTTAGGAAAAGAGCGTGGTTGACTAACGACTTGACTAACAACTGATGTGACAAAATGTTACTTCAAGCTTCACACGGGACACCAACAGTGGTCTCCTGTTCCTTGTGTTTGTTTGACCCATCCAGCACATCTCCCTCCCGCCCTGTCAGGACTATCTCGCACTTTATACTTTATCTGATGCTCTGCTACTGCGGCGGGAGGGTGCGTCAAATACAGGCTTGAGCGTCGGTGTCAGATGACAAGGAGCACTGACGAAGCTGCGTTATTTGACGCGTTGGGATTGGGAACTGGTTAAGCTAGTAAATGCAAATAAACAATGTTCAACCTCCCTCCAGCACCCGGAGCTCCCCGCTCATTTGCCAGCGAAGGACCGGTCGATGACTCTGAACACATCATTTTGTGTCATCTGGCAGACTTCTGCCGTTGGGTGATACAAAGCTGTGTGAAAAACAGCAAAGTCTCCGTTTAAAAAGGGTTGGTAAATGTTTTTATCAGGTCTATCTTAAAACAGTACTCGCATGCCCATTGGAACAACGAATAATAATACGAGTTTTAATGTGCATACAGGCATGTAAGTTTAAGATAGACTTGAAAAACTTTGAACTTATCCTTTAACAGCAGGATTGAGTGCTGTTATTCAAGGTAGAGAAACCTGAGAGGTCTGACTGGATTAAAGTCAGCGAACATATCATACATGCACTGGGAAACGAGACCATTAGCTGCTTTAACTATTATTACTAGAATTAATACATACATAAGATACATCCAACATAATGTATGAATGGTTTCCTTACATTTGTAATCTCAATGAAAGCATTCAAAGAGCTTAATTACATCAATGGTACTTAGGCAAAGCTAATTATTTGGCCATTAGTATTGATTCTGATTAGGTAATCTCTGTCATGTGTGTATGTTCATTAGTCAATGACTGAAAGCCATTTGTAAGACTTAACCTAGCATACAGGAGCGTAGAATAGCTGTGACTATATGAGCCAGTGGAAGAAAATCTATTCAATAACTTCCTCCCTAATCAAATGAGTCATTGTTCCAGTGAGGCCCAGTGTTCGTACATTAAACGTCCTGCAGCTCTGATCTGGATCGTTAACAACATCACTTTAATCAAAAGTCCAACACTGCTTTCATAACTTTTTTCAACCGCACATTCCAGGAAGATGAACTGGAGGCTGCGAGCTGTGGGCACGGCTCTGTTGCTTGGCAGATAATTGTTCTATATCCTTTCATTTCCCAGGAAGATGGATTAGGCCATTTCCGAAGAGTCAGGCCTTCAGTTTGGAACATGAATGCTCCCTGTTTCTGCCTTTAACTGACTCAGATTATTTAATCGATAACAGTGACCCTTCTCTGGCAGAATGCTGACCACATGAAAGCACGCAGGGTTCTGGTAATCAAGGGCCCAGAAGGCCATTCCTGCCTCTAAATCAAACGATGCCCTCTTTGCCTAGGGCTGTGGGAAGCGGCAACACACAGAGGCACACTGTCACTGCTGCCCCTGCTATTTGAAGTCTTCTTTAAAGATGCAGCTGCCTGTCCTCCTGAAGTTTCACTATAGATAGTTGATATCAGAGAAAAGGCCGCTTTGGCTTTCCACCATCATGTCTCATGGGCAAAAGCACAGTATTACAAAGACGTATACTAAAAGACATTCGAGTACAAGGTATCACAGAACAATAGTGGGCACACATGGCTTTATTCATTCTTTAATGCCAAGGCCACTGCAGTATTAAATGGGAGGAGAGAGGATTCAATATAGTCGTCTACGCTGAGGTTGAAATATTTGAAAAGTAAATTTCAAGCCTGTGGTTCGGATTAGCATGAACCATGAATAACAGACACCAGGTATATATTCAGCAGAGCAGTATACACTGGGGACAGAGTCTGGCAGCCTGCGGCAGACTCTCCAAATTAGATTTATGATGTGTCTGACCAATATGGGCTATAAATACCATGTTCCCATGATAAACTGTGATTTTCCAAATATTCCACTGAATCAATATGGTAAACCCGAAAATTAGATAATACCATCTGTGGGATTTTAATAGCATACTTAGAGCCCAACAGTGCATGGACAGCACAGATAAATGCTAGCCTAATTATTCCTGCTGAGATCCCCATGAGGAGTGTTGATTAGCTTTGACAGTAATTGTGTTTTAATTGAAGCCAGTCCCGGCCAAACGCATGAGAGCCTGGTGGTATACATGCTATGTCTGGCTCACGTATGCACTCAGCAGTTTACCCTAAAGTGCTGCTTTAAAATGTCTGCAGTAATTACTATAGCGTACAATTTTTGATTTGTACCTCGCAGAGCTGTCTGTGTACAGTGTTTTCAGGTTTTGTGCTGTACTGTAGCCAATAGCTGTATCAGCAAGTTGACTGACTTTATCATAAAAGTCATACAATGTGCTGTATAGGTGGAAGAGCTGTGCACAGACATGCTATAGCCATGGTTATAAATACTACACAACTTTAGTTCTTGTACTTACTGACTTTACTGTCTGAAAGCAATTTTGTTTTCCCAGAGGGATTAAAAGACAACTAGGGCTAATTCTTATTCTCATAAATGTTTAGAAATTGTGTCATTCAGAGCCACATAGGAAGACAACCAGAACACTGTTGGCTGGGTTCTATTTCAGATCCAGTTGCTGAGATTAATTAAGTCTTATTAAAACATTCATTGAATCTTTTCAATCCTATTTTTTATTAACAAAGGGCAATATCCAAAACATACTGGTAATAAATGCATTAAGCAATCTATCTAGCGAAACTAAATGCAGCAAAAAAATATTTGTTTTATTAATTTGAACAATGGATTTAATGACTAAATGTGAAAGTGGTCCCATGTAGTGATGAACCCAGAACTCCACAGAGCTTTTTACTGTATTTCCTTGTCCTTGTTCTCGATGGTCTCATTTTCAGTAAAACATTAGCAAAACTCACTGAACGCTTCATATATACAGCATCAAACGACAGACAGAAAAAGTTAGTGGTAGGCTGGTGAACATAGTAAACATAGTGGAGCATTTAGCCGCTAAAGAGCCAGCTGTTTCCCTCAAGAGTTGGTAGAGACCAAAGCAGCGCTAAAAAACAATATAGTACTTTGGACACAAACTTGACTCCAAATGAATGCTAATGTTCTGAATTTGTTGTGTCAATGAGCAAATCATTGCTACATTAGCAACTTTATAAGGTGATAAAATGTTAATGTTTGTTGATAGCTTGTTTCTGCTGCCCCCAGGTTGCCGAAACAGGAATTAATGCAGGTTCAGCTTTTTCAATGAGAGATTTAGAAGAGACCGAATCTAAAAAGCAGATTCAATTCTCAGAATGCTTTTGACCCAGGTCACAGTTGACAGCTTTCTGAGAAATTCCCCCAACAGCGCCATGTAATCAATGTCTCTCTGTGTGTTATTTGGGGCTCTTCTAACTCTGAGTTCCCTTCTGGCTTTAATCCGACTTCAGATCTGCCCATCCTAAAAGGTACTTCTTTGTTGTTCCTGCAAGCAGCTGTGGTGACATCACTTTTCTGTGATCACTCGCTATCAGTGTTACTGCGTAAGACTGGATTGAATGACTGCCACACAATGCTCCATTGTCCCCAAACGTGTGATGTCGGTGCACAGGAAAGTCAAGGAGGTGGACCTGTTTGTTCATTTCAAGCGTAGGTTCCATCAGAGCAATTCCCTCTCTGATCTTTTTATCCCTGCACATTTGTGAACACTCAGCACTGTGTTCCTATTATAATCCAGGGCTTTCCCTGCCTAGTTTGTTTCTGTTAGTGGACTATGTGATTCACTTCAAATGTACCATTCTTATCGAGGTGCTATATTGGCTCTTACTTAATATGTAGTATCTAATCTAGACAAATATTTCTGTGTGCTCGCTGTTGGAGGAGATAATCGCTTTACAAGGAAGAGGTGTCGGATGTTAAAAGGTCCATATGTTTGCAATTAGCTTCTCAGCCACAAATCACATGTACTTTACATTTTGGCTGACCATTTAAAATGCATGCATACTTTACATTTTTTGGATGTAATTGTTCCCACCGTTCCAGACCGCCGTTGTTTTCCATTTACCTCCACACAGTAAGAAAATCAATTGTGTTGTGTAATCCCTCACAGTGAACATTTTACCTTTATTTATTCAGTGGTGTTCTGCTGAGTATCCAGATTGTATCTAGATATGATTTAGCCTGATTACATTTACACTTGATATTAATATGGGCCTCTAATGTCAACATTCAATCAACATCAAATCCCTCACCCATTGGTATTTCATTATATGCTGCCAGAGTTGGTGTCCTTTCTGTTTGCTCTGGTCAACTTCATTTTGGATCTGGTCGAAAGGCTCCAACTGAAGTACTGGTTCAAACAGCTCAAGAAACCCCTCCCTCACACCTTCACGAAGACCGAATTGGGGGCTTGCATCTGTCAGTTTCTGTAACTTCCCAGAACTGACAAGCATGCCTACTTCATACAGAAATTGGTCAGCTGTGCCGAGGTAAGGAAGTAAGCAGGGGTTGAACTTCTCTCTCAAGTTTTCTTTTTTTCTTTTTTACACAACTGTGTCTGTGTATTTGTGCGTTAAACTGAGTTTATAAATGCCTTCCAGAAAAAAATTGTCCAAAAGTGAACTCCGTTATGCAGCGTTCATGTCGGAGTTTCGTAATTAGCAAGTCCGTTAGACCTAACAAAACGTACATGTTTAGTCATGGAAGTGCCTGAAAACCAAACATGGAGGCCAGTTTATAGTTCAAAGCCACATTTAAGGGACATTGTGTTATCAATGCACAGAAAAACAACAACTGTATTTCAAGTTAATATTCCCAATACCACCGTTGACCTCATGACCACAAACATCTGTGACTTTTCCTTTTAATTTTGGATGTTTTACAGTTCAGTCATAGGACACACAGATGTGTTGGTCAGTGATGGAATAGTTTTGGTTTGGACAAGTGTGAGGATATTGTTAAGTTATAGCCCAAACTCTATGACCCTCCCATCATAAAAGAGATCTCTCATCTCTGGACATCCAGGCTTCTTGGTTAGAGACGGACAAACCATCTGCCAGCATTCAGTCAACACCAACAACCACTCATCCACAGAGGGAAATAGTTTAACACACATTTGTCCTTGCCGCAGCATCCTGCTTTCTCACACACACGCACACACACACACACACACACACACACACACACACACACACACACACATGTTTTAGGTGCAGAAGTCCTAAATCACTCGAGTGCTGACATGCTATGGACCTTGAAAATCTTGTTATTTGCAGAAGCCAGAAGATATAATTGTTTAGGAGACTTGATACCAACCAAACAATGTTCAAGTATGATTCCAATTCATTACAACATTGGACTTTCAAACAAAGTAGCTTTGGCCATCTTTTCTTTTAGTTATGATAACAGTAATTACCGGGATCCAGGAAAACAATTTATTTTTGTTTTTTTCTTTCAAATAATTGGGCCTAACCTGGAGATATGTTTGCATTTTGTTTGATCACCTGTCTGCTCATGTTTCTTGACCTGAACAACTTCTTCTTAGTGATCCAAGATCTTAGCAATTCACTTATGGGTAAAGTGAAAACTATGAAAATAAGAAGCTGTAATAAATCAGAATTAAAAGTGAAATGTTGAGAGCAGTCTATGGTTGAGAGTGAGAATGGTGTTCTAATCGAGGATTGTTTCCCTTCATATGTCAAACATAAGCAAAGTAAAAATCTGCACACTCACTGTTTACTATTTTATGTGACAAAAGGTGAGACATGAGGAGACAAATCTGTGTTTTCTGGTTTTGGTTGTTGAGTGGAGCAGCATATGTGCAGTGGCGCCACGTAGCTATAAACAATGGACCCCCTAAAGGACTATTATCTCTTCGAACACCCACTTCTCTTAATAAAATAATCCTACTGGAATTTTTCTCCAGCAGTGGGCCTCTCAAATTGTCACAACCTCTCTCCCTTATAGCGTTATAGCAATATCCCAGAGGCTAGGGACTTAACCCCCTGGACAAACTCAGAACATCTTCCAAACTACCTCAGCGTGTCAAACATCACAAAACTGCAGAAAAAAAAGAAATATCTGGGTGTTTTTTATTACTGTCATCCGTCCTGGTCCTTGGCGTTTCTATTGGTTTGATGGCATGTGACCAGATGTCTCTAGGTGTTAACTTTGACCTCATAAAACTTGTTTTGTCCCATAGGGGGAAAAAAGCCTTTAAAAAAAAAGCAGAGCAAAGATGAAACATATTCATGTGGAATGTTTTCAATTTCCCTACAGCAAAGTTAAAATGAAGCAATTTGTATGCTCTAACAGTGATCAGTCAAATCTGGCAACTTTTGAAAGAGCATCTTTCAGGCAAAGCTTCCTTTCATGTGTCCTCGGCCAATTACTGTACACTAAGCACTCCAAGATATTTCCAGGACAACAAGAAAATAAGGGACAGCAGTCTTGTTTCTGAGCCACCCATTCAATTAGCTGAGAGCTTATCTTGGCCGAACATGATCTCACCACTCAGAAAAGATGCTTTATGACCATGTGGCGAGGTGCACCCTCTCTCCACTTACAATATATATAATCACTGGCTCCTTTGTGCTGGACTGACCAATGCTGCTGTTTACAGTAGATCTCAAACATGTTGCATCCTCTTCCTCTGCTCATCCTGCAACAACCAGCACTCAGCTGTTACCTAAGAAACAACACCAGCCTGGAAACAGGATGTATTCATGGAGTATTATTTTCTTAAATTGTTTTCCATTTAGATACTAATCATTTAGATCAGTAAAATTAGTTTGCCATCAGAATATTCAGGCTTTTCATTACAATATCCACCAGTAGCACCTACGGCATTATTACGCTTTTTATGGTGTCTTTAAACACTCACAGCTTAAGATCATAGTCTTGGTTTAAAACTGACCAAAATTACCGCCTCACGGTTGTATGCCTCTGTCAAACAGTCAAGTTGCAGTTTACATCCATGTCTGTACAAAATGTCATCACTTCATCAGCATGTCGTTCACGCACATACACACACACACACGACCTCACGAACACTTGACCTCCATGGCAAAATGATAAAAGAACTCTCTGCCAAGACCATTGATGCCTCCCACAAGGATTCAAGAGTTTTGAAAAGGGGTGTGGCTTAAAGTGGCAATCTCGAAGATTTTCCTTTAAATAAATGTCTGTTAAGTCACTATTGCTGAAGGAGCTAATGTTGATTGAGCCATTTACATATTTGCAGTTTTACAAACTGGCTGTCTGTGATGGCATCTGTATTACAGTTTTTCTCCATTGCATACAAACAAAAATTGAACTATGCAAAAAGACTCCAGACGGATAAACGCAAAGCACAATTCTATTGAAATTAGAAGAATTTAAAAATGGAAGTTTATTTTGAAAGCTTTAGGAGGCCCCTACTGCTTGCCCTGATGATATAGCCAATGTCGTTCTGACAGTTTTTCTAATCTCTTTAACGGAGGTAGCAAAGTTAGCAAGACCCATTGTCAGAGTGACAACATAGATGTGTTGAAAGATACGGGGATATTCCTTTAAGTTGGTTACAGCTTTGTGTGTAAATTGTGTGCTTTGAGGTTTCCGTTCACACTTGTGAAAGACAAAGCCAAAGCACTTGTTGCTTCCTGCAACGCCACTGGTTTCAAACAGTGTGTCACTGAAAAAAAGGCTTAAGAGAAAAGATTAAACCCAAGGTAAGAGATGAAAAGGGCTGTGGACTCCGGCTTTACAAATAAAATCCATGTGCAAGCAGGGAAAGCTATGACAACTATGATAACAAAGAGTGTTTACCTCTGTGTCTCTGTGTGTGAATCCAATATGCGCTGTAATAGATGCCAGGCGCTCAGACATTCTCACGTAGGGGACCAATAAAGCTTAAGAAAATAGAAAAATGACCTCGACAAACGTGAAAATATGTTCGCGGACTAGTGTTGCTCGTGATGCAAGGTTGGTTAAAACTATATCAGACAGCTTCTGCGACTGCACGAGATGACACCGCAACATGATGAGTGATGTTAAGTGGGGCCGTGTTGGGCAAGCATATTTACATAGCAGATGTTAAGACTTCGTGGAGGTCTGCTACTTGAAAAGATCATTGAGTTACACTGACTGTCTCAGAAAAATTAGAGAGGCTCTGAAAAGCACTGAGTCAAACCAAATTAAACAACTATGGTTGGGTTGCCAGTGACAGAAACACAGCCCAGTCAAAGAAACTTCATTTGAATTCAAATTTTTAGCGAGCATGTCATGAAAGCATTTTTGTCTTCAGTAATATTTGGTAAACTTTCCATGGTCCTAAATGTGGCAAGAACCATATTTGTCATGGTGGTTTGACAACACTCTAATGCTAAAGCGGTCTTGGGAATGCCTGAGATACATTATTATTACCCATTATCCCACCTGGGAGTTGTTTGGGGCAGATGTGATGCATATTGGGCATGTTTTGTTCCTCAGTCACCACCCTGATGCGGCGGACGTTGGTTGGAACTCTGCCTTGAGAAAGTGAACAAAGTGTCTGTGGTCAGTGTGGGAAACCGAGTCTCAAAGAGAAGATCCATTCCTCAAGCGACAGTGAGGAACAAAATGTCCCTTTTCTTGCATGTAAATGACATCGAAAACATTTCCCAGCATATTGTTTTATAACATAATAGCTCCAGGCCATGTGGAATTTGAACCCTTCACCTACTACATTAAACCCTCCGTCTTGGACTGTAAATTAGAGAAATTAGAAAAATTATGTTGAATAAGAAATTACTTAGAAACAATTTGAAAAACCTTAATATCATGTCTCAAAGCTGAATTGAACTAAAGCATGTATTTACATTGAGCGTCACCAAGTCCTGTGTTATTGAGATCGATTTTCATGTTAACTAAACCCACAAAGCTAGTAGAAGCAGATTACAGGGCTCATATATAATATTCCTTTTATGATGCCAGCGCAGTAATTACTAGACGAGATGTGTCAGTGTTATGCAACTCGTGAGCCAGTGACAGCACCAGAGGTTTGATGGCTGAATGTACAGTATGTATCTGAAATACCTTTTGCAAGAGAAAGTTTTTTGTTTTGTGTAATCAAGAGGAATCCCACATTGCCATCAGCTAGACTCGTTTTTATTCAGTCGAACCATCAAACAAGCTATTTAATAAACTGAGACTTACTTGAATCCAGAAGGGAGCCTCTGGGTCTGAAAAGTGCAGAAGCACCTTAAACTTGCAAGTCTGAATGTATGGATGTCTATGGGAAAAGGACCCTAAATCTCACTTGATTTATTACCTCAGTAAACATTGTACACATGAGTTTATGCTCTTAATCACTAGATTCAAGTCTTCTTCAATACAGCACGATGTTGATTTAGTAAATTATGGTCCCATTTAGAGTAGAATAGATGATAAAGCAGGGTATGCTTTAGGGCATGGCTACCTTGTAATTGACAGTTAAATACCATAGCGTTGTCTGGTCTGGGGCTTGTCTGTGTTTTCGTCTTACAACCCTTTAACCCTTTCACAGTGTGTTTTCAGGTCATGAAAGTTTACTGTAACCATTTTGGTCGCCTAAAAATGTCTTATTCAGCGTTCTGTTGGACTTAGCGCCATCCTCTCGTGCCACTTCTGATTGTAAAAAGCCAAGATGGCAATGGCCAAAATCCAAGATGGCGGCAGCGAAAATACCGGAATCGAGGCTTCAAAACGGCAGTCCACCAACCAATGGGTGACGTCACGGGGACTACATCCACTTCTCTTAAACAGTCTATGTTCAAATCTTACGAGCAATGCTATTTATGCTAATGACATTACAGTCCGGTGTGTAAAACCCAGCTTCCCTCCACACATCTGTCGTGCAAATAGGTTCCCTCTGCTGGATTTGTTTATTTAATTAACTGGGCTCAAATTGGCAGATCTGCTGTTATTTCAACATGAATTTTGAATTAGTTATAATAAAGGGGTTTTTTTTAGGTTTTAAGTAACTGCAGCCAATGAAGAAAGATTAATCTGCCTGTTTAATTCTGATTCTGAAAGCTGTAAATCATTTTCCTCATGCAAGTGAAAGTTAAGCCATCATGAATCAGTAATCATAAGTACATTGACTCCACAGTCGGGTGTTGATTGAATGCAGGCAATGCAAAATAATCACATATGAAGAAACGGCTTGCCACACACCAAAAACTTGTCTCTGGGCATACAGAACTGAGTTTTGGTTTCTTCATGTTTGACATTGCATGTTGCTGTTGTCATGCTAAAACCTCATAACTCATCATGTTTTCACATCAATTTCGAGGTTTATATATTTGGGTAGGAGAAAAGTTTTGAATCCTAGTCCTTAAAAAGTCCTTTTAAAACCCACTGGTTAAACTTTAAGAAGTATTGTCATGAAGTTAAATCGAAAGCTTTTATTCTTAGCTCATGAAGAGCAGACATCTGTTAGCAATATTATTGGAATCATTATTATTTCATCAGTAGAGTACACTGAATTATGCCCATGATTTTTAAAAATTTTTCATTATAGATCCCTGTGGTTTGTGTTACTAAATGCTAGGACCAGCTGAGGTTTATAAGATGCTGAAAACACGGACAGATTTGCGGAATTTGATGATAAAAATGGATCCAACTGTAAAACTTTGCATGCCAAAATGTGGCTGCAATTTATGAAAATCAGGGTTTTCCCCGACTATGAGAAATATTTTGTTCACAGCACATAAGGCGAAACCTCACATTTTATAAAAACATATTTTTTTCTTAATTTAACACAAAACACATGATACCTGGATGTGCTTTGTGACCAACCGTACTGTATGCTCATTGTGTTGCTCTCATTTTCAGTTTGCTGCTGCCTTTAATTGAACCAGATTCAAGGATATTAATCAATTTCCTGCATTTCTCCATTTTACTACTGTATCTTATTTCGTTCACTGCTTTTCTGTGTTTTAATGACTGTTTTTAATGTTTCAATGAATGTTCTTAATTGTTTTTAACCTCTTGGTCCCGACAGTTAAATCTCCTTTACTTTTGCCTTATGTTTTGATGCTTTTAATGGTTTTATGTGAAGCACTTTGAATTGCCTTGTTGTTGAAATGTGCTATAGAAATAGACTTGCCTTGCCTTGCCTCATGCATGACTCAGTTTAAGATGTCACGAACATTATCTGTTACAGTCAAACCCCCTTATTACCCAAGAAACAATATCATGAGGCTTCTACTGAATTTATAAGGTTCAATCTGAGACAAGACTGAACACTGCTTTGGTCAGAAATGGGCCAGATAATTGGCCAAGTAGAAGTATAGTGACAACAGAAGCTTTTTGAATGGGTGGTTACTGTCGTTAACAAACAGGGTTCCTGGGAAAAAATCCCAAACTTTGAACGATTCTTTAAAATCTGTTTACACTCTGTATGATATTACTGCTTATGTGTAATAACAGTACATGCACACCAGCAGACAGGGTGTTCATGTACTGGAGGTCCTTATCCCCAGGCTAATGCAGGATGATATTATAATGTTGAGGTTCAGGCCGTGTCACAACTGATGACTAAAAGAGCAAACTAAGCCTCAGGCAAAAAACTCCAACCCAACAGAGCTGGATAAATGCTTATATGGGGTGTAAAGACAATTGGGCTGGGCCTTAACTTCACCTTGATGTACAGCTTAATTCATTTGAAGGCAGTTCATAACAACAGAGGTTTTTTCAGAAACCACAGAGAATATGGTAAAAATAGAGCAGTTTAAAGTGAGGATCAGTTTCATCCAAGCAGTTTAATTTGTTTGCATGAACTGAGAAGTGAAAGTTTTTTAAACACGTACATTGAAAAGAAAATAAGTTGAATGAAATCTTAAGTAAAGAAGTGAAGATGTAAAAATGAAACACCAAAGTATGGTTTACATTATTTACTACCTTGTGATTTGCAAGTGCCTTCATCATTTCAAGTGTTTATTGTGAAAAAACATGTTATTTCTCTACATTATTCTTTAAGCAGCCTTTCGGTGACTGTATTTCATATTTAGCCCCAGTTTTAAAGCTGCACTAATCACTTGCCCTTTTTGTATTTCAACAATGGGTCAAATGATAATGTGTAAAATTAAAACCCACAGAGAATTATCACCTGACTACGTAGTCTCCCTCATCTAAATGTCTTTCAGTTCATTGTTTTGGCTTTCCGGCCAACAACTGTTTTGATTCGTTCTTACTGCTAAACAGCATTGCATTTGGCAAATGTTTACAGCGAAAAGCTCTGGTAAACCCACTGCACACTACCTGCCACGCATTAAATGGTAAACAAACAATGTTAGTCAGTAGATGGTGAAGACAGTGCAGCATTTCAGCAGCTCAAGAGCTATACAGTATATTTCCCTCAGGAGTTGGGAGATCAAAACAGAGCTAAAAGGAGAGTGAATATTTGTTTTACTTTCAGGAGAAAGCTGGAAAACCTGACTCTAAATGTGTGGTATGTTGAGCCTTATGTTATCTGCTGGATGTGTAAATAGGCAACTGTTTGCAAGCATGTTTGCCATGTCAATTAAATAAGAATTAATAACAATTGTTTGTTTTTTAATCAAAATCACCAAATTGAGGCTTATTGGATTTCTATCCACGTGTTAAGATATTTATCTTTTATTTCATTTGTTTGTGAGGGACCTTGTACAACATTAAACAGCCTAGATGTTACCGTTGGTATACTTTACCATTTAGCTTGAAGCTTATTTTCATCAGCAGTCACTTGGCAGGTGATTTTAGTGTTATTATAATTTGAGTGAGTTAAACAGAGACAAAAATCAAATCTAATTGGAGTAATAATAGGTTGTGATCTGCTGGCGTAGATGCAATGCTTTTCTGGTAACACAATTTGAAGTTAAAAAAACTGCTCCGAGCATTGAAATGACAACATGATTTTCCTCTTCGGTACTCATGTGGCAGCATTGATCTGTGTGAATCATGTTGAATGGAAATGTTCATGTTGAACAGCAGTGTTCACTTGCAGAAGACAGTGAACAAAACATCTTGAGGTGGATCATTACACCTTGGCATCTGAACATACCACATCATAAAGTAATGACCTCCCTCGGGATACACATTTGATACTGTTGGTGGGTGCATGTTTCCCTCACTGTTTGCCAATGCGAAATGTTGAGGAAATCAGCCGAGCCCA
Source organism: Anarrhichthys ocellatus (assembly GCF_004355925.1). Classification (NCBI taxonomy): domain Eukaryota; kingdom Metazoa; phylum Chordata; class Actinopteri; order Perciformes; family Anarhichadidae; genus Anarrhichthys; species Anarrhichthys ocellatus. Next base: position 5,711,378 of record NW_022280058.1, on the reverse strand, counting down.
AGTGTTGCACAATTTACTGCAAAGCACACTGGGAAGTATTCACTCCATTAGCAGTCTTTTGATTTTGAAGCACTGCTTATCGTCTGGGTTTAGAGTTCCTGTACACTTCATTAGATACTGCAATAGTGCAAAAAAACATTTTATCTCAAAGTAATGCACATGGAATTTGGTTTCAAATTCCTGGAACAAAACATTCCTTAGATGATCATTCTATTATTTTGGCTTAAATCCCAGGAACAATGGTTGAATCCGAGACATGCTTTTGACATTAGATCAACGTCAGCTTGTGGCTTTGTAGTAACTGAATGAGAAATGTGGGGTAAAGTATGTTCAGTGTTGAGCATGAAGCAGCCACCATTCAGCTCTGGGTCATGTACATCTACCTTTTATCATATAAAGGGCTGATGATGATGATGATGATGATGATGATGATGATGATGATGATTAAAGGGGATGTTGAAAGAGCAGGTCGATAGGCAGTGATAAGTGCAAAATGGTGCCTTTCTTAACAAAAGGATTAGTGAAAAAGATTAATAAAATGTAACCCAGGAAATTGAACAAAGCTTAATTAAGCCTCGCTGCTTCTTCACTGAATGGCATTTTATCTTCTCAGCCTCGTCTGATTGGAACCTGCCACCTGCCCGGCTGATTAAAGGGTGAGCTAAACAGAGAGCAAGCACCAAGACCAAGAACTAAACATTAATATAAGATCTCTGAGTTACTGCTGACATCACCATTTATCTATGGTCATCTTAACAGTGTCCAGTCACCTCCCTGCTTAGAGGACATAATGATGCAAAGCTGTTTCCACTATCCCTGATTGAGCAGCAGCTTTATCTCTAACAGGCTGAACAAGAATCAGAAAACACACACAATAGGGTAACAAATCAAAATCATATGAAACAACATTCATGCTAATTAAAGAAGCTTGAGTTATCTTCATGACCTAAATGACGATTTATCAAATAAACTGAAACATTGTACATAAATTAATGGGAACCTGGTGAGAGGGGCAAAAGCAACTTTTTCACACTGAGGTTGTCATTGCAACAAGTTGACACAACAATCTCAGCTCAAGGTCCATTTTGAAGCTTTTAAAACAAAACTAAAATGCATTCAAATGACTTTGTAATCTTTAGGCAATAAAGTTATCTGGAGAAACAACGTTTCCTTCAAAACGTAATTGACAATGCAGATTTGTTGGATTTGTTGACACACTCTTTTAATCAACAGCTCCTAAAAGTTGTTAAATGCATTAATAGCCAAACCCAGAGTTATTTTCCTTCCTCTATATGAATGAGCTCGGGCCGAGCGGCTAGCAATGTTCAGCTCCAGTATATCAGATTTTCTAACAGAAAACTGGAGCACTCTGATGATCAGCTCTCTCACAACCTCTTTGCCTGGAAAAAAAACAAACGTGTCCTAACACCACAGGAAGTTATATCTCACATCATAAAGGTTTTATGGTTATAAATAGAGAATTTGGGGAATTTCTGTCACCATATTTTTGGATAACCACACTGAGGTTCCACTGTGGCCTGGTGTTTAATTCCCAGAGACAGAGGTTCATGATATTCCAGGAAGTTACAGTGAAGTCTAACAGGAATTGTAATTAAAAAATTGTATCGTGGTATGCACGCAGCACTCGGAATTCAAACATGTTTGTTTCCTGTTGAGGCGAGGTTACAAAAGACACCATTTTTGTTGTGTAAAGAAGATGAAAGGGCATGGTGCAAGTGGGGGGTTAAATGTGTGGCCCCTGTACTATTCAGGGACCGAAATGAGTCACTGAGCCTGTTGTTAGTCCTGATTGCTGCTGTTTTCCAGTCCATAATGAACAATTCCCCGTAGTCACGTCTCAGGTTCTGCTCATTTATTTATTTGTGCGTAGAGACGTAAGGATAAAAGGAGAGAGAAGGTGGAGGAGAAGGCAGAAAGAGATCTGGTTCAATTACAGAACACCCTGTTTCGTTAGCATATCCGGACTTAAGTGATCCGCTGCTAAGTGGCTGCAAACTGCAAGCTGTGAAGTGCGTTGTGGATGAAAAACATAAAGGCTGCATTTAATCAGACTGTTTATCCTCCCACACTGTAGGCCTCTGTGTCGGTGCTTGTGTACGCACTGGCTTCTCCTATTCCACGCATTGTTTCCAGAGGGAATGATAAGACCTGGAGTAATTACTGCAATTTATGATCAAAGCTAGAACAATGTCCAAGACAAATACAATCGTGGCATCGGATAGCAGTACATCTGATGATAGGGGGGAACTTGAGATTGCCTGAGTGAGCCGTGCCAGCTAGAGGCTGAAACCACACCACACTTGATTTGCAGGAAAAAGTGTCTGGAAGTCAATCACAGGAACACATTATGTCTTCACGTATGAGTCGTTCTCATGAACTCAGACTGAACTTCAACATATGATTAATGATTCACAGAATATGATCGGGGTCAGCATCATATGGATGCTGGATTATACAAACCGGCTGCCATATAGTGTTGAGAAAATGTAAGCACTGTACTGATAGGACAATTTTTTTAGGTGTGTACCTGTTTTCTTATTTAAACTCTGAAAAACATTTACTTACCATAGTTTTTCCATCACTTGTCTTTATAAATATTGGATAACTTACCTTCGCATAGAATGTGACAAAGTATTTTATATTTTAGGCCCATTTTTCAAGTCAACAGTATTGAGATGATAATGAAACAAGAGGGAAGGGAACGTGTTAGTGATTTTTCTGACTTGCTTTAGGCCAAAACAAAACAGAGGGCAAAGGAAAAGCTCATATTTGGCTCCCATAGAAGGCGTTAAAGTCAAAAGACAAGTCAAAATGTCTTCTATTGAGGACCAGCAGTATGTGGTTCTGTCTTACTGATCCTCTTGAGCAATCAGCTGGCACAGCTGGTATCAGTCAGCTGATTAACTGATATTCACACCTGCACTACCTTCTCCTGGTAATAATTTTAAAGTTCAAATAAACAAAGTAGGCTCTGCCATTGTTCAAAGTAATTTATACATTTTGCTTTTAAATTATTCTTCAATGCATTTTTAATTAGGCCTTTTGCAAGTTTTATAATTGTATGCTTTATAGTGGGGCAGATAGTAGAATAATCGTGCAAATTATGATACAAGCATGAAATTTGGTGGAGTTGTTTTCCAGAGGTACCTGGTCAAATCTGCCCTGATTGGCCATTCAAAATCCAAGATGGCGGCTATTTTTCAAGATGGCCGCCAATTGGGCCTCCCAAAATTTGTTTTTTTCATAAAACTGTTTGCATTTCCCCGATTTTAATGATCTTGATGTCTATTCCTATGTTTTTAGGTACTTTGGAGCTAAATATGCTACTTATTTTAGCCTTTTGTCTACAAATTTTCTAAATTTTGCAAAATTTTGATGATTTAATGAAACACAACTTCTAAGTTATTGATATTTTTAGCAGTAACCACTGATACATGGGGTGTATGGGTGTGGTGGTAGAAGTAGTACCTTTGTTTCAGCAGCCAGCCACATCCCTTGGATAGACTACTGGCACTGGTCTTTATCACTGGCCCAACTCTCATCTATGGCTCCAAGAATTGCCAATGTACCGTAGCAGCAATGGCCACACCCCGGTAAACCGCGTTGGCTCGCGGGCTAAACTAGATGAGGGTAGCACACAGAAGGTCTGTGTGTGATGGAGGACATCTTCTCATTATGGAAGTGGTCAAATAGATATACTAAAAGGATAAAGACAAATTACAATTCCTCTAATCAACACTTCCAGTAGTTTGTGATCAAGAAACCAAGTATTTCTTAGCAGAGTGATTGTTGGGCACTACCAAGGCACCTTGGTGACATCACTGCTGTAAAACTCAGCATGGGGTTTGGTATCAGCTAAGTTGGAATTTCATACCAGCTTCTATTACAACTTAGTATCCTAAATGCTGCCTAACCAACCCCTAGATCAGTTAGGCAGCCGCACCTGAATTGACAGGATGTGCCATCGCGGCACAGCCGAGTAAAGGATAACAGGGGTTATAGTTATCTGGATGGTGTACAGATCGCATGGGACTTATGACACCAGATGAACGATCGGACTAAGTGTAGGGCAAATGCATGAACTTAGTTGCATCCCATGCAGGAAAGTGCCCACTATACATTGCAGAGTGGTAAAAGGATCAACCCTCGACCCTGAATGTCAGACTTGCCATGGATGCAATCTCTACTACTAAGTCACGGACCACCAGCTGGAGCAAGTGTTGCCTATGTCAGCAGGACAGGAAGGAAGACCCCCCGGGCCAATCCTACCAAAAGAGGAGATGGTGGCTATGTGAATTTGGCAAGGAATATTCCCCAGTTTCACTCACTCAATGCACTGCCCATCAAATTTGACCCTACAAGACTTGATAATGGTTGTGGCATAGAGGACTCTTTGAGACAAAACAGAGCACAAAATCATGAGAGCTGCAGGCTGTTGTTGAACAACACAAAGTTAGACAGAGCCAAGAAAAGATCCACCCCAGCATCAAGTAGTGATGATGGTGCTAGAAGCAAGATTCCACGGAAGGTTCAAGAGACATGTCCACAAACGTTTGAGTGTTTTCTATGTGAGTACAAAGAAAGGCGAGTTAAGAGAAGCAATGACAATGAAAGTGCAAGAACACTCCTTGCCATCCTTAGCAGTGGAGCTAATCCACCTTTTTTCAGACTTGCTGATCTGATCAAACTCTACAAGCAGAGAGTGGAGCAGCTTGGTGTTGAATTGCCAGATGTTCATACTACTCGACTGAAAGACCAGCTGCTTTTGCATATCCCTCAGCTGCAAGCTCATCATAAAGGACAAGACATCCTGCTGGCTTTTGAGAAAGATGTTGGCTCCATCCTTGTGCAAGCATCCAAGTATGGTGACGCAATTCATCTGGCAAAAGCTGCTGCAATGATCAGACAGGACATGCTTCATCACAAGTCCAATTTCAGCAGCACATGTCACAATGTAGACCTGGAACAAGCTGTGCCACCATCTCTTCTCCAGTTACTATGCATGATAGAACATGGTGCAGACATCAAGTCCCAACTCAAACATGGAGCATCAAAGTCAGACCTTGCTATATCACAGCTCCTGCAGTTCAACTGTTTTTCAAAGTATAAAGAAGAAGCAGAAGTGCACAGGCATTCCAAGGACCGTGAGACATCTTTTGTCATCTATGTTGGCATGTCTGTGTTTGCAAAAACCAGAAAGAGGAAGCTCATTGACATGCTTTATGAGAATGGCCTGAGAATCTCATATGACAGAGTCTTAGAGATCTCAGCTCAGTTAGGAGAACCAGTTGTTGCACAGTATGTTGAAGATGGAGTTGTCTGTCGACCAGTCTTGAGAAAGAACTTATTCACAACTGCAGCAGTGGACAACATCGACCACAATCCATCTGCAACCACTGCTCAAACATCCTTCCATGGTACAAGTATATCCATTTTCCGACACCCAAGCACTGAAAACGCTGGTGAAGAACGTGAAGTGCCCAAAGTGAAGTCAGATGTGAAGGTGAAGAAATTTCCGGAGTTACCAGAAGCATTCACCAATGTCCTTCCAGCTTACATTACAAAGAATCCCAACCCTCCTCCAGCAGCATACAATTCCCTCCCAGTGTGTAAGATTTAGCGGCATCTTGCGGTGTGGTTGCAAATTGCAACCAAATTAATACCCTTTCCGAGACTGAGGTATCGGAGCTGCCGAGTACAAATTTGGTGATGTCGTAGTATCTATAGGGACCTTTGCCTCGCCTACTTCAGGAGCAACAGAGTTCAGACGGCAGCTGCAGTTACCATGGTTTTGCACTCTTACTTTTACCGTTCCACAAGCTTGTCGGAGAGCTATGGTGGCCCTCAGGTAAAGGTAAAACACAAAAGGCCGTGCGGTGCAAGGCAAACTTTGTGAGGAGGACCCGCTCCTTATGGAGATATGAAGGTCTCATTCTTAGGTACTCTGAGGTATCTTCTATTTAAGTAAAGGATCTGTGTACTTCTTCCACCACTGATTAAGAGCACCACAGTTCTGGCCATTTATTCTATTTACTTTAACATCTTTTTGGATCCATTTTGTTTGTTTGCATTTCCTTTAACAATGAAGATGCTCCTTTAGCAGCTCATTTTATTCAACCACAAGCTCAATTATTACATTAGTTTGGAAACGTTTCAGTTCACGCTGCTGCAGAAGTTAAAGTAGTCATATCTCCCTGCATCCTTTGGGAAAACGTGCTCTAATTTACATAACCAGATGCTGCCATGCGTTAGTCCCTTCAGTTATAGTGAAGTACAGCTGAACAACATTGTGCATTGTGACTCATCTGCTCAGCAGATCATTCTCGTCTTACTTGTTTTCAAAAGGACAAACAACTGCACTCCCACGTGTATCTGTTGCCTCCCAAAATAGGGTAGCTATTTTAAGTTTGCCGTCGCCCACATGAATTGGAAAAAATAATTATCTCAACTGTATAATTAAACTTTCTTTTTTGTGTGGACACTATTTGCCTATGTGCTATGTGAAGGGACTGTTTTGATGCACCAGAAGAAACTGTAAAGCAAAAGTTCACCCAAACATGGTGAAACAATGTCAGGCACAACTTCACTGTAACCTGAATATTTAAACACATAGCAGGGTGGCCTTCACAGCCACAACTGTGTCCTGTTTTAATATGTGATGTGAAGAGTTTTAAAGGGACATAAAATGTCCATTCGATTTTTTTCAGCTGCATGAGCTTCTATTGCCAAGTGTCAAACACTGGATCATCTCGTTTATCGGCCAAAACTAAAAAAAACTAACATCTAAATGGACATGCACTTGTATAGCACCTTTCTAGTCTTCCAATGGCAGAGGCTTCCTTACACATCAGGAGCAACTTATGGCCAAGTGTCTTGCTCATCACCTTCAAAGCGGACTGGAGGAGCCCGGGGTCGTACCACCAATCGACAATGAATGAAGACGACACGCTCTATCTGTGAGCCACAGCCACCCCTTTATAGTGGTCATATGTATCAGCAAGACTTCAGGGAGATCTCTGACTGTAAAAATCCCTTGTTATCTATATGATAAGTAGAATGATCATGAGAATAATGTTTCGTCACCTCTGTCTTAAACAGGTTTCTACAAAAAAACTCACGATACTACGTTGAATATGCTTTTATTTGATCTTTTGAGATGAAACCTCTTAGAATTGTAATGTTAAATGTGCTTTCCACTTCCACTCAGTGTTGCTCACAGTGTAATTAGTTGTTATTGAAAAATCTACTCTTCATACACACTGAATGAGGCATTTTGTTGTTCAGATTAATGTGACTTTCTAATGCTGAGATGGTCATTAACTAATGATAGTGTGATTCACAGCAACATTTTTCCCTCTTTGTTCAATGTGTCTGTGGCGGTTTCCCAAATTTCATTTACTTTGAGACATTACAGGCTCACCGCATTTCTCACACGGCACCATCTCCTTCCTTCTTGCACTGGTTTCACAGATCTGTCAAACCTCCAGCTTGGCTCTGCTACCTCCAAACCCTGGCGGTGGTCAGGGTTACACTCTGGCAGCATGTGAGGACTTTGCAGTCTCAAATACAGAAATGCTCTGCATACAGTGTGATCAGCTGAGTGGGGTGTTTTATGCCTCCTTCTTCCATTTGATTGCACCCGTTGACACACATTTTGTAGAACATCAGGTGGAAAAATAAGAGACTGTAATAAACTGATCCATTATATTCCAAATAGGATTTGGCATGAATAACTAAAAAAGAAGGACCATGTTGAATATATCCAAAAATCAACCAAAAATGGAAAGTTACTCCAATATTCAATCCAATGTTTGTTAAATATTAAACACTATCTCAAAGATAGAAACCAGAGTAACGGAGATGACAGTCTGTGAAGTCTTGTGAATACATAGTTGTATCTGCTATTCATCAACCTAAGATCCACCTTAAACAAACGTTAAGTAAATTGAAGTAGCTACATTGTGCTGATAATGCCTCTCTTTCACTCTGCAGAAATATTTCACATGTACAACTTGTTCTGACTCCTCTGGCACCAAGTTTCATGGTAACAAACAACAACATTTCAGAATCAGCTTTACTCATGCCCTGTCAAGCTCTTTGTAACTTATATCTGTTGACATTGTACATATACGTATATCTATCCTCTCTGCTGGTGAAAGGTACAGATATACTGTTTCCTCTTTCTCAGCAGATGCATCCCATAGGTGGAACCCTCATTGAGGATGCTACAGTATGAGCTTACAGCCTACCTTCTGTGACTGAGAGAGTATCTGTTGTATAAGAGCCTGGAATTGTTCTTTTCTAGAGTCCTCCAAGGTAATGAAACAGATGCTTTCCTTTGATGTGCCAACAACATTTGCTGCATGATCTCTCTCCGTCTGTATGATCTCTTTATGTTGAACCTCTGCGCTCCTGAGCTAATGTTCCCGAGGCTGTCTAACCATAGCCTTATTCTGAAATGATGCGTTGACAAGAAAATCATAAAGCAGAATGATTTATCAGGCTCTGGTAATCTTGTAGTAATGAGTGTCTCATGAAGTCTATATCAAAGGCAAATGTGATTAAGAAGTACAATATGGTGGCATGACTGATGATTTGTGGCTATTATCTGGCTATGTACTGTGCACACACATCAAAGGACTTATACTTACGTGCACTCTGGGCTGTCCGACGATTAAAACATGAGTCAATGATAATATCAGATTATAAAAATTGAATTCTGACATCTTGAACCCAAGGGCAGTTGCTCACATCGCAACAAAAAACAGAGAATGACAAGTAGCAACATATTCCTCCAGCATGCACACATAACAGCAAGAAACTCAGATAAAATGTCACGCTAACCATTTTTACCAAAACAAAACTTAATGCCAACACCAACCAACTAAATTAGCACACAGCAAAAACACAATAAGGCGCGCATATTGCTGCTAGCGATTTTTTGCCTCTTCAAGCTACCCACACAAACGATACAGCGCGAAATGAAAGCCGAGATTCCAAAAGTATACAGTGCCTTGCATAAGTATTCACTCCCCTTGGATGTTTTCCCCTTTTGTTGCTTTTATACATGAAATCATGGTCAGTATAATTTGGCTTTTTTGTCAAGAATTTGCAAAAAAAGCTTCTTTCATGTCAAAGTGAAAACTGATTTTTACAAACTAATGTCAATTAATTAAAAATATATAAGGTAAAGTAAATGATTGCATAAGTATTCACCCCCTTTAAAGTGACTGACCTAATTCAACAGAAGTCCAGCTAGTTGATGCCAGCAGTGTCACAAGTAGTGAAATGGAGATCACCTGAGTGCAGTTGATGTGTGTCAAGTGATTGTAGTATAAACACACCTGTGTCTGGGAGGTCCAGTCTCTGGTTCATCAGTATTCCTGCTACAATTGCAACATGAAGACAAAATAACACTCCAAGCAACTCAGAGAAAAGATCATTGAAAAGTACAAGTCAGGAGATGGCTACAAAAATATTTCCAACTCACTGGACATCCCACAGAGTTCAGTTCAGTCCATCATTAAGAATTGGAAGGAGTATGGCACTTGTTTAAATCTCCTAGATCTGGCCGTCCTCACAAACTGAGTGACCGGGCAAGAAGAGGACTGATGAGGGAGGCCACCAAGACACCTACGACCACTCTGAAGGAGTTCAAAGCTTCAGTGGCTCAGATGGGAGAGACTGTACATACAGCAACTGTTGCCCGGGTTCTTCACCAGTCGAAGCTGTAAGGGATAGTGGCAAAGAGAAAGACACTGTAGAAAGAATCCGCCCAAAGGCATGTGGGAGTCTCCAAGCTCAACTGGAAGAAGGTTCTTTGGTCTGATGAGACAAAAATTGAGCATTTTGGCCATCAGACTAGACGCTATATTTAGTGAACACAAAACACTGCACATCACCACAAACGCACCATGTCCACCGTGAAGCATGGTGGTGGCAGCATCATGCTCTGGGGATGCTTCTCAGCAGCAGGCCCTGGAAGGCTTGTAAAGGTATAGGGGAACATGAATACAGAAAGATATCGCCAAATCCTGGAGGATAATCTGACTCAGTCTGCAAGAGAACTACGACTTGGGAGAAGATTTATTCTCCAGCAAGACAACGACCCCAAACATATAGCAAAAGCCCCACAGAATGGTTCAAAGACCACAAGGTGAATGTTCTGGAGTGGCCAAGTCAAAGCCCAGACCTCAATCCAATCCAGAATTTGTGGCTGGACTTCAGAAGAGCTGTTCACGCCCGATCCCTGAGTAACCTGACAGAGCTTGAGCTGTTTTGAAGAAGAATAGAGAAAAATCTTAGTGTCCAGATGTGCCAGCCTGAGTGAGACATATCCACACACACACACACTCAGTGCTGTGATTGCAGCCAAAGGTGCATTTACTAAATACTGACCTGAAGGGGGTGAATACTTGTGCAATCTTTACTTTACCTCATATATTTTTAATTAATTGACATTATTTTGTAAAAATCTGTTTTCACTTTGATATTAAAGAGGTTTTTTTTTGCAAATTCTTGTCAAAAAAGCCAAATTATATTGACCATGATTTCATGTAGAAAAGCAACAAAAGGATGAAACATCCAAGGGGGGTGAATACTTATGCAAGGCACTGTAAGTCGTATCACTCTACGACCAAAACTCACTGAACCAGCAGTCAAAAGAGAGAAAAAATAAACTTCACTTCATGCAGCCTCAATTATAAATCATGTCTTAGCTTTTCTGTTTTGTGATAAAAAAAAGTTGTGTTCGAGGGAACATCAACGCTGCTAATGGCTACTACATTGTCTCTGGATCATTTCATTAGAGTCGATTCCAGCCGCGTCTATTCATTTGCATGAAGGAGAATTTGCACTCTACCTTCTTCCAGCAAGGAGCAGCCTATCCTCAGCCTTGCATGTGAAAACACAGTCTATGTCTCCTCCTGGTGGAAGAATTGTAGTACTGCACTCATTCTCCACATAGCCCAATGGGTTATGGTTTGAGTGGAGTTAAAAAAAAAAAAAAAAAAAAAGCAGTTGTATTTAGATAGAATTAATACCTATAGTGACATATTAATTAAACTAAATGAGTTTACTGTTCACTGAGAACATTTCAAATGGCACAGATGGAACCCAAATGTACTCAAACTACCAATTTGGAGATTCCACCTTTACATCCCTTGACTACTATTGGTGTAGGATTCGTTCGCCAGATAGGAAGAAAAATAATCATATATTTTTGGTTGATGTATTTTTACTATACTTCATTTTAATCTATCCAATCTAACATACAGTGGCTGCATTTCTTCTTTTAGAGGAGCAGTGTATTTCAACAGTGCAGCATGTCAACCTCCTAAAAACCCGTCTACATTTTTATTGGAGCTCAATATGTGAGATAACTCTTCCCACTGCCATCATAAAGGTCCAGATCCTCACACAAAATCATTACTGCTGATGAGCGCTGCCCCTGCCCCGCACGCACGCACGCACCTCAGAGCCATCTCTCAGGGAGACAACTTTCCTTGAATTTTAACCATGTCCTTATCCATTGTATTGCATTTTGCAAAGTAAAGCCTGTTTTTATCATGACTGGCATTGAGTGAAACTCAAACCAGATGGAAGGAAATTGGAGATAAAAGCAGCTGGAGTCCATGTAAGAGCTGAACCTTTTGGTGGTATATATATACTGTATATAGAGACATATTTTCTTAGAAAACTTATTTTTAATGAATCTCTTAAATGGCAACACTGTTTTATAAATTCCATAATTGACAGAGCCAATATTCTGAGTTAGTAATATATATATATATATATATATATATATATATATATATATATATATACACAGTATGTATGTATATATATATGTAAATTAGAAACATATTAGTACACCAGCAAACTAAAGTCTGGCATGAAGCTCATCCTTTAAAAAAATCTAAGACAAAAATATTCTACGGCTTCATTACCTGTGATGAATGTTGTTGATGACCGTCTGAAATGAGAGGGTGCAGGTGAGTGAAGGCATACGTTGTGTAAACAGTAGTCGGAACACTACAACTCCTTCTGGCACCTTCAAGCTTTTTGCTCTGGCAGGGTGCCACGCTGTAACAACACCCTCAGACAGATGAAAGGTTTCAAAGCAAGATCCAATTATGAGGCGAACAAGGTGAAAAAGGAGCCAGAAGTTAAAAAAAATCCACAGAGCATGAAACAAGTAAGATAACATCAACATAGTAACAGACATCTGCATTACCCAGAGAGCATCTGATCTCCTACAGACGGTTTCAAGAACAAAAATCACGAGGCAACCTCTGCAAACTCATTTGATCATTTTTCTGTGTTAAAAAAACACAGCTCCTCTTTTGAAGTTGTACTGAGGACGCAGCTTGATTACCATTTGAGATTGAAGAAGATCTGGTGAAAGGTAGAGGGGGAAAAAAAACATGCTGCTAGCAGGTCTACTCATTACATCTTGGAGTTGGATTAGATGAAGTATCCAGGGCATTTCTGACACAGACACTCTTCTCGGTCTGAATGTTCCACTTTCGCTGCACCGCTGCATCTGGGAGCCAGCTGCAGCTCTTTGTATACAGTGTGCGAGTGTGTCTGAGTCTGATTGGGGTCACTAGAGGGTCTGTCTCAGTCAATATGCAGCTGATTGACCAACTGGGAGGTCACAAAAGTTCCAACTGGCAGGGTCTACGAAATTGTAGAAGGTAAAGTATGAAGAGCGAGCGCTGCTGACGTGGATGTCAAAAACAAGTTTGTCATTAAGACACGAGGAGATTTGGAGCAGCTAACAGTTGACGACATCTCATCAATGAAAGTTGGTCTCCAAAATACATGAAATCAAGTGCTGACATTTAGAATAGAGTCAAATTGTTTGTGATTATGTTATGAATTTAAAACTCTGGTGTGCTGCAACAGAAAAAAAACATGCACTGTGTGTAAAAAAAAAAAAAAAAAAAACCCAAAAGATTACAGAAAGTAAAAGTAAACAAATTGTTTATTGGACAAGGACAATTAACAAATCTGATCCCTTAATGTAACCATCAACAATCTGACTATACAGCCCTTACACTTGAAATGAATTACCACATGGAAAATGTTAGCAACCCATGAGAGAGGAAAGAAAATGATGAAAATGTAACAAAACATAAAGTCTGTCGAGAGACGAGTTAAAACTACATGCACAGCACCGTTAAAAAGAGAAGACAAGGACATGTTCGGACAGAATAAATAGACTACATACAAATGTTTAAAATGTTTCAGAGACGTTTACGAAGATTCCCGTTGCATATAATCTAAATGTTTTGCAGCTCATTTCTTCAACTACTGGACCGTATCAGTCAGTGTAACAAAGACAAGTGAGACAAGAAGCAGAGGTGTGTGTGTGTGTGTGTCCTAATTCAAACAAGACATCATGTGAATTCACTTTCCGAGGACCAAGGCACTCGACTGATACATCAAATACTTGTGTACACCAAATTTTGAGCAATTACCACTGCCACTTGCAAACATAAAGTACAAAGTAACGTTTTTGGGGTTTCAATAGTGAGCTTTAAGTGAACTCCAGCAGGGTGCAGTAACTTTATAAATTCAAACATTCATCCAGGCCTCTTCAAATACTGGTCAACAGTACTTTCCATACAGGTCATCATCAGTCTTGATCCTTAATCTTTACAGTTGACAGAATATACAGTTATGAAGTTAGTGAGAAACACAAACGTTGATTTTAAAAGAACTGCTTCTGTTTGTTATAATACTTCTACTATAATTCCCAATCAAAGTGAGTTCAGTTAAATAAAAGTACATCGAGTTAAAACACAAATGTTATAAGACTAAACACAACTGAGACCAGTTTCCTGTTCAGTTGAGCGTGAAAGTGACACGGACAGAAGCCAGAGCGTGATTTTTGTTGACAGTAGATGAGTGGTCCCCTCATTGATCCTGTTAAACCTCACTGTCTTCAAATGTTTGTTTTACGTGAGACTCGGCCTCTAAGCCTTCTCCAGTGACTTATAGTATTCCTTCAGCACAGACCAAGCCTTCGGCGCCATGAAGCCGTCGGGAGGATTCTCTCCCTCGCGAGCCATCATCCGCATACGTGTGCCCGAGATGAAATCATAATCTTGATGGCTGCAATTTTTTAAAAAAGGAGACAGAGAGAAAAAGAGGTTTGAGAAACAAGACATATTTCAATCAATGAAAAGATGCTTATCAACAAGAATAACTGCTTGCGATGAGGCGTAGGAGCAGTTCGCATTTCATTTATTTATGCAAACAATCCAAGATGCCCCGAGTCGATGCCAAGATACTAAAATGTGAGATGTCACATTGGAGAGAGATACTGTGCCGTTCCATTAAGCACTGCAATGATGTTTGTAACGTGAAGCAGTGGCGCTGACTCAACATTTATGAGTTCTTCAACAAAGTGTGTTGGAGTAGATGTAGAATTGAAATGCATGTGTTTAATGGCTCTTTACTGCTCAGTGCTGAATCCTTTTTTGTGTCTACCACTACCAGCTGCTCCACAAACATCTGCAGCAACTATCAATTTGACTTTGAAGAAACAGATAAGAGGAGAGCTTTTGGTGTCACCTACACCCACCGGTGCTGGAGGAGGAGGAGGATGGAAGTCATTTTGGAGATAAATGTAGTAATATTTTAGCCCATTTTAGTCTATTTAAGCTTTTCCATTTTCCATCCACTTGAGTGACAGGAATAGAAATATTTATGTTTTTTTCTTCGTTCTAAAATCAATTTCCTAATTCACCCAAACTTACTATTCCATGAATATGTGGAACACTAACTGCTAGTTAAACAAACCTATATCCTCACTTTGAGGTATCACACTAGTGTGAATCCTCCCCATACTGTGAGTGACAGTGAGATTGTAGATTTCAAACATTGTGATGGTGAGTCCATCCTCCCTCTATGACAGAAGGCTTCTTGTTGCACGTTCGGATGTAAAAAGATGTTCACAGCTTTGAGCAGAGGACTGGCACAGTCACATCTTCCCGAACCTCGTCAATGAATTGCTGTCAGGAATAATCAAGACAGTTTCAGACATCTTGTTAGCAGACATTTACACTTATCTCCCCCTGAGCAGACATTCAGAGAGGGTCCTGTTAAGAAGTCACATTTCTAATTGCTATCACATGACGGAGCGCATCGCGCTGCTCTTAAACAATGAGAAGCTGTGGAGACGACGCGCTTCACATGGCGTGAGGTAAAAGAGCTCCAGGCAAATTCTTCCGAGTGCATTTTTATAGTGTCAAATTAGAAACAGCTTGCTTTCATCCGAGCCTCTTGGGAGGAAGACTGCGGGGTTTAGCTGGTGATTGGGACGAGCATCCATATTCCTCCTGAAAACTTGGCACGGCGCTTTCTGCCTGCATGAGAGAATGGAGCGCCATAAATCTAACTGCGTGATGACGACAGACTGTGGATATCCAGTAACCTCTCGCTCTCTTGCTTTTTAGCCTTCAGATGATAGCAAACCATTGGATCAATGAGATCCTAAAAACAAATATAT
>NW_022280058.1:5639313-5695437 GCF_004355925.1 Anarrhichthys ocellatus | reverse complement strand
ATATGAAATGTGTTTTAAAAAGGCCAATGAGGCGATATTCCATGTTTCAGTGAATATAATATACTTGCGTATACTTTTTATTTTCCCTTGAGTCTAAACAAAATGTTTTTGTATAGTTCGCCTACAACTGTAACATATATACATTCTAATTTATTGCACATCTTTATGTTTTTTTGTGTCTTCATTTTTTTCTGGATTTCTTTCATGTTGTATTTCTACGCTCGTCTTAATGAGTATACCACACTGCATTGAACTACACATTTACTTGGGTTTGTGACAAATAAAAGCTTTCCTCTCTACTTTAGTCAATAACTTAGACAGTTTAAATTCAAGATAAATAAACTTTCAGAATGTGGAAAAACGGTGACATTCAACCGATAACAGATTTTCTGTCATAAACTGATTGTTTCAAACTCAGGAAATAGTTATTTTTCTTACCTGGTTATGTCATCATTTCAAAGTAAAAGAGAGCTAAACAAACAAATGGTCAATCGTATTTTTAATAATGCAATTTTTAGCAGCACTAAAAGTACTAGATGTTCCCGATCAACATTTCAGTTTGGACTCAACATCACAGATATGCATCATGGAAAACAAAGAAAGTCTTTTTAGTCTGGCCATACTTAGATGTAACATTCCTGGCCGAACACACAGCTAAGGTTGCGTAACCCGACGGTGGAGGCTGCACCAAGTCCGCACAAAAAGCAGTGAGGTTGCATGATTGATCTTAGTCATCATGTGCAATGTTTGTATACAGACTTTAATTAATGGCAGGTCTCTGTCATCTTTGAGTAACATCAAAGCTCATACTAATCCACAAAACACATTTGATCTGAATAAGAAAGAAAAACAATCCCTGTTATTCTTGGCTTTGTGTTGTATTGTCGATACAAAAGGAGGAAAGAAAATGGATGAAAGGGTTTAAAACTCAAGCCTAATGAGTAGTTGATTTATAGAATGTGATTTCTGTTTAGACTGCTGGTTGTAATCGGCCTTAATGTGAGGTATTAATCTGGAGTAAATCTACAGATAAGCTTTTGACTTTAGTGTGAGCACTATTGTTTAGGGACCGTGTCCACACAGCATCTTCTTTCATTGGCTCCCGATGAGGAGAGAGCGCAGGCTCCGCCTTTTTGGTGCGGTCGCTCCGGGCGCTTTTTATTTACAAGGTTTGAATGTTTCAGCAAAGTGCTGGTGACGTCACGGAAATGGAGTAGACACTTGTTTTGTTTTGGTCGTGTCTATCTATCCTGAACTCGTTTGTCAGACGGACACGATCATATCAAAAGACCGAAAAGCTCATTTGTAGAAGCAGACCGGCCGGGAAGACACAGATTATTTCTGAAAAGTGCTTTTATCGGCAGCGCTCTCCGGGAGCTTTTCTGCCAGAAAAAGCCGGTATGTGGACAGAGGCCCTTAACCTCAAACTATTTCTGTATTCCATCACCCATTACCTTAAACACATGGGAAACAAGATTGCAGGCTTTAAAACTACGGTATAAACAAGTACTCACTTTTTGGAGTCATAAAAATCCATTGCTCTTTTGACCTTGTTGTACGCGGCGACTTTAAAAGGTACGATCTCCAGCGTGATGAGGCCCGGTGCCATGGTGAGGACCTTGGCGCCGTGAGTGGGCTCATACAGATCCTTCCCCGTTACCGGGTGGGGCATGCCTGCAGGGTCACGGCCCACGATGTAGAAGTTGGCTCCAGCCACCATTCGAGCTCTGCAATGCCACTGAACCTGTGGACAAGGATTAAAGAGAGAAAAACTGTAAATACTGTTAGAGAAAGTCTGGAATAAACAGTATGTATTCTTTGTAAAGCTACGAAGAGAAATAACATCTTTTTTACAATATAATTTACAATAAAGATTGTTATATTTAATACGATGGTTTGTAAATTGTCTTTACCTGGCTGTGGGTACTACAATATCTCACTTCAACCAACAACAATGTGTATAAGATTAGCTGAAAACTTCAGATATTTGAATTGAATATAAGCACTTATGGTTTCTGTTTGTCATTATCAATAACTGCTAAATCTCCACATTACTCCTGGACAGTTACTAAAACTACCGCCATTACGTTCTTGCCCATGTAGTCTGTACATTTTAGGATCTACACTTCCATATTTGGCTTAAAAAAAAACTTTATGGCAAGACAGACCCTGGAGACGCAGATTAAGGAAAATATGTTGTTTTTAATGGGTAAGAAAAATAAATGAAACAATGATACTCAGGCTGAGTCTGGCTCTCTAAACCTCCCATTCAGAATTACAAACTGAATAAACTCACTGCCCGACAACCACGAGCCTCCAATCTGCTCTTAATCATTTAGCTGTAGCTTTCTAATCATCGTAAATGAATGATTAAATGATTGCCAGCTACGCTCAGTCATACGAAGAGGTCTGTGTATGGCAAACAAACGCTCGACAGAGCGCCTCAAGTCAATCGCAAATCACCTTCCTGCCAGTTTTCACTCCAAAACAAAAAAGAGATCCAACATTCTTAATAACCATTACCTCAGTTGGGCCAGCATACATCATGGGCGAAGGAAAGATGGCCACGATAGTGGAATCTGGATTCAGGACGCCCTCCTCCAGCACAGCGGCGTGCTGCTTCATTCGCCAGGGCAGCGGCACGTCGTCGTCTTTGGTCCAACCTCCCAGCGGGTGGAGCAGCAGGACAGGCCGGCGGTAGCCTCGCTCGATGAGACGCTTGTGGGTGTCCTGCATCAGGAGAGCATGGCCGTTGTGGACCGGGTTGCGGAGCTGGAAGGCAAATACAGCATCTGAAAAGACAGAGAGGAGGAAGCTGAGAAGAGTGTGTATGACTGCAACCAAACACAACTGGACACATCTGTACAAAACAAACAAATCGGCCACAGTGGACCCAGAGATAATCAAGCAGCTCAGGGCCCAACTATTGAAACCTAATGCAGTGAAGTAAGAAAGCTTCCTGGACTCAAATAGAGTTCATTTGAGATGCTCTTTAAATAAGGAATTAAGAAGAAAACTCCAAGGCACTCTCTTTTAATCAGCTAAATGCCTTTAGTGTCAGCGAGGTAAAGGCTTCAGAGTTTGATTTCTGGGTCTCAGATGACTATGTCATTACAATAAGGGCATTTTAATTGTTTAAACGAGTGCCTTGGAGTTTTCTCGGGACTTTTCCATACAGTGAAGGACTGAATCTCCCCAGAGCTTTCTCTCCGATGACGTACCTAATCCGCGTCCCTTACTTCTTCCCCAAAGACTAAACAGAGAATAATAGCATGGAAGTGAGTGTGTCTTCTCCTTTTTTAAGAAGAAAAAAGGTTGAAGTTTATAAACATTGTGACACAACTGTATCTCTGAAAGTCCTCGGTTCAAGACGTCTTGGCCCATACCAGCATTCATTTCTTTAAACTTCTGTTTGAGCTCAGTGGGTGTCAGTCGGTACTGATCGAGTTCGTCATTCCAGTAGATCTTGTCCAGAACTTGCAGGTCTCCCCCAACCAGCCAGTCCCCGCTTTCCATCACCATCTGAAATAGGAGTCACAATGACAATGACGGGGGAACAAAACTCAAACATAATCCAGACTTTAAGACACCGTGGCCCATAAAAACTTCACCGTGTTGGAACCGGGCCAGAATTCTCCTAAAACTCCCGAGTTATTAGCCAGTTGCAACGACGACACACCAGCGTAAATCAGAGTCTGTGGCGTCGTTAAAACAGGCAGCCAGACTCTGGCATGTCCACTCTTTTGGCCACATCTACTACCTGAATTTCAAAACAGAGCAGAGACATCACGAGATTGTACTCCACAATAAAAACGTGGTGAGGATCCTCATGAGCACATTGGAGAGAAATGTTCCCCCTCAACAGATTTATCCAACAATGTCACAGAAGTGCTCAGGATCCAGGCAACGGCTGCTATTGTTTCAGGCAATACCTTTCGCCTGCCTCGTGTGGCATTTATGAGACTGTAGCTAGAGTTACTGAAAAGACTAACCTGTGCTCTGTTAATGTGATACAACGCGACATCTCTCTACAGGCTCCGCAATACAACGAGCACACCGAGAGCTCAAAACAAAGGCCACGAATGAAACATGAAGTGTTGCGAAAAAAGACGTTTTGGAATCCGATGAAAAAAAAAAAAAAAAAAAGTCACTAGTTTCATTCAACATGTAATTTATCATGAGAGTAAAATACGCAACAGAAACTCTTTGAGATCCATCATTTACAGACTGATTTCAGTTTGACCTGGCAAGCGATATGTAAAAATCAAAGTTGTCAGCAGTAGAGGTGTCTACGTGATGCGATCAATAACCACTTGGCTCCGTCGTAACAAGTATTCAGGATCATGTCGGGATTTGTTTTCCACACTCCGATTAATCCAACGTGTCCACTGTTGGCCTGAGAAGAGTCAGAACAGATGCCCAACAGTCTTACTCTTAAGAGATCAACAGCGTAGACATGTCGCAATTTATTTTCCTGACATAAGTGAGTGGAAAAACATAACGTCTGCATGGCTACATCAAAGGAGCGGGTCCACCCTCTCTACACATGTGCTCCGTTTAAGCCGTTATAAGTGCCCCAGGACTTCACATGGGAAAATAAACACACTACACCATGGTTTCCGATGAAGCGGGCTCCCGTCTGACTGACGGACAGGTAAACAGGAAGAAGTGGATTAACTACGTGTAATATGGAGCAGGTCGTTTCTGCTCGGAAAGAGACAGGATAATAAAGTTGTAGCTACCAGCAGAAAGGTGCGCCGAGCACTCCGGCTCCGGGAGTTAAGCACACACACACACACACACACACACTTTTTAATGAGTGACGCCCTAAATCACGGCAAGCTGAGCACACATGTCCGGCTGTGACGAGTTAGAGCGGATAAAGAATGACAGTTGTGAAAGGTGTTGACACTGGAGAGTTATGGGACCAATTTATGAAACTGGCAGCCTCCTGCAACCTAAAACACATTTCCAGGCCAGATTTAATCACCAACAAGGTGAGACAAAAACAAAAAAGATATCTGCTGAGGAGGAAAAATGACAACCAGGTTCGCTGAAATATTGAGAGAGCTGCAGTCTAGTGCTCGAGTTAATCTCCTTTAGAATGAGACAATGATGTTTACAGTAAGTCTGACCCCAGGGGGGGAAAATGACTAAATACCATACAGGTTACTTTCCATTTCGTCTTGCACCTTTGCCAAAACACAAGCTGCATTAATCCTGAAAACAATGGGATTTAAAATGAGTCAATGCACACGGTGCTGGGGTGGATTTATAAAAAGCCAATCTGACAACTATTCTTGTCTGTAACACCAGACTGGTCCATTCTTTTCCAACAAGCCAGTGCAACTTTAAGCCCGGTGTGCAGGATCATTTCGGGACATTATCTCGTGTCTACCTGTGCCCCGCAGCCGTCGGTCGGAGACAGATGGAAACAATCCCTGAATATATTTGGAGAAGAGTTGGGTGAGCGGGAAAGGTGGAAGCTGGCAGGGATTCCGCGGCCTGTTGAGTTTAGCAGCACAATTTCAACGCATTTCCTGGAGGCTGAGCGAGAGAATAAGCATCCAAATATAACACCTGCACAATGAGGGTGGACCAAACAGATCAAGTGATTGTACTGGGCGTCCTGACAGACTGTGAGAGAAGCTCCACCTCCTCCTATTCAGTCTTTCCATAAGCAATGTGAAGAGGCCAGCTCGGATCTGTGTTCGATCAGCGCTGAAGCCAAGGAGGCAGTTTGCTTTCGCATGCAGTGTTTATCACACTGAGACAGACCGTCTGCAGCTCCTCAGTACTCTTACCACGGTGGTACTTTTTGGGGTTTCCGACAGCATTTCCAACATAATTAGCCTATATTCAGTTTTCAAATGTACCTTGATGTAAGGGTGGTCTTTGCAGGTGGTGCCCCACTGACGAGCACATCGCTCTTCTTTGCGGTGTTCATAAAACTCAGGGTTGCGAAGGATAGCCACTCGTCTGCCGCCGTAGACCAAAGCCACAGCCGTCACCCCTTCTAACCGCTCTTTATCTGTAGTAGACACCGGCAGCACCACAGGCACCGACAGGTTAATGACGCCACCTAGGACAATGGAGAACCAAGAACATTTTCATGAGGGATAAAAGGCAAATACATTCGTATTTTTCCATTATCACGTAATCTTCAAGAAAGCTCCACAGGGAACCTCTAATATCAGATAACCATCCAAGAAAAACAATGTTCAGGACCCCGATGCAGAGCACCGGGAGACTGAGAGCAGATATCCTATTAAAGGCAGGTTAAAACGTTCAAAGGGTTAGTACACTCAACAAAACAGCTCAACCACTCTGATCAAGTTTCCATTCTGTACCCCTTTGGGCTAAATGGGGGATATATAGCTAAACCACAGGCTACAGTGAGTCTTCAAGGCTGCAATTTAAGAAGCCAGAGGAGAAAAATCCCCTTTTAAGCTAAGCTGGAGCTTGACCCTCTCTCGTTCTATAATTTGAGCGGAGCAGTGACGGCGTTCTTGTTGGCGTGGGCTTCATCCAGGTTGATGAAAACGTTTGGACCGGCACGCTTTTCACATCCCATCAGATCAAATGCAGTGGAAACAGGACGGGACGCTGACTGTTACCGGCTCCCGGCTCCCCCCCGGACCCTCTTCTCGTCCCCTCTATCACAGTGTAGGGCTCACAGCTGGTTCCAATAAAAACACACACACACACACACACACACACACACACACACACACACACACAACTGCCAAATGTCCGAGCGAGAGAGACGCAAGCTTGGATTTGGGTCTTGGTTTATTTTTGCAGACTATTTGATTAGTCAAACATGCAGTTTTCTGATTCCCGACCAGCTTTAGTGCAGTAGTGTGGGTGATCAATCCTTTCACGGTCAAATCCCTGGAAGGAAGTGAAAATGGACAAATGGTGGTGTGTGGTGTCAATCAATACAGAAGCTTCTTCCTCTGTTACCGTCTCCCTCCGGAATCAAGACATTTCACATCAATATATATTTTCACCTATGTCTGTCCAGACGGCTCCATTTCTCCGGCTAGCTAACTTTCGGAGGAAAGACCGTAAATCATCAAGTTGTACGAACTTGAAGGTTTTATCCCTCAGTGAGGACAGAGAAATATATAACCTGTCAAAATCTGAACATGAAATACTGGCTATGTTAACTTTCAATTAATTTCATGCATTTTTCCTTTTACTATGCGTGTAGCAAAATATCTGGCATCACAACACACACACAACTGTGTCTTGAGCGGTCACATGGGCAATAAAAGTAAATCGACTTTTTCTTGGAATTTCAAGCAATACATGAGAAATTGCTGTAATTACACCAAGAGACTCTCCATCAAAAGTAATATTCATATTCTGAAAAGTGCCAAATAAAAACCAAAAAGGTATTTCTGAGACTTGGGTGCAACTGGACTTATTACTTACACCAGCATAATCTACAACAGCGTCATTCTTAAAATTCTGCATCTAAATCATGTCTGAGTATATCAATGTGTCATCCTGCGATATGGCTGAGCTGTACATCACTGCTGTGTGATGGAGCTTCTTCAGCTCGCAAGAAAAACAAAATGTATTTAAGCCGCTCAGCACATCCAGCTGTGCAAAATATGACTAGCAGTTTGCAGGGACACATGCAGAGAGTAGTTGTTGAACCTAATTTAATGCTCCATTTATATTAGAGTGGTCAATTTTTATATTAAAGTAAAAAAAATATGAGAGAGGAGCACATAGACCTACAGCTGACGGAGATTTGGGGTTCAACTGATGGAAATAATACAAAACATCCTGGAGCTCACTGTGCACAAGTTCTAGTATATATATATAATACATACCTCTATCTATATCTATAGATATAGATAGAGGTATGTTGTGGGTGTAAGAACTGACCTGATGTACCGACAGAAAGCCATCCACTACCTCTGAGTAATCTATTTTGTGAGCACTCATCTCCATCTAGTGCCTTTCTCAAGTATAGCAACACTGAATTTTACAATGAAATAGGAAATTGATATTTTCCTAAAGAACACATCTTACCGTCCAGCAGACAGTCAAAGTGAAGACACTGCAAGTACTCTCTCTCTCTCATGAAGCCATTCAGAGGCGTGGCCCAGCCTTCAGCCAGCACCTGCACCCACTGCATGTCCACCTGAGGGTCGCATACACAGTCACTTATTGACCATCAACTTATAATATGCCGTTCAAATGAAAAGGATAGAGGTCAATGTTTACATAAATTTAAAAAATAACTCCTCAATTTACATACAAAGCCCATAAATAGTCATTTAGCTTCATTTATTTATAAAGATTTATGAAAATCCCTAAAGAAACTCAGAGGTACCTTCCCAATCTGTACAGCGGGCAGAGTCTCTGCGTCAGCCTTAGCCAGGTCCAGCTTATTCTCCTGAACGTACAGCTCTTTCACTTCATAAGAGGCATCAATGGGAACGATGTCCTGCAGAAAAACAACGTGAAATGATTAACGACAAGTCAATCATTACCAAACATCCTGCGGAAGCAAATATTTAGTAAAGGCTTACTATTAACAAAAGAAATATTGATTTGCATGACACAGTGTAGATGTTGTAACAGTTAGAGGTTTTCAAATATGAGGCTTTACTGCCCCTGGTGGCCAACAGGAGCGATAGCACAGTCCTATGTATAGTTTGAACTGTGTCTATGACGGTTGCGCAAATATTCTTTAAATGCGCCATCGCTAATAAAAACCAACAGCGGCTGACTCTAAACAAGTCAAAGCAGGATTATTTCTCCCCCTCACTCTCTCTTGAAGCAGGTCAACAAGCTGTTGTATGGACTCATTCACGCTGCAGGAGTCGGTCTTCAGCACCAGGTCCGGGGCCTCTGGCTTCTCGTACTCGGAGTCAATCCCAGTGAAACCTGATGAAACAAGAGAAGACATTTCAAATCCTTTAACAAAATCCTAATTTTAGATAAAAGGCGTCATCAAATTAAATCAGTTAGTTTTTTTTTTAAATAAACTTTCTTTGAACAATATAAGAGCCAGTGCTTTGTGCACGGCAAGAAGGAGAACAAACTGTTTTTTAACCGCTTTGATTGCAGCAGAATATTTTGTTCGGTAATAGAAATTACGATACATTTTGACTCTAAACAAACAATGTTTCAACTATACCAAAGACAGAAGGGAGACTAAAGAAGGTCAATCTTAGCTACAAAACTCTGGAAATTGGGTAAAGATCTCTCCGCTGCTAAAGATAAACCCAACTTGCTGCACCACAATATGATAAGAAGCACTTCCTCTAACAGTGATGCATCACTTTTATTCTCACTGTCATGTCATTTCTGTGTAATTTGACAAGATAAGCATAAATTGAAACAGGAAGCAAAGTCTGGGAAATGATGGTATTTCCATGTGTCATACAACAGCAGAAGTCCCACTGATGAACATGTAAATGCTTTGTAGATGTGTCTCCTGAGAAACACGGTAATATCTGCCCTCGGTTTTGCATTTATCAACAAAGTACTATGTAAGAGACGTCACAGTATGAACCCAGAATGGATCACATGACAGAAACAATAATCCAGGCCTTGGATCTACTGACCGCACTAAAGGATACTCCACCTTGTATCTCTCCCGCTCTGGCTCTCTTGTACAGCCCCTTCACGTCCCTCTGCTCACAGACATCCAGTGGAGCGTCCACAAACACCTCAAAGAAAGGCAGCCCTGCCACCTCGTGGATCTTCCTCGCATTAAGGCGATCCTGACAGACAATAACCAAATACACAGCGAGGTACACACATGATTTAGTCAAAGAGTTAGTAGAAGATGGCATGTTACTATTAAGGCTCATTGTGTTTGGTTTTTCATCAAACAACAATGTTTTCTGCAGCAAGCACAGCTCAGAATCATCAATGACAGACAGTAATGGGGAAACAAATATGATGCTAATCGTGCACCACGATCCTTCATAGTACTGCAAGTACAACAAAATAAACAGCTGTTGCGCTGCAGATGTAGTAGGAAATATTTAAATTCACTTTTTTAAAGAATAACTTTAAAAAAGTGAGCCTTGTTTGTTTAACAATCAGGGCAGGAACAAAAAAAAGCCTGCCTTCAAAATCTCTACTTTATCATTTCAAATCTATTGTTGGCACTGGCGTCATAATTTTCAGCAGGATAATGATAAGACAGTGACATGATCAGTGACATCATCATAATCAACCCAAGCTCAATAAGTAATCCCAACAATAGCAGAAAGCGGTTCACAAAAGGGTCGTAGTTCATTCAAACGTGGCTCAATAAAGATTGTATAACAGAATAGGAGTCCTCTGTTTCTCTCATTAAACATTCAGAAGGTGATGCTGTCTTTTGAGAGTCACTCACCCTGCTGTAGGGGGAGATGAAGCTGGCGATGCAGACCAGCCCAGCATCAGCAAAAAGCCGAGCCACCTCAGCAATGCGCCTAATGTTCTCTTCACGGTCCTCTGGGCTGAAGCCAAGGTTTTTGTTCAGCCCCTGGCGGATGTTGTCCCCGTCCAGTGTGTAGCAGGGGATACCGTGACACACCAGGTACTCCTCCAGAGCCATGCTCACTGTGGTCTTTCCTGCGCCAGACAAACCTGGGCAAAGAAGACAAAACAACAGAATTATGAAACAGCTACGACATGATATACACGTGTCGAAAAAACACACCCTGGTAATAAAAATAACCTACCACTCAGCCAAACGGTGCATCCTCTGAACCCTCCTCGTGTGCCCACAACCTGCCCGCGCTTGTTCCGGCTGACATGATGAGCTTGATAGGTGACATTAGTTGCACGTTGCATTCCCTGTAATTATACAGATTTACTGTCAATGCAAACCACTTGCGGCCCAATTATACAAGTATATTAAAAAAAAAAAAAAAAAAAAGATAGGCAGTTTATATGAACAGATCACATTAGCTCTTCAAAGTAGCTTTAAAAAATGGCTTCTCAGATATAAACTGTTTGCTCAGAACATGCATGTAGAGCATTGAACATTATGAACAAAGCTGATGTGTTCAAACTATTTATCCGACCATCAGTCCAAACCCACAGTCACGACACAACTGTCATAATAAGGCTTTCTAGGTTAACTAATTGTTTGATTCTGTACTTTTGTGAGTGTGTCTGCTGGTGTTGTTTTGTGTTTTTTAGATGCATGTTGGAGGACCACAGTGTATGCATGTTACATATTTTATCCTTGATGTCTGTAAATACCGCAGTTCAGAGTTAGCGGTGTACTTAATCATCAGAGAGGAATACGTGCAGCAGAGGGTTAGCTGGAAAAAGCTAACGGATGCAAACAGTGTTTTGTTGATCGTTTTGGTGGCAGCAACCACCAAGGTTAATGTTATCACAGCTTTAGATTCAATTAAACAAATAGTTGAAGCCCTTCACTTAACTATTAACTGATTAGCAACTTCTCAGTCTCGCGCTGCTAGCAACCAAGGCTTTAAACGGAGAGCTAGCATTATAGCGGTGTAACGTGAAGGAAGCTAATTAGCCGAACAGTTAGCCTGTTAGCTCGTTAGTAGCTGGTTAGTGGAGGTGGACGGGTGTGATACATGTTGAATCAACACAACTTAATAACTCACCCAGTTTTGGCCAGCGTTGCCCAGCTTCGGTTTCTTGTGCGAGTTGCCGTACGTGTCCATGTTTGTAGCAGTCAGCCGCTGTCTCTTTAAAAAATACAACGATACAACTACTTGTCTCTTTATTTGCTAGACCAGATTTAATTATATTTGTTTTGGCACATGTAACTTATCGCCAATGAACGGAGGAACCCGGAGGTGCTTGGCGCGACAACCAAGGATAACAACCGGGAAGCGCTTCCCAGCAGCCACGTCCACCGGCGACGGAATGACGCATTTCCTCAGTAGGCGGGTCAGAGGGACAAACTGATCTGATGTCAGTTTTGTTTCGTTGTCTTCTGTAAGCCCCACAGCAACTGACTGATCTGCAACCAGTTCTTACAAAGCAAAGGGGTTTTGTCGTTACAACATGATCAGTTCTCGTGTGGATATGAGATTTAACTAATTAATATGAATATTCAGGTTTTGAAAGTAAGAACTGTAGAATTACTGATATTGCTTGAAATAACGTGATGTGAAATTACTTTAAAAATTTGAATGACTCATAACCAAATAAGCAAGGAATACATTGTAATGGATTTATAATTGCATTTTATCTTACGCTTACATTATTAAATAGTAAAAATAGAATTGTAATCTATTATTAAAACATCGTGCTGCTACTCCTAACTGCTTTAAGATGCTAGTTTCGCAGACCTGTTCTACGTGCAGTTACAGGGCGATGCCTGCGCTGATTACAGGACAGTTACTCTGAATTAAAGGGGATGCGAGGCTGGAAGCTGGGTGCACAGAGGCTGGATGGATCTGATCATATGTGGGGCTTCGGGGAGGAGCACTCCCTCAAAAGCGAGCAGCACCGTCGTGCAATGTAGCAGTCCAGCCTGAGCGGCGACCAAGCAGCATTAGAGATTCAAGGAACTGCAACTACAGGAAGAGGCGCTAGGAGGCCCGAGCAAAGCAGGTAGGATGCTATACACTGTGCAACATGTGTATCGAAACACAGATCTTTATCTTCTCGTCGGTATGTGTTGGGTTTCATGTCTTTAATTGCGGCATTGATGTATGGATCTTTAACAGGATGGTAGCCTACAGCCGGATTGGTTTTAATGCTCCTGACATTCAACTTTTTTTATCAGTCTTGCTTAGAGATAGAGAAATACACTGTGAATATGAATTATAGGAGACATAGATCTCTGAATTCTCCTTTGCAGTGTAAGACTCGAGGCATACATTCACACAAAAAGTTTTATTTGGTGGATCAATAGACATGAGCTGGGAGACTACGTGTTTATGGTATGCTGATGTCAGTTACACACAGCATTTATCAGGGTATTAATCAGTAGCATCACGTGACATACAGAGACTAACAGACAAGTTGTCAGATAAGCCTAACATTATTTCTGAATTGTACAGTATGTACCCAGCACACAGACTGTGTATGCTTGCTTTCTCTGCTTTAATCCCAATTTAATAATTCAGTTGTCAGTTTCTAATAGCAAGAGCTTTGACTGAAAATGAGAGTGCTTAATTACAGGATTTGCACTGATTTGTTGCCCCACCCAGTAGCCTCATATGGAACATGGTGTTTAACACTGTCTGTGGGGCCACTGTGCTACACCCCAAAAGTAAACTTCAAATCCAGCTGTGCTGCACACACCACATGTGAGAGACTGCTGTCCTGTAATAACTGGGATGCATGGGAGACACCCAGTCCTGACCCTGGCATTACTGCCAGAATCTACCCTGCATGTGGTTAAGGCAACCAGAGACATAAGGGTGGCTCCATGCTCAGTGTGACCATATTGGCTTGTATGCTATAAAAGTGGATATCTTTTTAGAAACTAAACAACATTTATTATTTCTGTCAGCACAGAATGTGCATTTGTGTGTTTTGATTTACGCAACACAGTCAACTAGTGTTATAGTCATGGTATCCAGTACAGCAAGTGAATATCATTCTGGTATTACGAAAGGTTTCAAACATCTGCTCT
The DNA here is from genome assembly GCF_004355925.1 of Anarrhichthys ocellatus. Lineage (NCBI taxonomy): Eukaryota > Metazoa > Chordata > Actinopteri > Perciformes > Anarhichadidae > Anarrhichthys > Anarrhichthys ocellatus. Next base: position 5,681,840 of record NW_022280058.1, on the reverse strand, counting down.
CTGTAGTTCACTTTATTTGTTTCCTGGTGAATGAATATGCAGTATTGTTAGTTACTGCTACTATGATGTCAACTAAGCATACTTTCTACTACTGTAACCATCTACTACTACTACTAATCAGTGGTAGAAACTAAGGACATTTACTCAACTTTGGCATACTTGTACTTTACTTATTTTCATTCCATGCTACTTTATACTACTGTTACGCTACATTTTGGAGGGAAACATTGTACTACTTACTGCAGTACATTTAGTTGACAGCTATAATGTGGAGGTTAAGAGTTTAGGTAAAAAACATATGATGAGTATATATAATATGATGCATTGTCTTATATTAAACTAATTTACTGTTAGAATTTACTCCACCTGAACCAGCTACAACAGAGACATTAGTGCATCAGTATCAACAATCTAATTATATGATACATAATGATATAACACGATGATTTTTATGCATAAAGAATTTTTTCACCTTTTTGACTTTAAGAACATTCTGTTTAACTGTACCTTTTATAAGTAGACTATTACTGAAGTAAATAATCTGAACTTCCTCCACCAATTATATGACTGAGAGCTATTTTTAAAAAGCATGTCTCACAAAGCACAAAGACATTTATTTTTATCACAAAGCCATTCACAAACATTCTGACAATCTGTTTCTGAACTGAAACAAAATGTGGTAAAACAAAACTAAAACACAAACATGATGTTCTGCTGAACATGCCGTTTCCATGCTTGATTTACAGCCATTGCATTTTATAACATATGGAGTCCACTCCTCTCTGTAGTGCCTAAAGGGGCTGGGCCACCTCTGGTGTGTTTTAACCCTCCCTTTGATGAAGACAATCCACATGATGTAAAGAAGAAAATGAGTGGACAGCAATAGTAGCATGTTATTATGAAGGTCCCGAAATGGAGTCAAAGCCTTGCTTCCCCTGGAGTAAAATACAGTCTTCAAGGCAACTGGGTGGCTTTTCTTGAAATAGCTTGTGCGAGTGGAAGCAGCCAAGTTATCCATTATGGCCTGTGACCACGTGGAATAGGTTTTTCTGCCAGTTTTCCATCACCACCCATCCTTTTAGAGTGCTGGGTGCTCCGGCTGGTGGGAAAACACAGTGTACGTACACTGGGGAGGAGAGGACTGGTGGAAAACTGGTCTGAGACACTGATCTCCCATGTACAGTAGTGCAGCCTCACAGTGAACACTGGAAAATACAAATATTGACTACCACACTGATCTGTCACAGAGTATGACAATACATGACAACATAAACTATTGCAGGTTGTTCAAAAGAAAAACACACAAAGTATTGTGCCTCTCCAACAATTTTAGACAGTAAAGTCAATAATTACAACAACTATGCCCTATAAGATAAAAATCAGAACATACAGACTGTGAGAAACTACCCTCTCCAGTCAAAATATGACATTTTAAAATGAATGAAATACTCAAAACAACTTAAAATATCCTTTTGTTTTCCTTACAAGTGACCTCATGTAGCTGTGTGAATAATAACTGCTTTATATCTCCACTTCTATTGTTAACTATGACCACAATCTTTTTGTAACCTTAACCTTTGAAAGACTTTGAAAAGAGTATTTCGACAAAAGCATCCCAACTCAAAAGTCTGCTTACTAGCTTTTTCTGGAACTTTCAACATAATGCAATCTTGAGTTGGGACTGTTCATATTTAATCACGTCGTTTTCTTTTCTTAACGCTGACAGTAATATTTCCCTAACCATAAACTAAGTAGTTTTACTTTCCTAACATTTCCCAAACCTTAAAAAACTTCATGTCAGACGTAACAGCGGTGTTTCTTTGCCCTCTCTACTTGAAGCCGTCTGGAGTTAATGTAAATCAAGTTTTATTGTCACACAGCACATAGTGAAACATAGCCTCTGCATTTAATCCATATTAGCAGTGGGCAGTTACTGTACAATGCCCAGGAAGTAGTTTGCGCGTTTTGTGCCTTGCCCAAGGGTACCCTAGCTGTGACGAGGCGAACTGGTCTGTTGCAGGGACTTGGTCAATCATCCGGTTTCCAAGCCAAGCCCCCACAGACTGAGCTACTGCCACCCTCACTACTGCCGCGTGTTGCACCCCTCACTACACCCAGCATCAACACCACTGTGAGTCGCTGATGTCATGCGCTGTCACAGTGTCTCATTAATCACAGTCTATGGAGCAGCAGCAGGATTTGTTTCTAGATGACACTGTCACCACAGTCGGTCTCTCTGATGTTTATCTTGAGAACAGACATCTTGAAATTATTTTTTAACTGAGCTGGTTATTTAGAGAAGTAAAAAAAAAAAAAGGTATATTCCAAAAAACAATTGGACACACTTTGGTACATCAGAAACAAAGTGACTACATGAAAACATAAATGTTCTTGACGTATAGGTTCACAACTTACAGTATAATCAACCACATAGCAACATAATCTCACTAATAACAGAAGGGACATGGCATTGTAATTGGCTCATATTGTTTGTCTGCTCTTGTTGATCTTATTTGCCGTCTTAGTCTCATTTATATACTTTATGACCCCTTTAATTCCCTCAAAGTCTGTCAGACTTCATGTTCTGTAGCCAGCCATCAGTTGCACAACAGAGGTTGAATCTGCGGTGGGTTAGTCAGAGGGCATCCTACAATAATCCTTTCTCCGCTGTAATAATATTTTCCCAAAAATTGATTCTTAGGAAACTGATACTTTCAGCGGCTCTCTCACCGTATTTATCTCCTCTTTTTTCCCAGTGCCAGGTTTGCCTCCAGGTAAACATACCATTCTGTATGTATCCCAGATGACATTTATTGTGATGCATTTCAGGGCTGATAGCATAATCCTCAAATCCATTAACGGAGCTGTTAAAGGGACTAGAAGGCTTTTAGACATGAAAGAAGGAAAATGGTCATTGCTGTAGTGCTCTCTCAGGTCATTAACTGAGAAGAGCTCAACAACAAACATTGTAGTAGCACGTCTCCAACTTTGTCTTCTGAGTGTCATTAAAATACATTTAACTCTGGCTCCCAACAATCCACCATATTATTGTGGACATAACAGCCTCACCACTAGGTCCATTTAGTAGCTGGAGCTTTGAATCGAATCACACTGGCTTCCTCAGCAGATGGAGTTTGCCTTGTTGTCATGGACTTTTAAGCCACCCTGGGCAAGTAGTCCTTGAGATGTGCATAAAAAAATAGACACATGGCGCAATGCGATCAAAAGCTCCAGAACAGCTGAATTGAACATGGTGATGGTGAGATTGTTTTGTAAACTACTGTTTCTAAGGTCAATAATACACTTTTAATGTCAACAAGTTTAGTTTAATTTAGTTTTAGTTAGTTTAGCATTCATATAGCTTAACACTTTTATAATGAGCATGCAACTGACGATGATTGACCATGAAAACTGCTGAAGTGACGATAGCAGCTGCTTGTTGAGGATAAAGTCTGAAAATGAAAGCAGTGTGGCGGAAAGACTTGGAAAGGCCCAAAATAAAAGTCTGACTCAACCTCCAAACAGAAAACTGTCACAGTGGTTCTGGTGAATGTCCAGGGGAAGGAAAATGTAACACACAATGTTAACTCATACAACCACATTGGTATAGTTGGCTGCTATAAACTCCAAAATATTTTTCCAGTCTAAAATGGACATTTCAGCCCGTGGAATCAAGAACTGTGCATCAATAAAAGCTTTGCTAATCCCTAGGATAAGGAAGAGGGAAACAAAAGTAAACCAGAGTTCATCTCCTCCCTGTTTCTCATCAGTTTGATTTGACATCATTGCAACAAGGAGTACCTGCTTACCTTCCATCTTGTTCAAATGACAAGAGCGTGCTTGTGCTTTCCAAACCGAAGAGTTTGTCAGTTTTTAAACCGTTAGTTTTCTCTCATTGCAGCTAATAAGCCTCAACCCAGTGGAGCGGTGCCTGTGGATGGACAGTGCAGGCACCAATGGCGTCACAGGAGCTTGTGGATGCGAGAGCCACCGATAATCTGAACCCAGGAATGGAGGATGGTGCCGCGCCCAGCAACGGTAAAAACTGTCCTGTCCACACGCCTGGTGGAGAGGATACAAAGAGGGGCTTTCGGAAAGGCATAGGGAGGCATAATGACTATGTCAAGATTTCCGTGCCAGAGTCCAAGGTCAATCGTCTGCCCATGGAGTGGTGGAAGACAGCGCTGGCCTTCTTTTATGCTGGCTTTAACTTGGTCCTGACGACAGTCGTCATCACCATTGTCCACGAGAGGGTGCCGCCGAAAGAAAGCAGCCCGCCTCTTCCTGATAAGTTTTTTGACTATATTGACAGGGTCAAATGGGCATTTACGGTGACAGAGGTCAACGGCATGGTGCTGCTGGTCATTTGGATGATCCAGTTGTTCTTCTTCAGATACAGGTAAGAACCTTTGGTACTATATATTGTACAAGGTGTAGGTCTGGGGACCAAAGACCAAAACAAACAATGAACTGATCCTAATAATAAGTATTGTCTGGTCAGCAACAGTCTTATAGCTTATTGTTCTATGTGCCATAGTCCTTCATTGTTGTCCAAAAACTATTAAAAACTCATGATTGTTTAAAAAATATAATAAAATACAGAATAACACCAGGTTCGCCTTTTAATGTATGGCTGCAGGAAAGGTTATACACAGTAGGCTACAGTGTTTATTTGCCCAAAGAAATAGTTAACTGTTTTGTGGTTAGGTGTTGTAACGTATCAATGCTCTTTACGTCTCTTCCCGTTACTCAGGAAATGCATCACATTGAGGCTGCATTTGTCTTTTCTGCATTGGGGGTTTCCCTGTATGTTCAACATGAATAGTTTAGAAAGTAGTCTTTGATCTTTAGCCGGCACCATAACCAGACCACTGAAGTTTAGCTGTTGCTGAAAATGTTTAATTTGACATCAATCTCTTCCACATTTAGTCCATTTGGCTGTAAAGATATAGAAACAAAAATTTGACAGTAAAATGGGCATAGAGCAATGCCAGCAAAATGACCAATGACATATTTAACACTGTAACAGCTGGAATTGTTAGTGTCATTGTCAATATGTGGTCTGGTTAATAACAATCAATTTGACTTGCTGAGCAGGAGCCCTCGGAGTCATCGTCACACTGCACAAGATAGTCTCCGGAATTTAGTAGATTTAAGTAGATGTTTGACATAAAAATACACAATATATCTGCACTCACTCCGTTGTGGCTCTTATACTCTCTATTTGCAGATCAATAGCAAGCAGGCGGTTCTTCTTCCTCATTGGCACCCTGTACTTGTACCGCTGTGTCACCATGTACATCACCACCCTGCCTGTGCCTGGCATGCATATGACTTGTGCTCCTAAGGTGAGAAGCATGTAAACATCAGAGCGGGCATCAGCTGTCGTTGCTCAACCGTGTACTCTCGTGCACCCTCTGGGACTCATTTTGCACAGCAACACAAGAGAGGCAGCTATAAAAAAGCCATTTTGACTTTTTACCGCCTCAGGTCATCAACAATACTGGAGGTGCATCAGTGTTTCATCAAAAACATCTGCTCCGAGCTGTTGTTTGATGGTTTGTGTTGTACAAAAGGATCAGAGGTTCGACAGTTCAGGAGTTGTTTTGTTCTCGAGAATTTGAAATGTTTTGGACAGCGTATGAAAGCCTTCAGCTACTTGTGAGAAGTGAGTTATCCACAGTTATCCACAGTAATTCCAGCAGCAGAAGCACAAGATTCGATCATGTGTAGTTGATGATACTGTTACAATACTATACTTTGTTTTACTTTCTTTAATTACTCTTCATGCCGACTCCATGTTTCTCATCCCTGTCAATTCCAATTATGTTGATTAGAGTTGAAACAAATTTCAATTTGGGAAATACACGTATTCGCTTTCTTGCTAAGAGTTAGATGGGAAGATTGATAGCACTGTCATGTCTATACGGTTAATATAGAGCTACATCCAGCAGCTGGATAGCTTAGCAGAGCGTACAGTTTGGAAACAGCGAGTCTGGCTCCGTCCCTGTGCGGTTTGACAGGTGGTTTTCTGTCAGACTATTTCTTGTTAAGGTGCAGTAATTGCCATGAAGTATTTTATCAAGCAAAAATGCAATCTTTTTTTTTTTTTTTTTTTTTTTATACTTTTGAAGTGTTGGATCAGAAAAGACAAGCAATTATAATTTGTTGTGCTCTGGAAAGTTGTGATGGATATTTTTCTCTTTTTTCTGAAATTTTGTATTAGTTTATTATTATTAACTCTAAAAAAAAGTTTCGTGGCTGATTAATCGATAATGAAAATAATTATTAGTTGCAATCTTGCAATGTTTCTGCTGATCCAGTGTTTTTCTGCTTCTCTTTGTTTACTTCCTGTTCTCGATCAGCTTCACGGAGACTCACAGGCAAAAATCCAGCGAATTCTGCAGCTGATTTCCGGTGGAGGTCTGTCCATTACAAACTCCCACCTCTTGTGTGGAGACTTCCTCTACAGTGGACACACTGTGATGCTCACCCTCACCTACCTATTCATCAAGGAATGTGAGTACTCAAAGCATCACTTATTTGTTTGCTTTGTTTTAAATAATTTATGAGAATTTCCCATGAATAATATATAAATTACATTGTCTGTTTCCATTCTCATCCCATGTAGCCCACAGTATTTCATCATACAGCCACACGTTGACTATCTACGAACAATTAGGATGAAATAGCTGCATGTGTTGCCACTGTTATTGCTTCTCTGTCCCATGTTGTAGAACGTGAGATTTCCATGTCTTTTTATTATAAAGCAGGTCTAAGGGCTATATAATTACTGTAAAAGTATCAAAATGCTTAATCCATGGAGTTATACACACAGTATTCAGAAACTGTGCCTTTAATCGAGCCATCCGGATTTGTATACGATTGGGTTATCATAAGTTTAGAAATATATAAACCATTTCTCAGTTTTAAACTTAAACATTCCAGCTGTGTTCCCAGTTTATGCTGCAATCCATCGTACTCAAAAAATGGTCCTCCGAAACGTGACACGGCAAAGGAACGGCCATTCAAGTCAGAGTTCCAAGTTGGAAACCAAGTTTGCCAACATAAACACGCCTGACGTCACAGCAGCCATGGCGTGCTGACGTGAATTACCTAATTTTTAACTCCATGTAGTGTATAATGCAGTGTTTGTGTTCTGAAACTTACTGCAACTAGCAGCCATTTCCATTCAGTTGATTTGTGCTCTGTGAGCATGCGGTACTACTCATCTACTCCTGTCTCTTTTAACAGGGTTCCCGCAGATCCTTGAAATGTCTTAAATTCGTTTTTCAGGAGGATTCTCTAATTGTTAATTAACAGTTGGTTACTTTATACTGCAGATGCACTGGGACGCATTTAGATCGGAAGTCGTTGAAATGCGCTGAAACGAAGAGTTTCAGACAGAGGGTGGTAGAGGTATTTTCGGACAGACAGTATGAGAAAAAAATTAGTTTTTTAAAAAGATTAAAGCATGTAAACGTTTTTTAGTAGAAACCCAAAATACACATATTGAAACTGTAAATGTCCATATGTCCCCTTTAAACACTCAAATATTCAAAGTTTGGCAACAGATATCTCAAGATATGTCATGTGGATAATGTGCACAAATATGCTGTGAGGATGAGATATTACAAGCAGAGGTTGTTCTAAATTCTCCTTATAACCATGTTCCTTGCTGTAGCGCTGCTTGTCTGTGTGTTGCCACATTGCACTGAAATGCTTGACTGCCTTTAAACAGTTAAAATATGGAAGAGCAGACCACAAATGTATGTTGTCATAAATATGTCCAACACTCTTGTCTTTCCTTCCCTCTCTCTAAAGACTCGCCACGGTCGTTTTGGTGGTACCATCTGATATGCTGGCTGCTGAGCGCCGTGGGTGTGGTGTGCATCTTGGTGGCACATGAGCACTACAGTGTGGATGTGGTCGTGGCCTATTTCATCACCTCCCGCCTGTTCTGGTGGTACCACACCATGGCCAACTTACAGGTCTGAACACAGCTTTACACTGGGTGGCTGCTTGTGTGTGTGTGTGTTGGAGTGTAAGAGAGGGGAAAAAAAGAGAGCTTTCAGAGCTGATGGTTCTCCTCTCATTGAACCTTGTTACACATGAATCATTATGAATGGAGGACTTTACTGTCAGTCTGGTGACAAATGGCTGTATCTGGTTCACAGAGTTTACCTCAAGTGTACCAGCTAAGAGTTCCATGTCAGCACAGTAAAGTATTACAGTTTTTGTTTTGATGAAATGGTCTATCTATTACATGTAATTATATATTTAGAGTAAGTACAAGTCTATTTTTAACCCGAGTGTCAGAACTGGATATCATTTCAGTCAGTCAGTATTCTAAACACGGTGACTTACCCCCTCTACTGGCCAAAGAATAGACAGTTGATGGGGTGGTACCAAGCAAAATCCTTTTTTCAAGGGATATTTAAATCATATGGTTAAACACACATAAATCACAACGTGGCTGCTGACTTCATTGAAAATATTATTTAGTTTTTCAGTTCCTCTATTCAGATTATTTTAGTTTTCATGCATCTATGTATGTTGTAAATGAATATGGATTTAATGTAATTTGCAGTTGCAACATACAGATGAACTGGTTTCTACAGTAGTAGGTAGCATTAGAAAAAACAAAAGAATACAAAGAAAAAGACAGAAATAGGCAGAGAGAGCAGCATTCTAATGAAAATCCTAATCACGTAACTGTTGGATAAAGTAATGAACAAACGGCAAGAGGCACTTAAGCACTGAAGCTTCATATTCATTTTGGATAAACTTTAGACTGTAATTTTGTCACCCGTCTCTATTGTACATTGGCATGTGAGTATTAGATTGATAGATCAATAAACTTTATTTCAGACTCAGGGTCCAGATAGACAATTACATACAAATGACATACACACACAGGTACAGTGCATCCGGAAAGTATTCACAGCGCTTCACTTTTTCCACATTTTGTTATGTTACAGCCTTATTCCAAAATGGATTAAATTCATTATTTTCCTCAACATTCTATACACAACAACCCATAATGACAAAGTGAAAACTGTTTTTTGCAAATTTTTGCAAATCTATTAAAAATAAAGAACGAAAACATAACATGTACATAAGTATTCACAGCCTTTGCTCAATACTTTGTTGAAGCACCTTTGGCAGCAATTACAGCCTCAAGTCTTCTTGGGTATGATTCCACAAGCTTGGCACACCTATTTCTGGGCAGTTTCTCCCATTCTTCTTTGCAGAACCTCTCAAGTTCCATCAGGTTGGATGGGGAGCGTCGGTGCACAGCCATTTTCAGATCTCTCCAGAGATGTTCAATCGGGTTCAAGTCAGGGCTCTGGCTGGGCCAGTCAAGGACATTCACAGAGTTGTCCCGAAGCCACTCCTTTGTTATCTTGGCTGTGTGCTTCGGGTTGTTGTCCTGTTGGAAGATGAACCGTCGCCCCAGTCTGAGGTCCAGAGCGCTCTGGAGCATGTTTTCATCGAGGATGTCTCTGTACATTGCTGCATTCATCTTTCCCTCAATCCTGACTCGTCTCCCAGTTCCTCCCGCTGGAAAAACATCCCCACAGCATGATGCTGCCACCACCATGCTTCACTGTAGGGATGGTATTGGCCAGGTGATGAGCAGTGCCTGGTTTCCTCCAGACATGACGATTGGGATTCAGGCCAAAGAGTTCAATGTTTGTTTGTTTCATCAGACCAGAGAATTTTGTTTCTCATGGTCTGAGAGTCCTTCAGGTGCCTTTTTGCAAACTCCAGGCGGGCTGTCATGTGCTTTTTACTGAGGAGTGGCTTCCGTCTGGCCACTCTACCAAACAGGCCTGATTTGTGGAGTGCTGCAGAGATGGTTGTCCTTCTGGAAGGTTCTCCTCTCTTCATAGAACACTGGAGCTCTGTCAGAGTGACCATCGGGTTCCTGGTCACCTCCCTGACTGAGGCCCTTCTCCCCCGATCGCTCAGTCTGGCTGGGCGGCCAACTCTAGGAAGAGTCCTGGTGGTTCCAAACTTCTTCCATTTCCGGATGATGGAGGCCACTGTGCTCATTGGGACTTTCAATGCTGCAGAAATTTTTCTGTACCCTTCGCCAGATCTGTGCCTCGATACAATTCTGTCTCGGAGGTCTACAGATAATTCCTTGGACTTCATGGCTTGGTTTATGCTCTGATATGCACTGTCAACTGTGGTACCTTATATAGACAGGTGTGTGCCTTTCTCAATCATGTCCAATCAACTGAATTTAGCACAAGTGGACTCCAATCAAGTTGTAGAAACATCTCAAGGATGATCAGTGGAAACAGGATGCACCTGAGCTAAATTTTGAGTGTCATGGCAAAGGCTGTGAATACTTATGTACATGTTATGTTTTCGTTCTTTATTTTTAATAGATTTGCAAAAAACAGTTTTCACTTTGTCATTATGGGTTGTTGTGTATAGAATGTTGAGGGAAATAATGAATTTAATCCATTTTGGAATAAGGCTGTAACATAACAAAATGTGGAAAAAGTGAAGCGCTGTGAATACTTTCCGGATGCACTGTATAGTATTGTTTTAAGACATACTAAAAGAATATGTGAACCTATTCTTTGATATTGGTAAAAAGGATGAGATGTTCTTGGTGTAACTTTTACTCTCCTAGGCCACTTAGACAACCATAAAAACAAAAGGTCCAAATGCTTCATTCTTGCAACATGGCTATGAGACATGCAATCGCACCAAAAGCAACTTTTAAATCATTTAAACAAGTCACATTAGGACCAAAAAAATGTGTTTGGTCTGTTCATCAGCAGCACTTTAAGCTACATCTCTTGTATGGACGTTATGTAAACAAAATGTTTTCCTGTTATTACTGACGTTATTCTAAAGCAGGGGTGTCCAAACTTTTTTTCAAAGAGGGCCAGATTTGATAATGTGAAGATGCCAACAGTCCCTGCTGACATTATTTTAAACAATACAAGTAGCCTTGTAGATAAAACGGGGATGAATTTATATCATTGTATAAAGAGTGACATGAGAAGATCAATCTCATGTCTGTAAGTTAAATCAGCTATAATCACTATTTTACAGTGATTAGTGACTCGTCTAAAACATTTTAAAAAAGGAATAACTTCAATAGAAGCATTCTATACACTGTAGCTTATTTACATTCTATTAGAATGTAAAGAAGTTACATTCTGATACAATGTAACTTCTTTACATTCTATTAGAATGTAAAGAAGTTATTCAAAGAGGGCCAGATTTGATAATGTGAAAATGCCCAAGGGCCAACAGTCCCTGCTGACATTATTTTAAACAATACAAGTAGCCTATACATACATTGTTATTTAATCATTTTATTTTCAATGACAGCAAATAGCAATGTAACCAAATGTAAGCATTCATGTGTGAACAAATCTCAACAACTATTCTGCCTTTCTTTCACATCTTGAAAGTCAGATAACACAAAGAACAAGCCATCTAAAAGCTAATTACATAGAAACTGATCAATATTCTCACCTCAAGACTCAAATCTTAAATGTGACTTAGTGAGGGTAATGAAAAGTTGTCTCACATTTAAGTTCAACACACATGAAACAGGCTAACGAAAAAAATCAAGTTGTCTCTTAGTATCTGATGATAGCTCTTCAGTGTTACGAGCCAGGCAAACATTAGCAAACTCGGTCTTCTTCTCGGGGCAAATGTTTTCTGCTATTTTCGTAACACATTCTTTGATAAACTTTGTCATGTTTGTCATGTTTAGCAGTTAGCATGGCCACTTGGTAGCTTACTTTGATGATGTTTTCATGTGAAAAGGACCGCTGCTGTGTGGCCAAGTTATCTTGGAGTTGTTTCACTTTTCTAGCACGGTCGCTCTCTGATAGCTTGTTGTAGCATTAGCATGTTTGGTCTCGTAGTGTCTCTTTACATTATATTCCTTAAACAAGGCAACAGTCTCATGGCAAATTAGGCAGACACAATTGTTTCGGTTTTCGGTGAAAAAAATATTGCGACCTCCACCTCTCCTGGAAGCGGCGGCCCTCGTTATCGACTTTCCTTTTTTTTTACTTGCCGTAACATGACAGGTCAAGGGTCAGAGCCAATTTCAAACAGCCAGACAGTTACAGAGTGGTTCTGCCACCATGAGGTAGAAAGAGGAATTGCATGTTGAATTTGTATGATTTATTCATTCCGTTTTGACTGTGCTGGCGGGCCATAAATAATGCATTTTAAGACAGAAGGTGCGGGCCATATAAAATCTGACCTCGGGCCGTGATTGGCCCGCGGGCCGGACTTTGGACATGCCTGTTCTAAAGGATAACTTTTTTCTTTCTTGACAGACTCTGAAATGCTCGCTGAACAACTACCTCACCAACACCTGGTGGAACCCACTGTTCAACTTGATGGAGAGGAACGTCCAAACCTCGGTGCCGTGCTCTTACAGTTGGCCCATCACCTGGCCTCCAGCCTGCCTTAAGAACCCCTGCAAGAAGTACTCCATAGTACAGAGCACACGAGAGGAATGATATGACCCCGATGCCCCCCTGTCCATGAACCGCAACATAGTGATACCAAATGCATAGCTATGAAAGAAATATCTCTGCAAAAATGAAGGATAATCATCTCGTCTATGTGTGTTCTTTGTAGATGTAATTTATTTATGAGATAAACTCCTGCAAAGTCCTCATTGTTTTTGTCACTCAGCTTCTACGAACAATTTGTTGCAACAGACTGGCAGGTTTGTTACAGGTTTGCAAGACTTGATTTTGGATATGCTACTGTAACTTTTTCATACTGCGTGTGTTGACGGGGTTTACCTCAATATGATAACAATGTCCTCAAGTCACAAGGTGCCTTAGTGTGTTAAAGGTCAGTAGGTGTACCACAACTGCCATGAGTCTTGATATATTTTAGTTTTTTCATTTTATTATTATTATTATTATTATTCATTTTGTATTCATTTTAGTAGCCTTAAGTGTGTATATCCACAGCTGTAGTCTAAACATTGTAATGTATTAAAGTTGAACTATACTAAGGCTTCAGTGTGTTTTTTGATTTAATGAATGAAGTCATCATTATGCTGTATACTGCAACTGCATGTTTTAGACAACTTAAATATATATTTAATGGATCTCTTCAACCTTGGAAGATTCATCAAGTCACAAGAGATCATTTTGTTAAATAACTCCTTTCATACCATGTCACTTACTTTGTAGGCTTTATGTCATGTCGTTTATCATGGCCTTACATGTCGCATGGCTTGATCATCTCCTCTTCCATGTACATTATCCCTGACATCCACGTTAGATCAGAAACTTTCAGAAAACAATATATCCCTGAGAATTCGAATGCAATGTTTGTGGAAACCATCTATTTGTTCCCAGCTCAGTCCTCAAACTCATGGATCCTGAATGCCATGTATGTTGTTGCACCGTACAGGGTTCAAATATTCCTGGCACACAAAAAGCGTCACGGAGAAATGCTGCAGCTGTCTAAATCCAGAAAAGAGAGTGCCGAAAAGCTGAGCATGAATGGTGAAAAACTAACTCTAGATTCATCATGACATCTACCAAAGAGTTTCATCCATGTGCTAAACAATCATTTTTCTCAGACAACATCAACAAACTGGTAAAGTTATGAATTATTTTGATTTAAACACAGACTCTGCTAACTAGGATGACATGTGGAATTACTAATGGCTCCTTCCTTGGACCTCTGCTTTTTAAAGCTATCGGCAGAATCATACAAATCATACATTGCAGATGATACTCAGCTATTATTGATTCATATCTCATTTTAAACATATATCAAGTCAATAACAAAGTTTGTCTATTATCAGCTTTAAAATACAGCAGGACTGTGAGGATACATGTGTAAACCAGATTTAGAAAAACTAATTCATGCTTTTGTGTCAAATAGGTGAGACTGTAATGGTCTTTTCTCAGGTCTGTCCGAGAAAGCATTAAAGCAGCTTTAGCAGTTCTCACAAAGACTAAGAAAGCTGAACACATTACACAGATTCTCAGGTCTCTGCACATGGCTACCAGTCAGTTATAGAATTGACTTTTGCCCGTCTACCTGTTGTCCAGGACTTTCAAGGCAGTTTGATATTAAAAGTAAGTGCAACAGTAACGGTTTCTTCCCCCAACTGCAGTCAGCACAGTCATGTCAGAGCAGCACAGAGAAAACATCAACTTAACAGCACAGAATCTGCAGCTGTGGACAGAAAAGACCAACTTAGAGAGACAGACAGAAGAGCTGACCAGAGAGAGAGACGGGCTCAACTGGACCGTCGGAGTCATCCTGGAATATGACAACTTCCCAGTGAATACACACTGCCCACAGAAAGGTGAAAACATTGTGTACTTTTTGTCAGCAATGGAAGTACATTTACTCAAGTACTGTACTTTATACAAAGTCAAAGTATTTATACTTCACTTGAGCCTTTACGAGGCAAATATTGTAACTTTACAATATCACTCACTCTGACAGCTTTAGTTACATTTCAGATTACAATTTTACATCCGCTTCCTGTCTAGTGAAAACCAATTATCTCCAAATTTGGTGGTTTTGAATTAAAATGTTTGTGATTAATTGAAGCATCTTTTATGAATAGAGGAAATTCTACCACTTCTTAAACTAAATAAACTATCCAAAAAGCCTCTTGGATCAGCTGGAAAATTATCATCACAAAGCTGAAAACAGGGCTGTTTTTATGAGTTCATGAAAAGTTGACTTTTTAGAGATACATGCTTCTCACAGGACAGCGCCGCTACAAACATGATGATTTTGATGGAATATGATGCATTGCTGTAGATTAAACTGCCCAACAGTATAGGAGTTATTAGCACACATTCAAACATCTACAGCAGTAAAATGCAACATGCACATTATAGGGTCAGTGTGTGGCCTTCAGGGGATCTATTAGCAGAAATGGAATATAACATTCATATGTTTTTATTATCAACTGAAAATAAGTTTATGTTACCGAGGCCACCTGCAGAATGTATATATATATATATATATATATATATATATATAAATGTTATCTGTAATAGAAAACGATTATGATTTAGTTGTCTCGTTCTTGTTGAACAGTGTGTAAAGCTTGCCTGGATGGCTGGGTGCTGTTCCAGTCAAACTGTTACATGTTTTCAACATCTGAATATTACTCCCAATGGAGGAATTGGGAGGTAAGCCGCGATCACTGCAAACAAATTAAGGCAGATCTGGTGGTGATTGAAAGCCAAGAGAAACAGGCAAGACTGATTTAATTTGATCTATTTTTCTATTTTCATAGGCAGAGATAGAAATGAATCATGTCCAAAACTGTCAACACATGAAACAAAGATATTATATATTTATATATATAGTTAGTTAATCCTTTCATTATAATTGTCTAAATAGAATGTTTTGCATTGCAACTGAAACTGCAGTCTAAAGTTTGATTTGCACTTATATTTTGATATTTAACCATTTTATTTATATTTTTCCTACCTGAATCTTTTTGATCTTCTTTAATATAAATACATTGCATTCACTTTTATTTATCTAACCTGTGTCTGCGTAAATAAACCTGCGTTGCCTATCATTGGCTGATACATCTGTTGTCGTCACTGTGGAAGTGCACCAATCACAACAGGTCACAACGCTGTCAGCCAATAAGAAGCCAATAACGGTCCAACATTTCTCGCTGTTTCACAACATCACAGGAAGCGCACGAGCGACGCTTTTAAATACTACTTTCACCTAACCTAGTTGGCATGTTGTTGTTTTAACGCGGTCTTTGAGGATACTCCTAAACATGGGATAGTGTTGTCAGTCCGCTGCATTTCACTTTGACGCCATGGCTTCTCTATCATGGCTGGAGCGTCTGAGCGGCGCTGCGCTGTCACAAGTCGACATGGCAGCTTGCCTAGTGTTCCTGCTCGTGTTGGGTTTGGTTTATGCACATCACAAAGGACGGGACCTCGCAAATATCCCACCAGGTCCGAAGCCGTGGCCGGTAGTCGGCAACTTCGGCTTCTTCCTCGTCCCCTCTTTCATCCGGAAGACGTTTGGGCATAAATCAGACAGCGCCGACAAGAGCGCCATGATTGTTTTAACGGAACAAGCTCAGGTGTATGGTAACATCTACAGCATCTTTGTAGGGAGTCAGCTGATGGTGGTGCTGAATGGCTACGAGGTGGTCAAGGATGCACTTTCAAACCATCCCGAGGTGTTCTCCGACAGACCAGATATCCCTTCTGTCACCATCATGACCAAACGCAAAGGTAAGCAACTGATCCTCAGCCTTATCTCCATGTTAAGTAAACATCAACAACTCAGTTTCTAATGTATGCGATACACCTAGCTGGAGTAATGGAGTGTAATGAGAATAATGGTTGTATTGACAGTAGTGATACTAGTTTATTAGTGGTAGTAGAAGTAGCCTGCTGACAATTGCAACTGGGTATTTATGGGTATGTTACAGTTTAATGAAACTGACAAAATGTATCATCTCCCCCCCCCCCCCTTTTCTGAACTTCAGGGATAGTCTTTGCACCTTACGGGCCAGTGTGGAGAAAGCAGCGCAAGTTTTGCCACAGCACACTCCGAAACTTTGGCCTGGGGAAATTGAGCTTGGAGCCTTGCATCCAGCAAGGCCTGGCGACCGTCAAATCGGAGCTGCTGCAGCTGAGTGAGAGGTCGGGCTCCAGCGGCGTGGACCTGGCCCCGCTGATCAGCAACGCCGTGTCAAACGTCATCTGCTCGCTGATCCTGGGACAGCGTTTCCACCACGAGGACCGCGAGTTCCGCAAGCTGCTGGACCTGATGGATCGTGGGCTGGAGATCTGCGTGAGCAGCCCCGCGGTCCTCATCAACGTCGTCCCACTGCTGTACTACTTGCCCTTTGGGGTGTTCAAGGAGCTGCGTCAGGTGGAGGGAGACATCACGGCGTTCCTGAAGGGGATCATCGCAAAGCATCGGGAAACATTAGATCCTGCCCACCCGAGGGATCTCGTAGACATGTACTTGATGGAGATGTTGGCCCAGCGAGCTGCTGGAGAGGAGAACAGCAGCTTCACAGAAGAGTATCTCTTTTATATAATAGGAGATCTCTTCATCGCTGGCACCGACACCACCGCGAATTCAGTGTTGTGGATCATGCTCTACATGGTGCTACACCCTGATATCCAAGGTACAAGTAGCAACAGTCCTTTTCAGACAAATGTTTTATGTTGCAGAACTGAATGTGAAGTGTTTTTAGGAGGATACAAATCACAGATTTGGACATCTGCTGGGGAAACCCACAGCTCGGAACACTTCCTGGTTTAAGGACAACAGAATGTTGATTATGCATTTAACCACTTCTGCAACTCTTGCACGACATCCATCAGCGCATCAAAGCGTCCGTCTGACGACCGCTTTCTAGCACTTTGAAATGATTTGAACTGGCCCAAAGCCACACTTATTTCGCACTCGTTTGCCGAGATGAGGACTTCTTTAATCATCCAACAATGACGTGCATAATGTTTTTCCCTCATATTTGATTTCAGACAAGGTCCAGGCAGAGATCGATGGAGTGGTGGGCACACGGCACACCCTGTCTTTGACTGACAAGGGAAGTTTGCCTATTACTGAAGCCACCATCATGGAGGTGCAGAGACTGACTGTTGCGGTTCCTCTGGCTATTCCTCACATGGCCTCCGAGACAACAGGTGAAGTATTTATGTCAATGATCAACTTTTCAGGTTTCAGAGTCTCAGATAATGATTGTATCTCAGGGATGATAAAGATCTACTGAGCTGAATTTTGTTGATTTGTCGTAATTTTTTCCCGTCCAGAGTTCAGAGGCTACACTATTCCGAAAGGAACAGTTATTGTGCCCAACCTGTGGTCTGTCCATAGAGATCCCACAGTATGGGACGAGCCAGACACTTTCAACCCAGCACGCTTCTTAGACGAGGAGGGAAAGTTGCTCAGGAAGGAGTGCTTCATCCCATTCGGGATCGGTATGCCGTTCCTTACTCGTATTGGCCGTATCACCCATCTATCAATGCGTCTTAATTGTCCATGCCCCAATGCGCTAATAATGTATCTTCCAGGTCGCAGGGTGTGCATGGGTGAACAGCTGGCGAAGATGGAGCTGTTCCTGACGGTTACCAGCTTACTGCAGGCCTTTAAATTCCGACTTCCAGAGGGAGCGCCTCCTCCTACGCTGACCGGACGATTCGGCCTGACGCTGGCTCCCTGCCCGTACGGCGTGTGTGTGAGCCCTCGGAGATGAAACGCTGGAATGTTCTGTTCCAGCAGATTTTCTCCAAATCAAAAACCTTTACCAACCGCAATGTGGGTAAAGGTCTCGTAGAGAGACGATATAATCTGTGCATAATGGAGAAAAAAAAGTGTGTTCTGATTGGAATGTAGCTTCTTTATGGCTGCATATCATCTGTTCATCTCTACAATGCTATGATCCAAAGCAGCTTTTAATCCTCTCATTTAGGAAGTGAGAACCATTGAATGTTTAATGTATAAATATATTTACTTGATAATTAAGTTATAATTAAGGTCTACAATCAGTTTTATGATTCATGCCACTGAGAAATTAGCACACGTGTTATTAGGGCATTAGGATAAGAAAGACTTTTAAAATATATTTTCCTTACGGATGTGATGAATTGTTGGCAATGTGTCAATAAAGAGTTTATCTTAATAATGCTTACCTCAATGTATCATGAATATATATTGTGTTCAATAACGTTTTTGTGTACAATTGTTGACATTTTATAATGATTGTGTTGTAGCCCTGTGAAAAACATAAGGACATCTTTTTAGCCAAACAGTAGAAGGAAAAATTGTCTCAATGCTAGAAACTTTGTTATAGAAACAAACAGAACTTCAATATCATAATTCCAATCTGAAAGAACAAACTGATCTCAAATTATGATCATTTTGTCATTGTCATTTTGAAAAATAAGAAAAGAGTTGATGAGAAACGCACAGCCCAGGGCTTAGTGTTGTTTTGGCACTTTTTATGAGGTGTTTAGTGAAGAGTTACAATCAGGTGGAGGGAAGTGAATTATGATTGTAACAAAAACACATATCCATATATCTCAAAGCTGGAGAAGAGACTGCAAGATGAGACTTTCTAGACCAGCTGACAAAATACAATTGAAATATGATGCATTACTGTTCATGCGTTATATTAGAATGCTTCACCTTGAACAGACAGTCGGCACATTTTAAGTTAACAGACAAGATTACAAGTATTTTTACATTGTGTATTGCAGAATCTGAATATTCGTGTAGAATTCCTGTCCAGGGGTTTTTGACATGCAACACTTTTAAGGAACTATTTGTGTACATGTTTAATTTGGGAGTTTTTATACTGTATCTGTGTGAAAGGTCGTTGTGCGACGTGATCACGTGACCGCCCGACCTTCCTCCTACTTCTTCAGTGTGCCCGGTCTGATCTGATCGTCCCGCAGCAGGCTGACACCGATCACACACATCATGGCGTTCTTCACTCACCAGATCTGCAGAGGTTTGTCGTCCTCGGCTGTGAGGAATGTCGTTATTAAACATGTGACGGTCATCGGAAGTGGGCAGATGGGTGCGGGAATTGCACAGGTAAGCAACCAAATGTTTAGCCATGTAGCTAGCAAAGTAGCTTCATTACAGTTAGTGGAGCAGCTGCTCTTTAGCGGAGGTGGGGGCGGTTGCGCAGACGTACATTTGCCAAACCAAACCAGTTTATTTCAACAAAGCACCTTTGTGTCGCTTGCAAGTTGTCCAACCTGCAAAATGTGACATATCATATCATTCTTTCAAAATAAAAGCCTGTCGTTGGATTATATTTCGTTGAGAGTGAATGGAGTGTCTTGTCTCCACAGTACAACCACACATTGATCCCTTGAGGAAGTTGTGTTGTGAAATAGCTTGGTTGTCATCCATTAAAACACAGTTGTCACCTTGTGGAGTGACATAACGAGATAAGACTCAACTCTGATGAACTGCAGGATGCACATTTGGCCACATGGTGTCGCTCGCCATAGAAACTGGAGAATTTGAGCTGTGTCTCAAGTACATAATATTGTATACTACACAATATACACAGTATCTTAATTTTGCCCACACATCATCACTGACATTGACGGCTGTGTTTCTAGTTATTTTGACCTAATTTCTTTCTGAAAGATTGCTGCATCAACTGGTCACTCGGTGACGCTCGTGGACACAAATGACGAAGTCCTTAAAAAGGCCGTCAAAGGAATTGAAGGGAACCTCAAAAGAGTGGTCAAGAAGAAGTTTGCTGACAAGCCAGAGGTGAGACGGTAGATCCCCAGACCAACACCAACAAATAAACACCAAAGTAAGAGTGAAATGTGATGAATTGATGTTGTTTCAGGCGGGTCAAGAGTTCATCCAGAAAGCCCTGCAGAACGTGTCAACCTCGACAGATGCTGCATCTGTAGTTCAGGCCTCGGATCTCGTGGTGGAGGCCATCGTGGAAAATCTAATAATCAAGCAGGATCTCTTCGGTGGGCTTGACAAGCTGGCACCAGCGTGAGCGTCGTTCTGTTTCTGTGACATTTTTTTTTTAGCTGTATCGGTTAAATTAGAAGCTCAATACTGTTAATGTTCATTTCTAAATCTAAGACCAAGTTTTGATCGGAGACGGAAGTTGGCACGGTACATTCGGTGGCTTTAGTGAAGGAGAATGAAATGGAAAGTTCTGAAGTTTTATTATTAACTGCTGTCTATATTATGTTTTATGTATGCATCTGTTTTTTCTGCACGCTTTTTTTTTTTTTTAGACACACCATCTTTGCCAGCAACACATCCTCCCTGTCCATCACGGACATCGCCAGCTCCACCAACAGGCTGGATAGATTTGCCGGCCTTCACTTCTTCAACCCAGTCCCTGTGATGAAGCTGGTAGAGGTATGACCCCGCAGTTATCTTCCTACAGAATGGGGTTTCTAAAAAGGGTTCAGAGGGATGAAAGAGAAGATCATTTACACATAGATATGCATCCTTTTATTAGTTATTAAACAGAAATTAATACAGTATGTCCAAACAAGTAATTTTCTTAAGAGTACACCGGCACAGTAAAGTGTACTCTGAAAACACAAATGCAGAAAGTGAGTGGCTGTTAAAGATGTTTTACCTGGATGAGGCTGCAGGCCTTGAGGACTCCTGCTCACACAGAATATTGTCATCTTCCTTTTTGCAGTAAGCTTTGACTTTCACTGTAGAGGAGTTTTATTTTAATTCAAATACTCAGAGACAACTGAATCAGAAAAGTAAACGCCATCCATCCAGCAGCTCAGTTAGGCTTAATCTTTCTCACTTTTCTCAACAGGCAGAAGGATCCGCTAGAGAACAAAACAGATCTTGAATTAAGTTTGTTTTTAAACGTTAAGTCCCATTTTTCATTAAGATACAGTAATATAAATATAGTCTTGATTTGGTTGTTGTATTCTTCTTTTCTGCTTAATGCTTAAAGGCCTACCGATTTTGTCGTAGTTGCAGCAATGCAATAGTCTATAAAAGAAAGTAGCAACAGCCAACAGTTTAGCCTTCAAGTCATCTTGCTATTGGCCGCTCCAGTCACCACGTCGTAGACTGGGCCGGTGGGGCTGGTAACGGCTCATATTATGCTAATTGCTACATGTAGTTGTGTCTTACGGGGCTTGAAAGAAGTCGAATTAAGTCTTGAGTTCAAACTGCTGCAATGTGTCTCCCTCCTATTGATAAAAAAATATTAGACCTTATTTAAAACCTCTAATCATAAACTACAATTATTGATTGTGTGAGAAATACAAACGGGTTGAGGGGTTTGATTTTTTTTTTTTTAACTTTGATGTAGGCGGGATCAAGAGGAAGCTAGTGTTGAATTAGTTTACGCTACATGGCTGTGAGGGCACCTGTTAGGAATCAGAATACATATTGTTTTACAGTTAACATATTCAATTGTTGAAGTAATTTAAAATATTTGTGTTTCAAATATTTAAAATTAATTTATTTAGGTGACTTTAAACTACTTGTCAGCTGATGGAGGCGCAACACCGCCTCCCTCTATTGGCCATCCGCCTCTGCATTTTGAAAAATGTGCTTATTCACTTTCTTACCGACACTTAACTAGAGGAAATTACTTTTATTTCACGCTCATGTCTGTGTGGTAAATGTAAAGCTACCACAATCAGCTGGGGTGCCAGTAGCTCAGTCCGTGGGATCTAGCTTGGGAACCGGATGTTGGCCTGTTCAAATCCCAGGTCAGAGACACTTTTATATTGCTGGTAACAATTAATTAGAATCAAATCTGCTTAAGTGTTAATCTTTCACAGGTCATTGGAATCTCAGCAACAAGCCAAGAGACTCTGGATTGTCTCCTGAACTTCAGCAAAATACTGGGAAAAACTCCCGTGTCCTGCAAGGTAAGATTTTCTGTCTGACGTCATCGTAGCTGTCGTCTCTTAACGGCCCACTCAGCAGCCTCCGACGTCTCTTTGTTCAGGACACGCCAGGATTCATTGTAAACCGCCTACTTCTTCCCTACATCATAGAGGCCGTCCGAATGTATGAGAGAGGTATGTATACCTGCATGTGCACCTGTGTGTTATGTCAATAGTAAAGCTTGTGTATTGTTACTCATGATGCAATGAAGAAAAATAAGAAGAAAGGTCAACTCATTCTCCTTTTTAAATACAACCATACATCTTTTAAATACAAGTTTCTCTCCTTTTACCACACTTTAACACACTTCATTCAAAATGAACAAACACAAAGTAAAAACCTCAAACTGTCTTGGTTTGTCTTTCCACTGTTTCAACAATCTGCTCCGGTTTGATCACAATAAGCCCTCAAATCACAGAGTTGGATGTGAAAATATCCTCGCTTCGCTGGGTTTCAAACAGCATTAAATATTGAGTTTCAAATACAGTATCCTTTAGTATAATCTTGTAGTTTTTGATTGATATCGTATCTTTGTATGGTTACGGTTTTGTTTTTCTGTTCTCTCCTCAGGTCATGCATCCAAAGAGGACATTGATATTGCCATGAAACTCGGTTGTGGTTATCCCATGGGACCCCTTGAGCTCGCAGACTATGTAGGACTAGACACGATGAAGTTCATCATGGATTGTGAGTAAAACTATGTGGGGAATATAAGTATGCTATAACCGGTGGTGGTGGATTGTTACTAAGTTCATTTACTCAGGTACTGTACTTGAGTACAAATTTGAGGTACTTGTTCTTTACTTGACGCCTTTCTTTTCACGCCTCTTACTACTACGACCCAAAAACATGTCGGAAGGAAATACTGGACGACATCTTTAGTTACTTTACCAATCCAGATTTTTTTTTGCCATTAAAATGTACAAGTACAGCTAATTGATAACTATTTTGAAAACAGTTTTAATTCAAGTTCCTGCCTCACAAATTTGCGGCTTAGTTTAATGATTCACACTGTTTTCACACAGAACTTTTACAAACCAATCGCTTAATGGAGGAAATGATCAGCAGATTGATCCACAATAAAAATAATTAGTTGCAGTCTTATACAAAGTATTTTAAAAATAAGCTCCACCTCAGTCAACTCCTGTTTTCCATTAATCCAGGAGTAAAAATACCCTGATATATTTAAGTACAGTACTTGTACAATACAACAGTCACACGGCCAATTATAAGCATCGAGTACTTTTACTTAAAATAACCCTCAATACATTTTCCTGATTTATACTTGCAACTGTTTACTTAATTAACATTTGTATGCAGGGTAGAGTTTAGAGTATTTTTACAGTTTGGTATTAGTACTTTTACATAATTAAAGGATACTTCCTCCACCACAGGATATGAATTGAATTTAAAAGTGTGACGGCCTGTGATAATATAAAACCGCTGCAAAGGAGAAACAAAGCTCGTTCAAATGAACTGATGTGTTAAATGTCGAACACTTAACTTGTTTTTGCTACTGCCTATCTTTAGATTGGTCTGCAGCGAATCCAGAGAACCCCTCCTTCGCCCAGAGTGAGTTGCTGAACAAGTTGGTTGCGGAGGGCAAATTCGGCAAAAAGACAGGAGAAGGATTCTACAAGTACAAGTGATGTACTCACGCCACTGAAACTAGTCAGAACCTCCGAGAGTAAGCCATCCAACAGGAACTGATTAGAAGCGGAAATAGAAAAAGTGCCTTCTCTAATAAAGGCCGACTTTTGTCTGTCAGTCCATTTTCTGATGGACGTCCACTGAATGACGTCTTTTTGTGTGTGAAGAGATTCAATCAGATTAAAATCGTTTTTTCAAATACTTGGTGTCTGTTCTCATTGTAGGTGCGGTTTTGACTGCCGTGCAGATGCATACAGAACTGGGTAATATTTATGATTAACATAAAATGTGAATGCTTCTGATATCTACTAGCATCAGTCAAATTAATATTGGTGGTACAATAACACAACAAAATGTATTGGACTTGCTGTGACCTGAGGCATTCGGCTGTGCTTACTATATAATGTGTTGTGTACATCCTTGAGCTGTAACAGACGTGTTCATTAAATTTCCTTACTCATACAACATTTGCAAGGCCCTTTTTTTTTTTTTTGTGTTCATTTGAAGACTTATGGTTACCTCCACGAGCTCTAGTCGTCTTCTTCCCTGCCTCTGCTGGCACATTGCTGCTCATCGCGGCGTATTACTGCCACCTGTTGGTTAACCTGAAGCTAACGAGGCTTTATCTGTTCCAAATTAAGACAAATCAAGTGGATATCTTTCCAAAAGTCCTTGTATAAATGTGCAGGCACGCTGTGTGTCCGGACGAGTGATTTAGAGAATCTTTCCTCCTTCAGCAGGTGAATGTGAAAACAGCCTTCTTGTGTCAAACGCTGCATGTACATCATTGTGCACAGTTCAGCTCGAACATCAAGGTGAAGTAAAAGGCAAAAGCCCTTTGAGAGGAGGGCCACTACTGTATACGAACAACTGACATACTCTTTATTAAAGTTAACCTTTTATTTAATCTATATGCTATTTCTACTTGCTTCTGGACATGTTAAAGGTGTATTTGATTATCCGAACCAAGACTTAAGATGGAGACTATCTTTCGTATTGTGCATGAGACAAACACGGCATTTGGGAATTTATAAATAGAATTGACTTGAACGCATAGAATGAGTCATTTGTCGGATGCTTTTGGGAACGTTTAGCCTCTTTAAATTGTCCTGTTAGACAACAGCAACACAAGGTGGTGCTGTTTTACTTGAAATGATATCTTCAGATGTGCCTATAAATACAGTTCCTTTGATCTTGGCAGTTTAATAAAACATGTTTTTTACTTCAACAATCAAACATTACCTTTAGAGTTTTTACACTATTTAAAGTCTAAAGACAATTTTTACATTGAGAGACAGGAGAGAAAAAATCTCACCCTTTAAATTGACCCAATTGATAAAGATTTATATACTCGCATGATCTAGATCTCTTTTTTTTCATTATCACAATAATTCTGTGTAGATGAAGCCCCAAGTGTTGTGTGCTTTTGGAGTTTTGAAGGCAAGTTTCCACAAAGACTTAAAACATGTTATATTCAATGTGTTTTACCTGCTTTACACCATCAGTACATACATAGCACTACCACATTATGCATAAATACATTATAATCTCCAAGGACGACACACAGACTGCTACATCTGGCACTTCCAGCTCTGGTCTTTCCACCACACAAGTGATCAAATGAGCCAATGGTGCCTTTTTTATTTTTCTTACAAAAAAAACAAAAACATGTTGAAACAGTTCAAATATGACCACTTGGGAAGCAAAATGCTATACCAAGATGACAGTGACCCGAAATATGATGATAAAAAAAGAAGGAATTCATCAAGTAATACTAAAAGAGAGCATTAAAATCATAATGTTACAGAGATGCTTGCATGGAATAAACAACATGGCTAGAGACCACACTATTAGCTACCAGAGAGAAAAGACAAAGGTCCATTGCAATAAAAGAAAGACTGCCAAGTGCTGGGGTAAATATATATATCTGCTTCATTTGTCATGTTTTAGAACAATAAAATATAGGCCTCTGAGCCATCACTCTCGCCTTTGTCCTAATGTTGCCTGCAAAAATACCAAGAAAATTGACATATCCTGACAGTTTTAAAAAGTACACATACTGAGCATTATTTTACATCTGAGCAAGACTCGAGGTCACTATTTGTTACAAATAGTTATCAAAAGAAGCCTTAAGTTTCAATTTTCTGCAAGATGCTTCAACAAGAAAAATGGCTTTCCTGTGTCCAAAGCTTATTTTTATATATACCACTATATAAAAAAAAAAAAACAATATTTAAAAATAAAAAAAAATCACTAAAATATACACCGAGAAATTGAAACAAGGGTTCAAAATACAAAAAAAAGCATTCAAAATCAAATTCAGTCTAAAATGAAAAAAGCAAATCAAAACGTTCCTTTTTTGCACCAACTGCTCAGCGACAAACTAAAAATGGCGTCTCGAGGACGTTTCGTAGACGAGATGAGATTCCTCCGGCTTCCTTAGTGCAGTCTAAAAAGAGGTGTTTGGTCAGTCGGGCGAAACCCCAAATGGTCTCAAAAATCCAGGGAGAGAGAGAGAGAGAGAGAGAGAGAGAGAATGGGGGGTGGGGTGGGGGTGCTCAGGGAGTGACTGTCGGCCTAATGAACTATACAAAGGAACCGAGGTGACAAATAACTTACAGTAACTTAGAGACAGGTGTCTGGAGTGTTTGGGCGGTGCAGTGGAGAAGTTTGTGCGCACATGTTTTTCAGTGCCGTGCCTTGGGATTGCAGTAAAGCTGATTGTAAAAAGGAAACTGACGAAACACAGACGTCAAATTGATGTGTGTGTTTTGTTTTTTGTTTTTTTTTCCGGTGAGAGAACGTGGTTGCGTGAGGGTGCTCCTACTAATCATGATTGTCTTGTTCAGTTCAGTTCAGTGTCTCTACAGCAGGCGCCTTGAGGACGCGAGTAGAGTCCAACAGGGAAGTGTTTTTGGTGGAGGTGGGGGGCATGTGACTGCGTTGAAGGAAAGGGGAGTAGGGGTGAGGAGAGATGGGTGGAGGGGGAGTGGGGTCCTCTGAGAACTGGAGGCTTTCAGTTTGGAGATTTAACGGTCTTCATGGAATCTAGCAGGCCTCCATCTCTAGCAGAGGGCCCGTAGCTGCTGCCTTCGCTTTGCATGTGGAGAAATTGTTCCGTTTTCCTCCTGGAGAGAGAAAAAAACAAACAAAAAAACAAACAAAGACAAAAGAAAAAACTTTTAAATCAACCGAACTATGAAGTCACTGCGTCTGTAACTTACACCAAAACACTGGTCACACGACACATTAACCCGAACCAGACACAGCAAGATGACTCGAGAGCGTCTCACCATGCAGGCATACCTCCACATTACCTGTCATCACCATCTACATCTTCAAATCATTGTTCATATCTTCGTAGTGTTACAGCTGATTGAATGAAAGCCTTTGCAGCTGTGTTGAGCCAAAAGCGCTGAACTACAGAGGAGGTTATAGGTCAGTGACAGGATGTGGGCCGGTATAGCTTTGATCTAGTCTGACACGGGGGTTGCCGTGACCCAGCTGGCAGTGCTATGCTCTTCTTTGCCCTAACCCTGACTGACTCATCCCTCCTCTCACTCTCTCAAGGCGAGCACCCGATTGTGTAGCTTCTGGGTGACATTTTAGGCTGCCGCCGCAGGTGGGCGATGGGAAAACAAGAAGAGGAAATACGCTCCACACAGGAGGATCCCCGCGTTGACCCGGTTAAACTAGCAGAGTTCATGGAACTGTGTCAGTAGGCGGTAATCTGAAACCAACGCGGTTCAGGTGCAGTTTGACGCCGCGGTGTCAAAATGTTACCTGACTGCTCCACAATCCACTTCGCAGGGCTCTCACAGAATTGGCCCCCTTTTTTCCCTGATGGGAAAATTGTCTGTCATGCCGCACAAGTGCTCGTTTCCCTGTCATGATCTGGGCTCGAGCTTAACATAACAGGGTTAGCTTCAGTTATTGACAAGCCAAGGATAGTTATTTTAGACCCGAGCAGCATCAAATAGAATCTGTGATCAAAGTGGAGAGGCAGAGACAGAGGTGGACGGATGCCTCCCACGCCTAAAAAAGATGGATGTTTTGTGAAGACGAAAAAAAAAGGGAAAAGAAGCGGTATTAGTTTGCTTTCCTCTTGTGGCAAAGCCAAGACTGTGTTTTTGTAGGAGAGAAGTCAGCTGATCCCTGCTGCTTGCTGCATCTTAACACTTGAAAAGTCTTAACACACACACACACACGCACACGCACACGCACACACACACACACACACTGCTTTACCACATGTGGATAAAAGGGAACAGGACAGAGGCCACCTTTCCCCGAGGAGCGCTGACCATGAGCGGCACAAAGTAGAGACTGAAAGGAGCACAGCGCTCTGAGAGAAGGAGGGAGCTCCTGTCGCTTCTATTTACCTCCGCCGCCCTCTCCCTTTTCATCCCAGGATCTCAAAGCGGGCCCGCACGCCCGGCACTGCACCCTGTTTCCTGGGGAGCATTTTTTTTTTTCCTTCCCCTACCACAGACATGAAAAGCTTTGGCCTTCCTGCCTGGGGAAGAGGCCTGAGGGGCTGCGGGCGAAGAAGCGCGTGCATGTGTGCGTCTGTGTGCACTAGTTTAAAAAAAAAACTTGGTGGTAACAGCAGGGATGTGTACTTGCGTGGTGGTTGGTTGTAGAGGGCACCAGGCCAGCTCTTCACAAGGTCCAGCCGACACAAACACTGGGATTCAGGAGCAACTTGACCTCTCCTCTCCTCCTCCTCTTCCCTCTACATTAGCGCTCAGGAATGCCGCCTGGACTTTTTTTGCAGGAAATGAAACGCTCCTCTGTTCAGAGGGCTAGCGAAGGTTTAGTCTCCCCCTTCTCCCCCCCCCCCCAATTCCTTTCCCGCTATGGGACGGCGGGAGGGAGGAAGGGGGGGAGGGAAGGAGTCGGACAAGCTCTCGCCCAGCTTTTGAAGTGTGGGAGGTTAAGATAACTGGCACAACCTCGCGTCTCAATCGCCGCTTTCACCTCCCAGGCCAAATCAAAGAGGCCGCAGCTGGGGCCCGGCTGCCTTATAGCCCCCTAACCTCCAAACCCACCGACCCACCCACCTCCTCAGCTCCGTCTCTCTCTCTCTCTCTCTCTCTCTTGCTCTCTGTCTCTCTCTCTCTCTCTACACACAGCTCTGGGGTTTCTTTTGGTGCCATTAAAAAGGAAAACACCGCCGACAAATTACTCTAAAAATATGCCAAGTGGAGAGAGGTGTCTCCAACACAGGCTGAGGCGCAGACTTTACCATGGCAGAGACAAGAGGGGGGGATACGGAGGACAAACGAGACTGAAGATAGAGATCAATGCAAGTAAAGACATGTCATAGTCATCTTGAAAGACGAATCTGGTTAGTTAAAAATAACATTTTTGTAGATTTGGCCATCTTTTTTTGACATCGTAGTTAACTGTTAAGATCTGGAAACATGGTGACATCGCTAGAAAGAAGTTTGACAGGGCAAGAAATAGTCCCTAAGTCACTTTAAACTTTTTACAATCTTTTTACAATCTTACCAAAATGTAGGAAAATAAGTTGTAATAAACCGGAATCATCCTTTATCTGTCAGGTCAAAGTCAGGGCGCACAAATGCCCTGACTAACTTTGAAGGTAGTGCTGCAAATAATTTTTTACTCCTTTATTCATGAATTTTTTTCCCGAATTTATTAAAAGATTGATTAAAAATGCAATCACGATTTACCAAGCGCAAAGCAACAAAGGCCTCGTTTTGATAGTAAACAACAGTTTACAACAGTAAAAAACTAAAATGTTGGATTTACTTCGACAACTATCAATTGATTTTCTGACCATTGACCAATTCATGGATAAAGTACGATTCAAACAACCATCACTGATGAGTGTCATGTGTTTCTGTCAGTAGCGAGGATATGAATGCTGAAGCCGCTGCCTCCCTTTATAATTTCAACCTGAGATCCAGAAAAACAATAAGTGCCATAACGTTGTTACGTCATCCAGTGAGATCAGCTCAGTCTGGCTCAGACGGACAGACTCTCGAGCTCTAGAAAGTATCGTGCACACATACACATTTAGATTAAAGTCTGGTGCGGTGGCATGTCTTGGCACGCCAGTGACCGTGGCCTGAAACATACAGCTGGCTTTCAAAAGGAGCCTCCTCTAAATACATTTGAAGCAGCACCGCTCTTAAAGACACAAGGGGGGGAAATAAAGTGAGCGGGGCAATAAAAAAAAAAAAAGCACCTGGAAGACAAAGCGATGTTTGAAACAAAACGCTCTGCACTGTCAGCACGTTCTTCAGCTCCGAGACATAACACATAAAAGAAATCGCCTCTTTAAAAAAGAAGGGCTTTGAAATTCTTAACCTCCAATCAAAAGGCAGGCTCAGGGGGAAGCATCTTTTCCACGGGGGCTATCAGAAACTAGTCAGGAGGGCCTGAAACTAAGAGGCTGAAGAGAAGGAAGAGGAAAGACAGTGTCTGTGTTAAATATTGGAGAGAAGGGAAGGGTGGGGTCTGCTTGTGGTCAAAAGGGGAACGGGGAGGGGGGAGTCACCAAAACCCCAAACCTCAGGCATGCGTGGGTGAGACTATGGGAGTACAGGAGGGTGTGGGAGGAGGAAGGAGGGGGGCGTTGCCCACATCTGAGGCGGCATCGCTGGGGGCCCGGGCAGCCGAAGTCTGGCTGTGTGCCCTTGAACAGCTCAGTCTGAGCCGCTGCAGGCCGGGGGATGTCGGGAGAAGGGGATGTGTGTGTGTGTGTGTGTGTGTGTGTGTGGGGGGGGCTACAATTACTGCTGCCTCTGCTGTGGTCTGGCTTCAAAGGCCTCCACCGCCACTCATATTCACCGTCAGGACAGAGGAGAGGTGCAGGAAGAGGAGGAGCAAAGAAAGAGGGAAGAGAAGAGGCAGAAAATGAGTAAAAAGAAGAAGAAAGAGGTTTAGCCTCCTTTAACAATGGCTAGAATGAGTAGAGCAAAAATAAATAAATAAACAGGGCTTCCTTCAGTTCCACAGTCTGTTTCCTGTCTGTGTTACGTGGGGGCCTTTAATTCAGAGATAAGCATTTCACAAGGGGGGCATCTTATAAGGTCACATATCTCCACCTCTTTCAAAAAACGATGCAGTGCCTCTAGGAGCCACGGGGGTGAGGGGGGGTTAAAGAGGTACAGACGGAGAGAGGAAGTGGAGAAGACATCACAAAAAACCAAGAGACTGCACCCTCATACTGTTACTGCAGCTGACCAAACCACAACACAATAGGCCCGTGACTCAATCAAAACAAATGTGGAGCCCCAGTCTAAACAATGGGAGCACTGGAGCTGCGTTTCTCACGTGTAAACAAAGACCTTTAAGAGGGCTATACCCCCCCCCCCCCCCCGAAGTGTCACATCAGGTTGCCAGGCCAGGATAGGACAACCATGTCAGTGTAAAAGATTTGTACTTCTAAGCTAAAACCACACACTTGAATTACATGGAGTTTGACGTCCTGCCGCCCTCTGGAAGTCCATATACTAAATGCTGAGAGGGTCATTTTTCTTCACAGAACAGGCTTTGTGGAGGTCAGGGGGAGTGAGAGAACGGGAGGACTGTTGGGGTGAGTATTTCCTACCCACATAAACATTAGCTGGGGGGGGGGGGGGGGTGCTCTGATTGTTTCAAGCCTAAATCTCTCTCTCCTCCACCTCCCACTCATATTTTTTTTTTTAATGTGTGTGAAAAAGTACAGTTTTAAAAACATCCTCTCATCTCCTGTGCCCTGCTCAAAGCGAGACCCAGAGTCTGTTTTGCAATCCGGATTCCTTCCCCAATTATCCCAGGTCACTAATAAGGCGGGGTGTGGAGGCACTGGGCTGTGCCGCAGTGGCCTACAGGCTCGGTGCCAAATTGAAACGACTCGGGAAATCGAGGCAGACGCTGGATCTTGCCTAATTGCAGGCGGAGAGTGTGGCTGGCTGCTCAGATGTGCGAGAGAGAGAGAGAGAGAGATAAATGTGCAGCGAGTGATGAGGGTCTCAGAGAGAGAGAGAGAGAGAGAGAGAGAAGATGAAAGATGACAAATAAAGAGAGAGAAAAGGGGAAAGAAATGGGAGATGGAGACTGAAGGATGAGTGGCAGTTGAGAGAGATTGGGTAAACTGAGAACTCGAGAGAATGAGGGATTTTCTTTTGGTCCTTTTCTTACGCTCCCTTTTTCCCTTAGATGCTCATACCCTCCTCTCTCCTCTTCTTCCCTCGTCGCTCATCAAAGTCTTCTGACAGCTGACTTCTGGCTGCACACATCAGAGGGAGCAGAGCCAGGGCACGACTGAGAGAGAGAGAGACAGAGAGACAGAGAGAGAGAGAGAGTGAGAGAGAGAGAGAGAGAGAGAGAGAGAGAGAGACAGAGAGAGAGAGAGAGAGAGAGAGGGGGAGACCACCAAAGCTCCCCATTTGCTTTCATGTCTCTGGACCAGGACATGAGGTATGAGGGTAGAAATGACCCTCGCTTTACTTACCAGACTGTACAAATTGTAAAGCATCATTTTTAAAAAGATATCCTGGATCATGTGACTAAAACGCAGCCTCTTGCACAAGTATTTGGGCACATCGGCTTGTAGAGACATCCATTTTGTTTGACAACAAAAGAGCACCTTCATAAGAGTCCGAGCAAGATGACTCAAATGCAGTTTTAGGACAGTTCGCAAGTGTTGGCAACTCCACGGCCCTCAACTTGCGAGATTAAAAGGCCACCTTTGTTAAAAGTGTCTCCCCCCTGTGAAAGAAATGTGCGGTGGCTGAAGTGGGAGAAAGCCTCGAGGGCATGTCCGCGTCTCGGGCCAGATAACTATCTCAAAAGGCGGTGAATCAGCGGGCTTAGTCAGACAAAAGGCGAACAGCGTGAGAGGAAGCAAGAGGCAGAGGAACTAAATAAAGACGTGTGCAGAAACAGTGAGGAGTGGAGTGAAACAGTCAGTGGAAGAAAAAGGGGGGGGGGGCTGGGCCGTGGGGTGATGATGGGAAGTGACGGAAACCCTAATTTCACATTGTCAGAGTAATGACTTCTCGGAGTGCTTGTTCCACTGTGGTGAGAGCCAGCTGTGTGGCGGGCCCAGCGTTTGACATGCTAACGATAACAAAGAGAACCAACGTCAGGCCATGAAACACTGCTCGACTGCTCAGCTCCTGGTTTGCCTCACGGGCAGAAAAACTAAGCAGAAGCCATCAAATATGTTGATATGAAGTCGTATTAAGTGACTTTTCCCTTCATAAAGTCTACCTGGACGGGAGCATTTTCACTGTGCTGAATAATCTTCATTGTGACGGTACCAGCACTATATATACAAATAAAACACAGTAAATGTTCACTGTATATCAAGCAAGAAGGTGTTGGAAGTTGTGTCTCCAAAATTGACTCATTAACAAATTTCCGCTCAGATTTTTCATGTGGCGAAGAGACAGGCCGGGTAGAGGCGAGGGCAGATGAAAAGAAATAGACAAACGAGTTCATTTAAAGATGTTTTTTGCCGTCTACAGCGAGCTAACCTCAATCCAGCTCTTTGGGATCTGCATAAATTGAGGGCTTGGGGAGTTGTGGCGGTATCCTCGGTATTATGCATATTAGTTTAAGGCTGTCACTGAGAATCAGCAAGGGTGTCCATCCCGCTGCGGCTAGGCGCTGCTAATTATTGGATCAGAGATAAAGTGCTTTTTAGAGCCCGCTCTCTCTGAGCTTTGAGAAACGACTGTGGCGAGAGAAAAAAAAAAAAAAAAAGGGAAAAGAAAAGCGGCCCAATTTTGGGTTCAGAGAGAGCCACCGGGTCAGGAATCGATCAAGTGGAAAACCTTTGTCTGGTCGGGATGATTTCAACGTAAGACCAGATTTGTCACATCTGCCCGGCTTTTTTTCTGCAAGCGAGAGGGAGCGGAACAACAGGATGCTACCAGGCTCGAGGGGGGGAGAGAGAGATCCAGAGAGAGTAAGGAAGACTGAAAATAGAGTTGCCTTTGCCACATATTGAGAACGTTAATCCTGCTTTCAACCCAAAAAAAAAAAGGAAAGGTGACATGCGGGTTTGACATGTCATCTGAATCAATATATCCCAGCATATCATTCACATGTGAAAAAAAAAAAAAAGCGACTACGGAGTGCCTTTGTTATGAAGGCATTATGTACACCCTGAAACCCCAGATACCATGAAATCGTATTAAGGTATAGCATCTCATTAAGGTCCTGCCAGAATCCTGCTCTGCCTCACAAAGATGCAGAGCGAGACAACACATGTAGTCCATATGGGACTGAGCGCTGACGTCTGCTCTGGGCTAGTAAAAGTGTTTTCAGATGTATTATTTGGTCCATGTTTAGAAAACACGGAGTGGGTGAGCTGTCAGATTTATTAAGCGATAGCTTTCAAACCTTTTTTGATTTGGATGTTTTTTAAGCCACAAAATGCTGACACAACATCTGACCTTTTAATCCAACCAGTGGTCGACACAACAACATTGGATTGACCCGTTCAACACACACACACACACACACACATGCACACACACAAACACAGAGAGAGAATCCAATGGGCATTGTGCTGAGGCCATTGAGCAAAAAGCACAATCCCTCCTCAGGCCTTAACACCACTGACACAATGACTATGGCGAGGTTAGGGTGGACCTTTTCAGGATTAGTCTGTGAGTACCTGTTCTCAAGTCAGTGTTTAGCCTTGACATGTATTGAAGTGATCAGACAGGGAGGGGATAGAGGGTTTGTCTTACCATATTCTCAGATGTACGCCGTTTTCATTCTCTGGCCTGTACCTGCAGAAAATTGCATCTTTTAAAAAAAAATAAATTGGAGGTATCTGGACGGCAGAGATCTTTACCGCCCATTTGGCCTACACAGTTTACAGACCCCAAAATACTGACATTTTACTTAAGATGTAATTCTCAATGGATTAGAGTTGCAGTGCTGAGAGGAGGCTCGTAAGCGCAGCTAAACAAGGTCAGCAGAAAGACACACTGTAGTGCAGCAGGCAAACAAATAGTGCAAAGCCCAGAGTTGGTAAGTTGTCGTATAGAATGGACAGACTAATCCCAAAGTAGGTGTTATTTGTGAGGACGGGGCAGTGGACAAATGGATGGTGGGATGTACACAGAGAAAATCTAGAGGAAAACTGAGTGAAGGACTCTGCTGCCTTCACAGAACCGAGCCAGTCTACTGAAGCCAGAGTGAGGACAGTTCTGCTACTTGTCAGTTTTATAGGCAATTGTCTCTGTCTACTGGGAGATTAGGTGTTCTTTTACAAGTTTACAGAGTGTGCATTTGTACAAACGTAGCAACAAATGCAGCAGTATACTGTAAAAGATGATGTGTTGTCTATGGAAAGATGTTGTAACTCACAACTTCAAAATGCAACGGACCAAAAGAAAAAAAAAAGAGAAGGAACCGGAGGGATCATTGCTCACCTGGGGCGGATTCCTGCATCTTCTCCCTCTTCCGCTTCTTCTTCTTTCCCTAAAAAATATACAGAGGAACACATAAAGTGTGGCTCCAGCACTCACGCTCACTAGACCACTCTGATATCCTGCTGCTGACTGCCATGTTCACTCATCCCCTGCTGGGCATCCAACCAGCATCCCCCGGACTCCGGACTCTGCCGCAAACTGCCGCGCTGAGAGGGACGCACCAAGAGTGTCAGTCTGATGTGAAGTGTGCTCTGCCTGCTTTCAGCTGGCTCCAAAATGACTTAATTTCATACATTTTTAGGCCCTTTTTTGGGGGGGGGAGTTGTGAGAACGCAGGCAGCTCGTCCTGCTGCTGTGACCCGTCCGTGTCACATTTCCACTTCCTTTGAAGTCCCTCAAATGACAAATATTAACATGAAGTGCAATTAAAAATGCTCACTGTAATTAGGCTAGTCTAGCTCAATGACTGTTAAGAGTGCCACTCTTCTTTTTTTTTTCTCCAGCGAGGTGGTGGGAGTGTGTAAGGATTTATAGCTTATGCTAAATCCCCAGGGGGGAGACTATAGGTATAGATAGCAGCGCAGAGTCGTTCTAGTCAAATATGAGCAGCACTTTGGTTTCCTGCTGCAAAGTCTGCTAATCCACTTATTCATGAGCTAATCTGCCTTCTACTGCTGCGGCAGACAGGACGAAGACAGACTAAGTGAGAGTGGGTGAGAGAAAAGGATGAGAGAGGGGATACACAGCAAAACTGTGAATGCCACGCGCTCTCGTCCATGCCAGTGCGCTACTTATTTTTGGGTGTTTCCAGGCATGATGTGCTGCCTGTGTACAGATGTTATTTTGTGGGAGGGGTCGCAGAATAGCACTCTCAGGGATACTAAATGTGCTTGTAAGAAACCTATCGCTTCCCTTTATCTCTTTGGTATGCCAAGTAAAAAGCCATTCCTCGACTCTTTATTTTTTCTTCTTCTACCCGTCAAATATGTTTGTACTAACAAAGCTGGAACTGAGCTGACTGTCACGAGCTGATGTTGGGTATCTGTAACTGTGCTGTGCTCCGCTGGTATAGCAGAGCTGTAAAGAGCTGTCTCCCCTCTCAGCGAGGCATTTTGGCGGCGGAGCGGTGGAGGCAGAAAGAGGGGGGGGGGGGGGGGGGGGGGGGGGGGGGGGGGGGGGGGGATGCTGTCGATGTCCGAGGGGAGGCAGATAAACACCACAAAGCACTTTGGTGGTGGAGTGAACGTGAGTGCCGGAGCCACACTTTTAATAAAGGCTGGTGCTCTCTCTCTCTCACAAATTCATACACGCTCACACACACACACGGAGACAGAATTGACAACTTCCACGCAAACACACGAACACGTAGGCATGCACACCCGTGACATACACCAAATAAACAGTCCGCGTCTTAAATGCAAGCATTCACAAACAACATGGGCAGCTGGAGGAGCAAAGGTTGCTGCTGCTGAATGCTGCATGTACGATCCGGCCTCAGTCTAACAGGTGCTTTTTACATCCAGAGCCCCATGCTGATATGGAACATCAAAGACTAGCATAACCATTACCAGGCAGTTTCCACTCTTTGTGGCAATGATAATGTCCCCGGTACTACGATCCTTTTACTGCGGATGGTAATATAATCACAGTTTTATGAATTACACATCAGGCTGAAACAAAAGGGTCCACAAATGGACCCCATTAGCATGGAGCCGACTGTTGTGAATTAGTGTGTGTGTGTGTGTGTCACTACCATGTGTTGTGCAATGCTGACATAAACAAACAACATAAATCAACATTCACACGCACGCGCACCTCTGCCAATCTGTTCTGTTGATACTTACATAATTATCTCGAGCGGACCAGCCTGGGTAGAGCTGCATGTGGAGCTGCCGTTCCTTGCGGGCTAGCTCATAATACTTAGCTTGCTCTTCCCGAGATAAAGCATGCCACTGTTTCAGTACAAAGGAGATTAGGGGGGGGGGGGGGGGATAGCATACAGTCAATTACTGGCATGCAATTGCATGTTCCCTGCATAGAGAAGTGTGCTGGTGTTTTGGTAAAAAAAAATTCTTCTTTTCAACTTCCAAACGTTTGGTGTAGAAAGAAAAAGGGGATAAAAGAGAGAGAGAGAGAGAGAAGAAGAAGAAGAAGAAGAAGAAGAAGAAGAAGAAGGGGGACACATGATGAAGAGATTAACATGCACCAGAGTCAGAGGGAGGCAGAGAAGGAAAGAAAAAAAAACTTTGATTTCATATCAAAACACTGGTTCCAATTTAGCAGCGCGTTTTATTCAAACTATGTCAGCGAGCAATTACCCGATGCAGGCCACGAACTAGGCTTTGCTGTGGCTGGCTGCCTCGACCGTTGGGCCTATTCGTTAAGGCTTTTAACATGGCTCTGTGGTCCCGCTTCCTCAAAAGGAACAAATTTGGTCATTTCCAACCGTGCCATTATCCAGGCATATTTTATTAAAGCCAATTTGATTAAATGTCAGCGAGATAGGCAGTCTGTATCTGTGCTGCTGAGAGGGAAGTAATTGGCTCGGGCAATCATTATGACAATAATCACAACTAGTTCATAAAAGACTGTATGTTCATAGAGAGAGGAAGCTTTGTACTTTTAAACTAATTGGGCCTGGGAAGTCAGTCCACGCGGACTTGTTAGAAACCTTGGCTTGAACTGCGATCTCCCGGTGATTTAACTCAATCAAAAAAGATCGACTACAGCGACAAAGAGACCGGGATGGGTCCCTCGGTGTATGCAGACTATGTGACCTACCCTTCGTCCCAGGATCTGGTTGATGGCAGCGCTCTCCTTCAGCGTGCACTCGGCGACCACGTTCGCACGCATTTCTTTCATGTAGAGCATGAAGGCGTTTAGCGGCTTCTTGATGTGCGGTCTTTTGGGCTCCTGCTCCTTTCTCTGTTCGTGCTGGGGCTTCCTGTAAAGACAAACGACAACAACACAGATGGAGGTGAAGAAGAGGAGGAAACAAATGAGCTGGAGCATGAGAGAATGAAAGCGCAGAGCAACAGAGGAGGGGGACATTGTGGTGCCGTTATGGCGACACAAGCAGCGAGGGTCTGGTTGCTCTCAGCCAATGGCGAGGCACGCAATGGGGCCCCTGCCTCTTTAATCATGTGCAGTTGCACAGTCGCGGCCCTTAATGCCGAGAGATTACTTCACCAGTAATGGCAGCCAAACCTTCTCGTCCACTGCATATTGGCACATCGCTTAAAGCCAAATGCTCGCACTCCAAAAAAAACTCTGCTCCCACTACTGACTTACTTTCTAACAACCTTTTTGGTACTAGTAAAGTCTTGGTGCTGGGATGGCCATGAATAATGGAAATATCAGCGATAACCACTTCAGGGTACTCACAGCACTTCCCACTGCACACACTGGGGATGTGAATTCATTTCATCCGAGCACTAATCTAGGACCTGTATCTGTTGCTGAGTGCTAAGTGTGTTGTGATCCCCGGGGACAAATGAAGCATCGGCCTGTTATCAGGAGAGCACGTCGGGCCCCCCTCGCTGCTTATCTGCTCACATCAAGGGAATGAGAACAAGGCTCTGACAGCGATGGCCTACTGTAGCGGTGGTGGGCACGGATACCTGGAGGTGTGTGAGAGTGTTTGATGAAGGTATTTTGTGTTTGCAGGACTCACATGTGCATGATGTCTGTTTCATGCAGAGGCTCGTGTTTGACCTGTGGGTTGACGATGGCCGGGTGGGGGATCCCTGTGGCGTGGGGACCTTGGGGGCCGGGCACCATGTGGTGTGAGAACCTGCAATAACAGCAGACAGCAGGCTTTGGTTGATTAAGAGAGGACCAAGAAGGACAGTAGCATGGAAAGGGTCCCCTAAAATGTCAAGTGACTGTAGGTGCACACTTGCAACAGCGTACACAAACAAGGAAAGAGATCCATCAACACATGTTTATTTTCTTGATGATAAATGCTTAATATTGGTATTGGCTGTGGTAGCTTGTGTGTCCAGTTATTTTAGCTCTAGTTCTTTTTTCAATATTAGAGCAGAGGGTCACGGTGGTATTGCTTCATATTAAGGAATCACTGTTTAAAGGTTGGGTATGCTTTTTATGATAATTGGAAATGTTTGTTTTGCACTCGATGCCATTGTGCGTCCAAAGACTCGTGGTTGGGAGAGTTTCCATGAGTTGTGCTTGTGTATGCTTTTTCTTCTCTCCTTTGAGAACAATGAAGATCAAGTGAATTAAGAGGACCTGACAAGAGAAACGTCATGCGGTCTTCAGTTAAAAAAAATCTGTTTAAATTTTTAGAACGGCTTTGAATATCTATTTCTGCTTAACAAAGGGGATGTTTTTATAAATGCTTTTCTTTCCTGGCTCAAACGTTTTGAGACCCTTCTTCTGAAATAATACTAAATAGTAGATTTTGTTGGTTGTCATCAGTCCATCAGTGGGAACACACTTCTGCTGTGGTTGTGTTTCAATCAACTGGTTGCTGTTTTTCAAAAATGTTCGTTTTAGAAAGAAAGATTCTTGTGATTCAGCAATGTTTAGTACTGCAAACACAATGCTTCTTCAGTACATGGACTTGTTGTGGGGCACAACTATGACCAAGGATCCTCAGCAGGAAAAGTAGGGGGGAAAAAGTTCTTCAATTGGAATAAAGTTCCGCAAACTAAAATATACCCCAAAGTCAGACATAAGGAGGAGGAAAGCAGAAGTTGAGCCTCATCCTACATCTTACATCTGGCTTCACTCAGTGTATGCCTGAAGCCCCGTCTTTCTGAAACATCATGATGACAGATAAAGAAAGAGATAGAGAGACAGAGAGGAAGAGGGTAAGATATGTCGAGAACAAGTACAGGAATGGCAGTGACAAGGATACAGAGAGAGAGAGAGAGAGAGAGAGAGAGAGAGAGAGAGAGAGAGAGAGAGAAGTACTTCCAGGAAGCTTTGATGGGGGCTAAGCAGCCATATGGTTATGCCGGGGCATGTATGCGGTGATGTGTTTAACATGCGCTGGGCACACAGAGGAGCGGTGTGGCTGGAAGCCGCAGCAGGAACAGCCAGAAGCAGACCTCCCTGTGTAGGCTGCTGCTGCTGCTGCTGCTGCAGGCCAGCATTCCTCCATCAAAGCTAGCACTGTGTCGGTGTGCGTCGGATGGGAAGGGACGGGATCGTAATGGCTCCTTGTTTACACCAATCAACTGCACATGCTTTCGTCTTGTCTGACTCACCATCCCAGCGGTGGCGTGAGCTGCCCGACTCCTCCGGGAGACAGGGAGTAGAAGTTGGTCATGTCTGGTCCGGGGTGATGCCTCTGCATTCCTAGACACGCAACAATGGTACACAACCGTTAGAAGGTGTTCAGGTTACATTTTTCACTTACACGTCGGCATCCTGCGGATCTAAGTACAAATCGAAATGTGCCTTAAAAGGCGGCAGAACTACAGCAGCTCCGGTAGAATAAGGAACAACTTCATTGTTAGATCAATGTGTTTCCGTTTGTGGCCTTAATAAGGGTCATTAAAAACACATTGCAAAGAAAAACAACGTTTAAATAGGATGAGCATGAATGAAAAAACTTCTAAGGATATAAAAGATCATACACAAACAGGACAAAGTACCAAAAGTTTGTAGTGAATGCTTTGTCAGGTCTTATATTCTTTGAGCTGATTATGATTTCAGTCACAACTTTTCCAATTGTTTTGTGTAATATTATTGACCTTTAAAAGCCATTACTCTTTTCCCACCTTCCCGTCCTGTTCCACTACAAGTCAAGGACAGTGCACGATGTCGGAGCTTGAAAGTCACATTATCAACCCCCGTAAGAAAAGGATCATATTTCCCCCGCTTAGCTCGAGTCCTTCCAGTGTGTCTCCGCATCTTTAAGCTGGTTAATTGAGGCTTCCTCTTTGTGGCAGAGGCTGCAGCTCTCCCTGTAGACACGGGATTGACTTGGACTCACTGCCGGTGGATCTTCAGGACTAAGCTGCTCCATCTCCAGCTCGTCTGCTCCGACTGGCTTTCAAGGTTGAGGGGTCCCTTTTTTTTTGGTAGAAAGACTTAACTGGGAATGGGGCCGTAAAATGATTAATATTTAACTCAATCTGAAGCAACTCATGTCCTCATGTGAGACACCTATTTGTTTTGTTTTTATTTTAGAGCAGAGATAGTAATAATAAGATGGACAGTCAGTAGATATCGGGAAACACTGTTCACACACATACAAGTGCAATGTGCCTACATGTGTGCTCAAACACACACACACACACACACACACACACACACACACAAAGAAAAGAGGCCAAATGCCTCCAGATTAGCACCGTCTTCTAATCCCTGCTGGAGCCAGCCTTTTCTCCCTGCCTCTCTATCTTTTCTCTTCTTTCTCTCTCCAGGCTGTGGTCTGAAGGGGCCTCCCTCCTCGGAGAGGCAGGGTGAACGGGGGGGGCTTATATCTCCAAAGCCAATGTTGCAACGCTGGATTCATAGCACGCATAGCACTACCCCCTGCCAACTAATCCACCACCTAACGCTCCTGAGGGCCCTCCCAAGGGCAGAAGGGAAGGAGGCAAGGGGTGAGGCGGCGAGAGCCCCGGCGCGTTATCCTTGTCACTCACACCCCTAAGGTGGCTAATTACTCACTCCCCCATTCACATGTTCCCGTTGACGCCCAACAACAAGCAACACTAACACGCTTTCTCTTTGTAAAACCTGGAAATAATCTAAATTCAAATTAGTGTTCCCATGTTATGTTTCATTTTTTTCTTTTCAAAACAGTACACATAGAAGGTTTAAATGTAAAATGTTCAAAGCCCCCCCCCCCCCCCCACTCGACCTTCCTTCCATTGCATTGCAGCCCTTTGCATATTAGAGCTCATAATGAGAAAATCCATGATTGTTTTTCATAATTAACGAGCAGATCAAAGTCTGAGCCCACTAAGGAAGGCAGAGCAGCAATTGGTCGATATGAGAGAGCGAGAAAGAAAGGGAGAGAGAGAGAGAGAGAGAGAGAGAGAGAGAGAGAGAGAGAGAGAG
>NW_022280058.1:5636711-5639303 GCF_004355925.1 Anarrhichthys ocellatus | reverse complement strand
GAGAGAGAGAGAGAGAGAGAGAGAGAGAGAGAGAGAGAGAGAGAGAGGGGGACAGCAAGAAAGAGAATAAGAGAGATTTCCTTTTAAGCATCTTCAGCTTAGCTCGACTGGTACACACACATGAATATGCCTAGGGAAATCATTTGCAGCAAATTCTGCTGCAAACTGGATCGCTTGGACATGGATTTCTGTCGGTCTGAGGGAGTAAAGATCAAATATAGACCTTCAGGGGTCTTTTTTCCGCTCTTCACCGTTTGTCAGAATCGTAGTGGATCTCGATGGACTGGCAAGACCAACACAAACTGTAAAACGTTGACAACAAATGTCTGAAATCAAATGCATGCATGTGAGTTCAGAGTATTTATTGCTCTATTCCGTGTCAACACAATTCTTTCCTGCTTCCTTTAGAAAAGTATTCAACACAAACGTGTCTGATGCATGATTCCTCTGGCATGTGTGGAGCCCAGTTTCTTTATACGTCTGTCCCTTCATCTCACTACGCTGTGTACTCTAGTGCTCAGTTCTACTTTGTTATTTATAGCCGGTCCCTCAGAACCTCCCAGCCTCCTCATCATCTTCATCGTCGCCTACATCCCGTCTGATCCCCTCTCCTCCTTTTCAACTGGCAGCCGCAGGAGAAGAAAGACACGGGGAAAGAAAAAAGGTGCGGGACAAAAACTGTGGCAGGGCACACATCTTTTTGCATTCGTGAGAAGCTGCCAATGTCTCCAGCTGCGCGGGGCTGAGGAGCTCGTCCAAACTGCCGAGGAGCTCCTCTGCGGCTGTCAGAGTTGCAGCTTGATGTTGTTACCGAGAGGCGGCGAGAGCAGAGGGAGAGGGCAGCGGGGCCGTCCCACAGGATGCTTCAAATAAGTCCATGTTAGGAGCTGATGGATGACTTTGATTTTGCTGTGACACATTTTTGGTTTGTTTATCTCTATTGATTCCTGACAGGGTTGACACAAAGGCGTATTTTTAAAAAAAAGGGAAAAAATGACTGCAATTTTTTAAAATAAAATCCCACTTTATTTCTGAATCTGTAAATCAAACGAGGGCTGTAGTAACTCTGTTTCTGATCAGATGTAACAATGCATATGGACAATATTTGGTTCCGTCAAACTTCTCCATCAAAGCCCTTCTGGGGAGTAATAGGCAATACAGCCCATTATACTATCAATAAAACATTGCCACTTTTAATAGCAACAAACAGAAACTAAATTCTTTCTTTTTTAACTAATGCCAATCAAATGAAGTTGTTACTGTTGTTCTCACAGACACTAAATATGAATCAACATGTGGATCGAACCGGCACAGACAGTGATGCGCTTAAGCAGATCAGGTATCGGCCATTATGTGACCCGTTACATAAAACACAGATTCTTCTTCAGTGTTTCAATTAACAGTTGGCAGCCTGGTATGACTGAATGAATATCAATTAACTTTTTGGTCGGACAGCAGTCCTTGGCCTCATCATAGATTAAAATGAGTTTCACACGT
Source organism: Anarrhichthys ocellatus (assembly GCF_004355925.1). Classification (NCBI taxonomy): domain Eukaryota; kingdom Metazoa; phylum Chordata; class Actinopteri; order Perciformes; family Anarhichadidae; genus Anarrhichthys; species Anarrhichthys ocellatus. The sequence goes on along the minus strand of NW_022280058.1, from coordinate 5,637,806 downwards.
TTAAGTACACAGATTTTAAATTTAGTGAAGAGACATCGCTGGTAACCGACTGGTACGGGCTGAGGTATCACAATCAGTCTCCGGGGGAAAAAAAGTTGGATCCGTGCATCTTTAATTAACAGTCCTTTTTCTTGCTGAAGTAGTTCAAATGAGAAATGGAAAGAGAGAAGTTTTTGTCAGCAAAAGGATGAAAAGAAGGTCCACAATATTTTGAAACATGGATCATTTGTAAAGTTCTATTAGTGAAACCCTGCAGCCTCACACGTGTTGTACAGGCTGTGCGTGTGTCGTCGTGTTGGGATCGGTTGGCTCGGTCTCTACCTTGTTTGTTGTTGAGGTCCTGGGGGTGAGGACCCGGGGCGAAGTGCTCGTCACTGTACGTGATCAGCGGGGTGAGTGGGTGGACTGCATGGGACGGCTGCACCACGGGGACTTTGTTGGACTGTGGAGAAAGAAAAAGACACAAAACAATATAAACAGGGATGACATTATACATGCGCTATTTGGCCCTGTTCCCTACCACATGATCTGGTGACTGGTACGGCACATACAGTGCACGGGTGTTCTGCCTCCATGTAGATGTGGGTGAAGCTTAATAGTATGGTCAAAGAGGTAACGAAAAACTATTTCTTCAGATTTTAGCAGCAGCACCTCAAAACATTGCATAGCCTCGGTCAGCATGACCGAAAAAAAACCCATTCCCCCGAAGGAAGGAGGCAAAAACAAGTCAAAGAGAGAAACAAGAGCTGCAGCGAATAGGGGCGGGCGAGTGGTAGAGCAAAGGGAGGGGAGAGAAAAGAACGATTCGCAGGGTAGAGCTAGAGCAGTGGTCTTAGGCGGGAGATCAAAGGCAGTCATTAGCTGGTGAATAAGGGGAGTTCATTACAGAGCAAGAGCCGGGGGAAGGAGAGATGAGGGATGGAGGAGGAGGGGGAGGGGGTTGGCTGTGGACAGAGAGCACGAGTGAGACAGATGTCTGCAGTGGTTCTTAATGCAGGGGTAATCACGTCAGGAGTGTCCTGAGCACCGGCTGACTCAGGGAGACCTGCCTCCTGACAACTAAAATAGACAGAGCCCGGTCCCAAAATCCCCCCC
>NW_022280058.1:5576376-5636611 GCF_004355925.1 Anarrhichthys ocellatus | reverse complement strand
TCTCATACCAGAGGGATCCCATGAGCTTCGAACGAAAGCGCTTCGTGAGATTTTGATCAGAGTGCTCTCGGAGGAACGGTCACCTGATAAATAATGTTGTTGGAGATACTCGTCTAAATTTAGCACGCGCTTAGATTTCTGGAGAGACGATGTGATCACGGGACTGTTCTTTATAAGCTGTTGCGTCGTTGTCCTAGCGGGGTGTTGGCCAAGGTGACATTCCTGCAGTGCTAAGTGGTGAGTGGTGCCCCTCCTCACCCACTCCCACCACACACACACACACACACACACACACACACACATGCAGAAAACTCCTTGGACACAAGGGTGGCTGGAATGTCTGTGTTTCTCCTGAACCTCTCGCAGACTGGCACCGGCCTCAACTTAAGAGCCGCCTCTCCCTCTCCCCACCTTCTGGGAATGTCCTAACTGGGAACACAGAGGGCAGTATGTGTGTGTGTGTGTGTGTGTGTGTGTGTGTGTGTGTGTGTGTGTGTGTGTGTGTGTGTGTGTGTGAGTGTGTGTGTGGGTGTGTGTGTGTGTGTGTGTGTACCGAGAAATATCTCAGTATCCTCAACCACATGACGCATCATCTGCATCTGATTTCTGTTATCAGGATGGGAATCTCATCTCCCAGGGCCAATTTCTTTCCCAGTTGCTCTCTTGATAAGAACCTTCATGTGCCGACATCTAAGCACGGTCCACATTGTAGCATTTGAGATGGCGACACACTGCCCACAAATAAGGCCAAGCCTGCCTGAAAGCTAACTCAGACATAATGCAGAGGCTTTTCACATTAGCTCAGGTGAGTGTGGTTCTTTGACCCCAGGTCAACAAGAGTCAAAGGTGACGGGATAATCTGCGACTGTGGGAGTGTCAGACCTCATCCTACAGAGGCTTATTAGTAAGGGATGCTAACCCTAAAGGGGGGGTGGCTGGGACAGGCCTACACCAGGGGCTATGTGATAGCATTCTCGCCCATATTATTTTACGCCTGTCCACTCCCATTTGTTATCCTGTGGGAATGAGATAAGAACCTGAGGGATTATCATCTTAGCTGGAAGTCTTCTCCAACTTGTAGCGGATGGAAAAGACAGAAAAAGCATTTCAGAAACAAAAGTTAGTCTCTCATACATGTTCACACACACATATAAACTACGATACCGCAGAAAGAAATAATAAAATGTGATAGATTGCTTAGCATCTAAGAGAGCTATAGTCTTCCTCCGTGGAAGAGAAGCCCTCTTTTGTGCTTCTCCCAGTTACAGCTGTCATATCACATTTTTCTCAACTGCTTAATAAACTGCCTTAAAAACCTGCAGGCCTCTGTGACCAATACACAGTTTACGGCTGTTTGGGGTTCACATTTACATAAACTGCATGCCACAACTCACCATGGTTTACTCTCAGAGGAAAGGAAGAGCAATGCATTGTTATTTAGGCTTCTTACATCTTTACATCTCTCTCTCTAAACATTCGTATGATGGTGGAAAAACACCTTTTGACTGTTAAGTTACGGTGCCAACAGTCGTCATGGAGCCACCATCTCAGTTCCTCCAGGTGAAGACTCGTTGGCTTGCTGCACCCACTTTGCAGCTCTTGGCAAGTTTACCCAGAAAAAGCCGGACACCTTTTTACCAATTTCCTAGAGGAAGCAGTTGGAGACACTCAAGTGACCCCAACCGTGAGTGTCACGGCACGTTGCTGCAATTGAACCCCCTCTCATCCCCCATCCCGACTCTAAATGCCCTTAGCAGCAGCAGCAGCAGCGATGCTGCGATGGAGGGCGGCCATATTGGAGGTCCCTTTTTATTGTATAGGAGAAATAATAGGCTTAGGATCTTTCTATTCATATTTTTTTCAGGGAGAGTGAAAGAGGAGAGGCGGTGAGGATTGAGAAGAAAATGTTCCATTTGGAATTTCATATCCAGGCTTGGCCGGCCCTTCTAAAGAACCCCTCAGATGTGGTTTTAAGAGAAATTCATTGTGCGGAACTGGAGCTGGCAGGAAGCCCTCCATGGAGGAGACACTCCAGTGTGTTTCAGTACGGGGAGCCAGTGACTTGGCGTGCATTCTGAAAATGGGGGCGGGGGTAAGGGATATGGGACGTTTCGTTTTTTGTTCCTTTATTGTTTTTTCAGAGGGAGGATTTTTCTGACGGCACGCCTGTTTCTCTGAACTTGTATTCCGTCAGATTCCACCAGCATCCTGCCATGGTTTTTCGGAGTGCGAGCGTGCGCGTGTTTGTACATTTGTGGTATATTGCCTTTTTAGCATCTCTCTCCCTCCCTCTCCTCGCACAGCACGGCTTTTGTCCTCCACTCAATTATACCACTTCTGCGGAGAAGAGTGGAAAAAAGGGAAAGCGGGAATGTTATAATAATCACTTCCCATTTCTGTAATTTATATGCAATGAGGACTTTTCGCGCCTGCAGCTACAATCAAGTGTGTGGAAACCATATGAGGTTGTTTCACAAACAGCTGGGGAGATGGCAGCTCAAGTGCTGGCTGTGGATTCCCATCATGCTAAATCTTTCCACTAAGATGCCCATCTCACCCCAAAATCACAACCTCACCTACTCACAGGATCCGCAAAGGAAGTGAACAGAGGAAAGAATCAAAAGACGAAGCAATAAATCATCCTGTGATTACAATCAGTTTTCATCAAGAGTTTGCTGTAAAATTTCCAATAAAATGATGATTGCCATCACCTGAGGGAATGGTTTAAAATAACTGTGAATCACTGGGAGAGAGCACACCCACCACTGGCTGTTTAAATACAGTCTTTGGCTACTGTATCCACTGACAATGTGATCATTGTAGCTCCCTCCTCCTCCCCCCCTTTTACCAAAATCAGTGGAGACCAACCTGAGGAAGCTTAAATAAATAACCAATTACCATTCACAGAGCGGGTTGAACCCCACCAGCTTCAAGTGGAGTGCTAAAAATGGAATGTTTTATTGGCAGGATGGCGCCCTCGGCCAGGGGGGCTTAATGTAACGAAACCCAATTAATGGAAAAGAAAGCTGGGCCGCCAGCAAGCGAAGGAGCGCCACGCGCCCGGGGTAATGAGACGAACAAGCGAAGCCAACCACGGGGACAGGAGCGGAGGAGGCTACGAATAACAGGAAAATCCTACCCTGGAGAGACATTTACATCTGTGATACCCCCCCACTACCACCCTCCCAATCTCTCCTTCTCTCCTCTTCCTTTAGTTCAACCAGAAACCTCGCGTGCTACTCCCGAGTCCAAAAGTTGAACCGACGCTGCGACACCGAAGTGCAAGGCTAGTTGGTAAAAATGGGAATAAAAGGTATAAATCATCATAAATCACAAAGTAGAAGTAGGATGGTGTTTGGTAGATGACAAAAATAGGCATGTACCACATGTGCAGCACTATGGTTTTAGTAGCTAAGTTGCGGCGCAAATTTATCATGCGAGGAAACTTGTCACGCTGTCCTCTAAATACCACCAACACACCCGTGCAAGCCACATGTCAAACACTTCACATTAACTGCACGTGACCGACACATGCCACGGTGTTAACGTGAAATCCACACAGAACTCGACTGAAAGAGGGCACATAGACATGCTGTAAAATACGGTCATGGTACACGGGTAAGAGATCAGAGACGGCAACAACCACACGCTTAATGAATTTAACTCACACATGTTACATGTGAACACAAAGCCACTATTAACAGCTGACTGTCTCCTTTCCCACCGCCACCGCCATGCACAACTGAATAGGACGAGGTGGATTACCCATCATCCTTCAGTTGGCATGAAGAGCGTGTGCTCCAAGCGAACCAATCACCCTATAGCTCTCATGCTGGATGTGCAAAGGAGATAATTTGTGTGAAATATGCCTGCCCCAGATGAAAAGACTTTATCCGCTTTTTAAAGTGTTCAACTCTTAATTTCTATATGTCGCGGAGCTATTAAAAAACTGAGGAGAAGAGCAACAGAACATTAGGAATGATCCAGTTGCTGTTAAGATACAGCAAGTTAAGTAGGAACAGCAAATCACTATGACATCGGGTTTGTTCTTCAAGAGTTCAGGCTTTTAAAAAAAGATGGTGAAGGCTGGAAGCTGCAGTGTAGGGCTGGGTAAGAGTTTAGTCATTTTCTATATAGAACTGTGGTGAAATCATGTTGCAGCTTGTATACGGTCTAATGTAGTGCCACTGCTTTACAAAAACACTCAGGTTTTTATGTGAATTGTAACAAAGACCAAAGAAATGGATGTTTTTGCTGTAAATGTTACAGATTATTTCTTTGTAATTTTGCATACATATTCCATATTTTAATAGATCTACATCTCGGAAATGTGAGTGGTGGTCTGCTCCTCCGCTGTTGTATTTGCAGAGCATGTGCATGTGCATATGTGTGCGTGTGCGTGTGTGTGTATGGTGGAGGAGTGGTGGGGGTTGTTCCGCTGCTCTGGCAGAGCCCTGGGCGAACTGCAGGATGTTCACCTTGCGGCGGGGCACAGGGCTCATTATCGCAGCGGGACCTGGTCACATCAAAGGACTGAGGAAAGGGCAAACATTCTGCTGAAGTGCCACTGTCAGCAGGCCTGCGAGTGCACACGCAAACAAATACACAAAAGGCAGACCGCACACACACACCCACACACACTCAAGCACCCACTAGGCGTCTATACCCCCCACAAAGAACATGGCTGCTTTCTGCAGCTCCATCACTTGCTTTGGATCTATTGAGACAGGTTGACTGAAAATCCTCAAACAGCACCTTAGATGACGCCAAAACTGTGTCATTGCTCAGCACCGGTGGCACAAAAAAGATCTGTACCTAGTATACCTGTTATATCTGGACACTGTCAACGTGTCTAACTGTGTCAAAGCCTTTAGTTGCGTCACGGCGCCGCTTACTTGATCAGCTGTGTGCTTTAAACCAGGCAAAATGTAAATCTTGGGGCCCTATGTTTGAACTCAGCCGTTAAAAGCTGACCACAAGCTGAAAATATTTGGAGCGCACTTTATTTTTCTTACCGAATCAATCGTCATCCCTCTCCAGCGGCTATTTATAGCAACCCTGCTGCTGCATTAACACACTGCATGATTTATCATTAGAAGCCAGCTCTGGTCTGCTGAGTAGCTACATTCATGCCAGGCAGCGCGGCAGTGCCAACATCCACATTCAACAACAACACCCGAAAAGGCCCTGAGAGATGTACACAAATAAAATCGCAGCACAAGCTAACTTTGTGTGGCGAGCGCGCTAAAACCTTAGCCTCGGCACAATACCAGAGACGCAGAGAAAGAGGGAGAGGAAAACGCAGTGCAGAATGGGGGGGGGGGAAAGTGCTGATGAGTTGCCTTATGCCGGAGCTTCATAGATCCGTCGAACAAGAGCGGATTTGCCTGCTACACCTAGATAGTGTTTCCCCCCCTCAGCTTTCGCCCAGGTATTCTGGGCATGAATGGCTGTCAGTTTGGATTTGGGAGCTCAGCGTTGAGGGGGGAAAATAGAGTCTGGTGGGGGTCTTTGTGTGTCTCTACCTGTGGAGACGAGAGCTAGAGACAGTACTCTTCTCTCTAAGCCCCAGCTAGCTCCCATGCAACATTGCACATTACATCTCCGGAAAGGAAAAGGGGTAGATATTAGCATTGCAAGCTAGGCAGGGAGAGCTGGACGAGGGCAGACGGCAGCAGGCTAATGTTTTTGTGGGGAAGGTTTTCGATGGGCACGCGCTCGGAAAATGTGGTTAGGAAGGTGTTTTGAATGAGAGCTGCCTCTGCCTGAGCTGCGGAGAGGACTGACCTAGTTTTCCTTCTGTATTTCACTCAGACAGATGCACACCCGCCAACACAGCGAGCAAGAATAGGAAGAATGAAGACGTTGGATGAGTTAGTGAGGCCGTGCTACTGACGACTTACTGGAACAAAAAGTCAAATGCGCAGGAAATGCCAGAATTTTGTAAACAGAAGACGAACGTCTTGTGACAGGGTTAAACATGTAGATGATGTAATGCTTTGAAGCCCTGTCGCCTCAGGAGTCATGACACCTGTGTCCAGGCCTGGGACTGAACGTTTGACCCCGTAGTCACATGATCGATGCTCTCTTCACCCGAACGAACGACTGCGCTTAAAGCTCTACCCGTTCTGCCTCCCTTCACTTCCAAAATCACTCTTTTTTACATAATTAGACAAGCAGCAGGCAAAGCTGTGCTTTTCATTATGTTACAAATAGCGCTGACACCCTCTGGTCAGGTGGTCGATATGCTCTGGTCTGACTTCATTTTCATTGGTTGGACAATCACTGGTATTACTTTCATAAGTAAGTCTATTCATTCATTTATAATCCATTATTTTCGGGGCAGGAGCGGCGTGTGTGTTTGTGTGTGAGAGGGAGAGAGTTCATGTCTTTCTTCAAGTTTTAGGCTACTTGCTTTGCTGCTATTTAACAATAAAGAATAACATACTTTTAACAAATACTCAGGGTAGATCTTCCTGCTACTGTGGGCGGGGGGAGAGAGAGAGAACCCTCGATCGCTCCAGCTGTGGCAGCTGTAGCGGTTCCCCTCAGGAGCACCTTCGAGGAGCACCTCAGAGAGAACCACAGTCCTCAGTGTCTCCATCCCGACACATGTGCTACTATAAGGCAGAAGGTCGGCGGGTTGCGGTTTGGGATCGGTTGATCAATGCATATTTTTTGCGGGTTGGGCGATCTCTTAATGGGTCAGGTGGGTGTGGCGGATATTAGAAAATACCCTGACACTTCTTAACAGGCTTTGAGTGTGAACGTATCACAATTGTCATGTGTCAATAAGTTTGGTCTAATAAATAGTCTAAATAATTGTTTTGATCATAATATAACTGCATCCACTCGTCATCATATGAATATGGGCAGGTGTGTTGACTGGTCTGTTATTATCACTGAAGTATAAAATGATTAGGTTGAAAATAATTGAATATGCTGCAAAAAGCATTTTATGTTTAATATATAATCCATTAGGCGTCCAGGTGGAGTGCACAGTTCACTGTGGCCGATTCAGTTAATCTAGACATAATGTGCAGATTTTATTTTCCATTAATTGAAGTGTAGGTAGAATATCGTCTCGGTTAACTACAGCCATAGTTGGATCCTGGTTATAAGGAGGTAGCTCCTGCCACACTGCTCAGTCACATTCATGGTTATGAAACACTTTGAAAGCCTTTCGGCTCATTCACATTACCGGCCGTACAACAAAACCAGCAGCCCACTGTTTGGGTGTGAATCCACGTTTTAAGGGATTAACTGGTAAAGACTACCAACAACTGCCTTTCAGCCTGGAATTAGTCATTAATGAAACCACACATTTTAGGGTTTCTTTTCAAGCCAGGCGCACATGCCCCCGTTAAGATCTGAATGAAAAGCAGAAAGCTATTCAGATCTGATCCCCCTACTGAACAAATGGCTTTTCTCCATCCCCAGAGAAGCAGCGAGCACTTCAAGAACCTCTCCCAGGATCTCAACGGTCACATGAAAACTCGGCCCCGTCAATTAGCTCTGCTGCAGGGTTTTTTGGGGGGCTTTAATACAAACAAAACAATCACCGTGTACAACATGGCAACGGACAACGTCTGCTTATCCCTTGATACCTCTAAACAAATGGTAATAGTGATTTTCTGGAGCACAAAGGGGGCTCCTGAGGCCCAGGGCATATGGTTACGGCAACATTACAGGGCACACTCGTGCACCTGATGCTACAAAAACAGAAGCCACACAATGAACACACCCTGGTTGTAATTCAGCTCTTTGCTCGACTTATTCATTGAGGACTGCTCATGGGTTTTAATTCAATCTCATTTGACTGTTAAGACAGCGATGTTAGATTGAAGGACCGGAGCTTAATGTCTCTGGAGTTTGAACAATTGGTCAGATAAAACAAACAAGGATAACACACAACTTTTGGATCTGGGGAAATGATTATTAATGAATATTTTCTGACTGATTGGAAAATCGGATTAATCGAAAATCCCAATATCTAATATATTAGAGAGTATATTTTTAGAAAATACAAAAAGTAGGCGGCAATACTTGGCAACCATAAATGTATATCTTTCATGTATTTTTCCTGTAACAAGTAAAAAGTAGGATATTTAGTTTTATGTAATCAGGGCTCAAATCCACACGTGAAATAATCAAATTAGTCATTCCTTTTATCCCCTTATGAGAATATAAAGTTAAGTTGTGTTCAATCATGTTCACACACATCTTTGCGATCACAGGCAGCAGGATTTAAGTACAGCTTGAATAACCAACACATATACATGGTAGGGTTGGCTCTCGTAATCCTAGAGTGGTAATCCCAGAGACTGTAATAACCTGTTTTCACCCTTTCATAAAATAAACCCATGTAAAACTGGCCCTGTGTGGATTTGTGACCCCCTGTCTGAACTTTTCGAATAAATGGCCAGCACAACCTTTTCCCTCTATCACTGCTTCAGTAGTGATGTAGATTTTAGTTGGTGGTGGTGGAAGGGGGGGGGGGGGGGTGGGGGAACAGTGGGCACTTCCATTTCCCCCCATCTATCAGTTCAAAAGACAGATACAGTGGGGGTGGATTGATTTGATGTTTTGATGCCTTGTTTGATGACGGGCAGCTCAAAGTGGAGGATGCCTCTGTGATGTCTCTCCATTGGAGGACATGAAAAGCGTCACCTGGCCCCTGAGCCGAGGGGTTATGGCTGCTAGTGGATTTAAGGGGCTCCCGCTGCGCTGGACGGTGGCTCCCATTGATGCCACATAATCCATTCAGCGTGACCTTTATATTTTTAGAGGCAGCTCCACTTGCCTGTCAGGCTGCCTAGTTAAAACTATGGCAGACATCAAGGTCCTGATCATATACGTTCTATTACGGGACGGTATATCTAATTTATTCAATGTGTACGTCCCGTGAGGGAAATAAGTGCCTTCAATCACCAGCCGAGTAGTCCGATGATCAAAAGAAACACGGAGCGCTCGACGAGCTCATCAGATGAACAAACACATTCTTGCTGGATATCTTTGTGGGTTTCATCATCCGGCATCAAGTGACTGCTGAGGGGAAAAAAAACAAAGCCTTGTTCTCGTCCCTGTCACATCAGCGCTTACAGACTGAATAACAGCCGAGGCCATTACATATTTCCAATCAAATACCGATAATGCGAAGCTGCACTTTATCCTCTGCCCTCTACCCAACCTCCAATTAATGGTTTTTAACCCCACATGAAAATATCACAGGCTTAAAAAAAAAAAGTCGTACAAATAAATAATCTCATAACGTACGCGAGGCGGTATTAGTCATGAGCATCAAACTCCTACCACCTTCTAGATTTGCCTAAACTAGGAGCAAACATAATTGGGATAAATCTCAGTAAGCCACGTAAAAAAAAAACAGAAGGGTGTAAATTGTTACACTGCTGTGTGTTAAGACACTGAAACAGTTGCACAGATCAGACGAACTGCAGCAGCAGGGAAAGAGCAACATTCAGCTCTGCTGTTTTCCTCTGTGACTTGGGGCCACTGAGTTTTTCTCCAGCCATAGTAAATTGGGCGCCTGGGGCAGGAGCCTTAGCCAAGCTTGCATTTCGGAGCCCTCATGGAGGGCATGAGGGATAGAGATATGGCACTGGAGGGGGGGTGGCGGATGGTGGGGGGAGGACTGGAAGTGCAGCAGTTGGGGGGACATCACGCACATGTTTCAACACAAAAGGGACCTGGCTAGTTAGCACGCTAACTATCAAGCTCCACGGCCATCGGTTCTTCTCCGTCTTCCACATCCACCTCGTCACAAACGCGGACTACATCTGCAAGTGTAATCACTCCATTGTACTCTGATTTTCTGCTCTGCTGGACGGCAGCCTGCTTTTCAGCGCCGCCCCCCCCCCCCCCTCGATCCCCTCCTTCTCCCTCAAGTGCCCTCTGCCTGTTCCTGGCTACTCCTTTTTTTGGCCGGTGAGGCCGGTGTGTCTCACAGATTACAGAGCTCCTGGTCGCTCAGGTAACAGGAGTCACTAATCTGGCTGGGGTTGAATTACACATAATTGCCTCGGCACCGTGATTGATTTTAGCCCTGGAAAGGAAAAGACGACGCCCCCCCCCCTAAAGAAAAAACACCCCCCCCTCCCTGCCTCTCTCCAGCGCTCACGAGCGGCAGAGCCAAGACTCTCCATCTAGTAGGAGGCAGGAGGCTTTGAAGAGATCAAAGCCAAGGCCGGGAGCAGTTGCGCGCCCTGGGAATACGGGAGAGAGGCTTTCTGCTCCTCAGCCCTATTTTCTAGCGTCATGTCGGATTGCAGCTGTATTGCATTTCGCCAGTTTTCTTAATGCTCTTGGTTTTGACTTTGACATCAGTGATCCCCCCTTGGTTTCTTCAAAAACAAGGGGAGGGGGGGGGAAAGAAAGTTACTGAGGAAGAAAGAGTGTGAGAGAGAGGGAGAAAGAGAAGGGGTGGGGGGGGGGTAAAGAGATCTACAGACTGATTTTTATTTTCACAACTCCATAATTGGCCGGTTCAAAGGAGAGGAGGGGAGAATGTAGCATTTGTTTTCAATTCCGCAGCCAATATGAAAGGAGCGACAAACTTTTATGGGTTTCCCAGAAATTAAAGACAGGCTTTTTTTCACCGTCAAAGAACTGTTTTTTTTTTATGGCCGAGACCACACATAACGAACGGATAGCAGAGCCCTCCTCTTTGCAGAAAGCTCAACAGCGTAGTGGAGCTCTTACACTACGCCATGCATTTGTTACACAAAGAGAAAGTGATCTGATGATGTTTAGCGCACACACAAAAAAAAAAGGTGGCATGAAGAAAGCTATAGACATCCATTCATTTTAACAGCTCCGTTAATGAAGCCTGGTGGCGAGAAGGCACCCTTTGTACTGCCACTATGTAGGCCCTATACCAACCTCCTACACTGGGGACCATTAATATTTTAGGGCTGTCAGATGCACATTGCATGTGAGTCTCTTTAACACTCACACCCACAGCAGAAAAAGAAATAATGAGCTTCTGAAAAATATGAAACAGCAAAGACGAGGAGGGAGGGGGAAAGAGCGGCGCCAGAGACTGACCAACTTCATAGAAAACAGAGCAGCTATTGATCATCGCTCTGTTTCTTCGCTGGACAAAGTGAGGGCTGTTTTTGAGCTTCTCTGAAGTCTGGACACAGCCGGCTGCATTTGCACCCATGTTTCACTCCTGTGGTCCTATTGTTCCCCATCGCGGCAGTTTACTAGCCGGAACACTGCTCGCCTCTATATAGAGACCTACGAGCTGTCAGGATGAAGTCAATAAAGCTATTCATGTTTTTACTCATTTCACGACTGTGTCGGGGAACAGCGAGGCACTGTGATCCGCTTTGAGGGACCACTGACGAGCTTCAAGCGTAGCTTAAAGACTGACCCAATCGGTCAGTGAAACACGTGCCCTGTTTTTAGATAACAAACAACAAAACAGTTTGCCGAGTGACGACCACTTTACGCACTGTTCCATTTAATTAAGCATAGTCATAACATCACCAACAGTTATGCCAGGTTGCACAACAACATGTCAAAAACGCTCCACACGCCGCCCTCTAGTCTCCTGGTGTGATCCAGCCTTAACAGGAAGTGCACAATCAGGTTTGGGCATAAGGGGACAACCTTGGCGAGGCCCTCCACTGACCCCTGGAGATCAGTGGCTGGTGAGGAGTGAAGTCCTCCGAGCAGGTGTTGTGGGCTCCGTCCACGTAAAGCCTGACTGGCTGGCTCTGGGCGGCGCCGCTCGATTGGTTGAGCTTCATCCAACTCAGTGGGAGGACGGGGAGCGAAGAAAGTGTCATCATCTGTGAGTGCTTCGCTTTGAGCAGCAACGCATGCCCAAAATAAACAGTGGTTGGGGCGAAGTGTGAGTCTGCACGTCATGCTCACAACCATGACTCCCCCGATTGCTTTTTCTCACACACATATAGGAAAACACAAATTCACAGCATTTCCAACACCCAATGATTTAACTTCTTCTTCATCGCTCATTTTTATTCTCATGTCAATTCTTAACCTGCCTCCTTAAAATTGGTTTTAATGTGTTAAAATAAATCAGATAATACTTCAGGAGGTTTTAAGAGTATAAACATATAGAAGTCTAACTATCTCTTTAATGCTCCAATCAATCAGCATGGCCTCGTGTTTGTGGCTCTCCTCTTAAACAAACAGTGCGTATCTCTTAGTCCTGTCACACGATCACTCTGCCGAGCTCCATTTCACGAGATTGAAACCCACCGATAAGGTGATTGCAACCACATGGCGTCATTAGCAGCGTGCATGTAGAATAAATGTGTCAGCCGGCATCACCCATACAGCGCAGGACGAGAGGAGACCTCGGCGTTAATGGTGCTGTTTATGAAACACCACGACTCAGCGCCAGCAGCACTACAAAGGCCGAGTGTTTCTTCTGTGTGAGGTCCCTGCCGCTGTCCTTCATGTGCACACACACACACACACACACACACACACAGTGGGTACTGAAAGTATTCAGACCCCTTTAAATTTTTCACTCTTTGTTTCATTGCAGCCATTTGCTAAAATCAAAACAGTTCATTTTATTTCTCATTAATGTACACTCAGCACCCCATCTTGACAGAAAAAAACAGAAATGTAGAAATTTTTGCAAATTTATTAAAAAAGAAAAACTGAAATATCACATGGTCATAAGTATTCAGACCCTTTGCTGTGACACTCATATTTAACTCACATGCTGTCCATTTCTTCTGATCCTCCTTGAGATGGTTCTACTCCTTCATTGGAGTCCAGCTGTGTTTAATTAAACTGATTGGACTTGATTAGGAAAGGCACACACCTGTCTATATAAGACCTTACAGCTCACAGTGCATGTCAGAGCAAATGAGAATCATGAGGTTGAAGGAACTGCCCAAGGAGCTCAGAGACAGAATTGTGGCAAGGCACAGATCTGGCCAAGGTTACAAAAGAATTTCTGCAGCACTCAAGGTTCCTCAGAGCACAGTGGCCTCCATAATCCTTAAATGGAAGAAGTTTGGGACGACCAGAACTCTTCCTAGACCTGGCCGTCCAGCCAAACTGAGCAATCGTGGAAGAAGAGCCTTGGTGAGAGAGGTAAAGAAGAACCCAAAGATCACTGTGGCTGAGCTCCAGAGATGCAGTAGGGAGATGGAAGAAAGTTCCACAAAGTCAACTATCACTGCAGCCCTCCACCAGTCGGGGCTTTATGGCAGAGTGGCCCGACGGAAGCCTCTCCTCAGTGCAAGACATATGAAAGCCCGCATAGAGTTTGCCAAAAAACACATGAAGGACTCCCAGACTATGAGAAATAAGATTCTCTGGTCTGATGAGACCAAGATTGAACTTTTTGGCGTTAATTCTAAGCGGTATGTGTGGAGAAAACCAGGCACTGCTCATCACCTGCCCAATACAATCCCAACAGTGAAACATGGTGGTGGCAGCATCATGCTATGGGGGTGTTTTTCAGCTGCAGGGACAGGACGACTGGTTGCAATTGAAGGAAAGATTAATGCGGCCAAGTACAGAGATATCCTGGAAGAAAACCTCTTCCAGAGTGCTCTGGACCTCAGACTGGGCCGAAGGTTCACCTTCCAACAAGACAATGACCCTAAGCACACAGCTAAAATAACAAAGGAGTGGCTTCGGAACAACTCTGTGACCATTCTTGACTGGCCCAGCCAGAGCCCTGACCTAAACCCAATTGAGCATCTCTGGAGAGACCTGAAAATGGCTGTCCACCAACGTTCACCATCCAACCTGACGGAACTGGAGAGGATCTGCAAGGAAGAATGGCAGAGGATCCCCAAATCCAGGTGTGAAAAACTTGTTGCATCATTCCCAAGAAGACTCATGGCTGTACTAGCTCAAAAGGGTGCTTCTACTCAATACTGAGCAAAGGGTCTGAATACTTATGACCAGCGGGTTTTACCCACTGTATTTCGCTGTTTGATAGAGCTGCACAGCAGATGACATCAATGTCAGCGTGACTCTTTGATTGGTACTGATTTGGTGTACAGCATGAAATGAGGCAATTATACTTCTGTGTTTTGAGAGCTATATAATCTCCATTTATTTTTAGAGTTAAGACAAACATATAGGCAGTACCGCACTAAAGATGATCATGGCAGTGGGATGATCGTATGGAGTCCAGCTAAAGACAAAAAAATGCTGCGTTCAGCTCTGCTAAACTTCACACAGCATGTCCACCCTATAGTGAGACTTGGGGGAAAAAACTACACAAGGTTGCCATAAGCTGCCATCTAGAACATTATGTGTGGACATGGAAGGCTGCTGGTAAATGTAGTGTTCTCTTTAACAGGGATCTTCCACGGTAGTGCTGGGGGCATGAGCTCAGGACACACATGGCACTGAGGGACACCAGAGCGGTCCCACCAAATCCCGTTAGGTAAGCCTGGGTTAGTGATTCCACGCTGCGAGACACTGGCTAGCACATCCGTCACGTTCTCACTACATCAAAGGGAAGTACAGCTCTTCACCCCCTCCACGAACCCCCTCCTCCTCGCCATGAGGATCTGCAATGGAGGGTCCAAAGGGGGAAAAAAAGGAGATGGAGCTCTCTTAACCCCCCCCCCCCCACCATAGCAGGCAAAACTAGGCTTAAAAAACTCGCGATTCTATCCGTTCCTCTCCTCGAGCTGTTGCTCAAGACCATGAGACTGTTCCAACACAGTCAGGTGAAACACCTTGTGGTATATCGCTGCACTGTCAACATTTCAGAGCCATGAAGAGGCAGTTGTGTCTTTATCTCGTTCCGGTAAGATGTCGTGAGCTAAGAGGTTGTGCGGTTTCTTTAAACCCCACAGATGAGCATGTAAAACAGGTCTTTCTTGTGATTTTAACCAAAAGGTAAACATGTCTGTGACAAACACAATCTGAAAATAGGTTTCAGGTTATTTAAAAATATGCACCGTCCATCACGAGCACGTTGATCTTTATTTAGAAGCTGTCATGTTCACATCCTCGCTCGCTTATTTGAAGGAGAAGACAAAAGCCCGTCAAAGCACCGAACTTCTCTTCTTCCACACATCAGTCCTGAAGCGATGGCACCCTAAACGCTCTGAGGAGTTATACTTAGCAACCATTATCCTCAATACCGTTATCGGCTATTGTGATAATTCTGACCAACATCGTAAAAGTGTTAAAAATGTTCATTTGTTAAAATAAACAAGCACAAAGACAGAGAGAAAACAACACAATTCAAACACGCAAACCCGGTTCTTTAATCAGGGTGTAAGAGGCTAAAAGTTAACACAGCCAGATTTATTCTGGAGAAATTAGGTTTCTTGAAGATACATATGCTTTACTGGGTTTTTAACTGGCTATAAGCATGTTCATGTATGCGTGTCGGGGACCTGGGACAGGACACATTGCTGTTTGCAGTGAGCTGAGGGGACAGAAAAGATCCATCCTCAAAGAGTCCTAAAGTATAATGATTAAATCTCAATTCTGACTAGAACCGAAATAAACATGTATATTTCTACAGCCGAACAGCAATCAGTGAAATGTATACATACCAATCAGAAACAAGTCTTTGCCGTCTCAGTGCACGGTCTGTCCTGTCACTTTGCCATCAGTCCAAATGCCCTAAGGTGTCGTAATATATCACTAAGACACTAGAAACATACCTTTTACATCATTTCTTTTTGTGCGCATGTATACATAAAGCTACTTGAGGCACTAGTCCCAAGCATCATGCTCACTAAACACACAATGGCCCTTTTTTTGCTCCTTCAAGGAAAAGATTTAGCTCACATGATGAACTCTCCAAATCACTAGACTTTGTGCTCAGGGTACCCTGCAGACTCCACATCCTAAAAGAGCTCTAGGATTACGTAAACACGAGGGTATCCGTAACACACCGCTGACTCTTTGAAGTGGTCAACGCGAATGCGCAACTGAACACCATTAGGTGTCTTGACACCAGAGTCTCAGGCTCTTGTGGGTGGAGGCGACCTATCAAGCTGGAAGCCCTAAAATCTGCTGACAATCAGCTACTCCCAGCAGCTCCATCATGACTGGACGGCATGTGCAGGAATGTCATGGTCAATGGAAATCAATCTAAACTACTGGGATTGTGGGGGGGGGGGCGGCGGCGGCAGGGCTGGGGATGGAAGAGAATGAAAGGGAGAATGTGCCTTTGATCTCGGTGAAAACTGATCCCAGGCCTGCAGATACTGTGGCTGCGGTGGCCGGCAGCGAGCTGACATCAGTGAGAAAGCCAGAAGACTCGTGTTCCGTGATTCCTCCACCAAAGCCTCGGCTCTTTTTATTGGATAAGTGAGAGAAACGTATATGAAATGACTACCGTTTTATTGAAGACAGTGTGAGGGGGCGTGTGTGGGGGGAATTGGGTGAAAATAAAATAAAAAAGCAGCCATGGTAAATGAAATGAAAGCTGGGCTTTAAAAGTTTTGGCAGTGAGTACGCTGTCTAGCTGCCTGGCCTAATTCATCTGCAGTGAGGGGTAATTTCCTCTCACACAGTCAGCTGGTCTCCACGCAGACCCCTCTGCGTACGATGGAACAACCGATAAAGATTTGACCAGAAAACAAGCCATAAACAGAGAACGTGAAAAGCATCGCACCCCACATGTCATAAACCGCTCTATTTGTCAACATGAAGAGGTTCAAATCGTGAGGTAATCACGTTTACTCGACAATGTCACGTACTTTCACCCTCTCCGACTTTGGCAGAGAGAGAAGCAATGCAATTTTAACACCATCCCGTGATAGAGTTGCGTGTGAATGAAGTTCCTTTACACACAGCATGTGGCGTCTGCCCCCCAACAATCACATCTGCCTCCAAGAGCCGACTCTCACAACAAGAGCTCACGTTTCCCAACTTTGCGCTGATGAAACTAACGCGTACGAGCTGCAAAAAAAAAAAAAAAAAGCACAAACAAAACCCAGAACATTGTGTGCGAGCGTTTCCTGTGTGAAAGGAACCAAAACCGCAGGCTGGTCGTCTTCCCCAAGTGCAATTCAGAGACTTTGGACAAAACCGGATTAGAGTGGACAGCTGCTGATGTGCCCCATGCGCTCTATGTCTGTCTTGAGAGGAGAAATTTGCAAACGGGACAGACACAGGAAGCCGCCAGTGAGAGACCTGCCAGCTGGCTTGAAATTGATACCATTACAGGGACTATATCTGCAACAACACACGCCGCCCCTGGACGCTATTATGAACTCCAGTGCAGGGACCTGACGTCGCCTTCGGGCCTCCTCGGTCATGCTGGGCTAATTAGAGGGCTTACTCGGGTCATGTATACAGGCAGCACTTAAGGTTTTAACAAGAGGAGAAATACTGTATATCCCATCTCTTAATCTTCTGGAAAGTATGACAGGCATTCAGCATCCAAGGGTCGCATATGGTTGTCAAGGATGTAAATATTGTACAAAGATACTCCGCATCAACACAAACAGTACCAACATTGTATTGTGAGGTTTAAGTTTGTTATTATCAGTCGAGAGATGTGATCTTACCTGAAAAACTTTTATTTATCAATTCTTTCATTACTTTTAATCACCAATTCATATTTTCAGGTCAAAGTTGTTGGTCAGGTGGAGGATGTTTTTTCGCATTGAATTGTTGTATTCCAAACTAAATGTTCTTCTGGTATGATAGTGAATTCAAAGCAACTGATTGGTTCATATTAAATATTTATTTGGTAATATATTGTGCTGCATGCATTTTGACCCAAGAGATTTTGTAAGCTATTTATAAACACGCTATTTTCATTTTTAATATTTTAAAAAGAGGCCATGCAAACAGCCATATATTAGCTGATGACCTTTTCTTAGCCTCATGTAGGGCTGCGACTATAAGGATTATATTCTTATGAGCCTTATCTGATTCTTCTTTAACAAATGTTTGGTATCTAACATTTAAAAACAAGGACATATAACAAGTTATCACCGTTATCTCAAAATTGCTTATTTTGTCTGAGGAACATTCCAAACCACAAAATGAAATATAAGCAAATGCTCGAAAGCCAATGTTAACAATGTCTTCTTTTTTAGGGACATTGAAAATTAGAGCCAGAAATAGGTGCACATTCTGCAATACCATATCTTTTATTTAAGTGCTGATTTGATTAAGTATTACAATATCTTTTTCTGTGATTCTTTAGTGGAATTTGATTTCATTTTTGACTTCATCAATATGAAAAACAAGGGATCGTAATTGAGATGTGTTAAAAGCGAGACCGCGTATTAGAGTCTGTGGACAGGTCAAGCAACAGGTTGCTTTCTTTTCTTCATCCTCAGTTACGTGTTACTTTACAAGTGATATCCCAAACAGCGCCTGAACATCCGTTTAACCTCAGCAGGTGCAACAGGAAGTCAAATCTCTGCAGGTCTATCATCATCCTCCATGTTTGTTGTTGCATTTGACCCCACAAGAGTGTGTTAACGACCAAATGTGTTGCTCCAGACAAGCACTTTCAGCGCGACGTTACCAACTTCTAACTACATCAACAAAAAAAACATAAACCTTAACCCACCAAAGAAAATAAATGTCTTGCCTCAAGTATACTGCCAAATAACACTGATTCAAGAGTTTTTTCTATAAATCCTTGCCACGCAAAATTGGGAAAGGTGGGTACCTTTGTGCCCTTCAGCCGAGTTGTTAGTTTACATTTTGTTAGCCTCAAGCAAAAGCATGTTTTTGACATTGTTACACACACAAGAAAAGCGAGTTGGTACTGACCGTTCTGGGCATGGGCGGCGAGAGGGAGCCATTGTTCATGTAGGAGTCGTTCATGTTGCCCATCATGATGTAGCCCGGGTAGCCCTGGTACGGATGCCCTTTACTGTACAGGTCGTGGAGTTTTCCTGATTAGAAAAAAAAGAAGTGTCAATTTACTGCATGTTTGCAAAAAGGCTTCCTATGAAGCCTTTCTTTTAAATGCATCAACATCAAAACTCTTTGTATTTCTCACCACCCTGGAGCTCAGATAAACAAATCTTACGAATGGCAAAATTCTAAAATTACTTCGGTCAATAAATCAAAGGGTTATTAATGATAAACACTGAGCACAAAGTCTCCCTGCCTCTTCTGAAGCCGTAATGATATCACTGTCGATCGCTTTAACCCGCGCCCTGTTTCGCCTGGGCCTTTTGTTTGTGCCCTTTCTTCCCGTCTTGGAGAGGAGGGGTCGTATTATACAGAAGAACAATGGAGCCCCTCTGTGCCAATTAGCACCAATTAGAAGAACATACAGACTGTGTCAAAACAGGAGACGCCCCGACAGTTCCACTGTGCCTTTGACCTGAGAGGGGGGAGCTTTATTCAAGAGGCCTCAATGCAGCGCCACTCGCCGCTCAACTGCGCGCGGAGTAATAAGGCCCGGGGGGGGGGGATGTTTGTGGTATACAGCCTGATGGCAACATGGATCTTGTTGTGAAGAAAGCCAGTGTTTGACTTGAGGGGGATCCTATTCAGGAACAAAGAGGAGACACACTCTAATGATGACATGCGGTCGCCGGGTCAGAATACAAATACCCAGAGAGCAAAGAGCCCCGGGCGGCAGCAACATGTTGCATGCAACCGTGTGACCAGAGAGCTGGAATAGTTTGTTGTGGTGTTAAAGGAACACAAGAGACAGAAATGTGATTTTTTTTTTTTTTTTTTTTTTTTCTTCCTTTGTAGGATTTTTAATCCTTCTGAAAATGAACACATCTGAAATGGGCATATTCGTTCCTGCTTCCAAGTCTGCAGGCACCCTCATCTACAAGGTAACAGGTACAGTGTGTCCTGACCAGACTTGTATCTGAGATTATCTGTCTGAGTGCAGCAAAAAAAAATAAAAAAACAGGGGCTCTGATAAGAGGAGGATCAACAGTGCAAGAGTGTGACTGATCACTTCTGTGCGGGGAAAACGAGGTTGCACTTTTCCCCCACCGTTCTCTCTTAAAAACCTCAACTTCTCGAGCTGCAACGAATCCTTCTGAAATTCGGAGGCTTCGCTGCAGCTAAACGACGTGCTGGTTGCTCCGATAGAGCATGCTGATATAACGAGCTCTCGCTGAAGGCGGCGTCACTTACCATCCTCCAAATGGTCTCTGTGTTTTTCATGATATGAATCTTGCGGTATTTGGGACTGTCTAGCTGCCTGTGAAAAGAAAAAGAAAAAGAATAAAAAATGTAAATGACGGTGAATCAATTAAGACGGCCTTGAAACGCAGTTACACACACAAACATGCTGATTCGGTCAGACACCCACAAACACTGCTGGGACAAATGCCGTCCCTTTTGCTTGTCACCAAAGCAGAACAAGCTTGCACACGCACACACACACACGCACACACACACACACACACACACACATACACAACCATCTATAGAGAGGTGATGTAGCAGCCTGCATCAAAGCTTCAAAAGAACCACTTAATTAAGCTTCATGTCCTTAAGGAGCTTACAAATTAACTTGTTTTCAATACCATAGGCCCACTCTCAGTTTCATCTCTCAGTTTATGTGTATTTATGTTGGAAATAAAAAAGCCTCTCTGTGCAAAGTGAAATAAAATCATCCCCATGAAAAGAGAAAATGGTGGAGACAGTTTTTGGCTTTACAGAAATAGAAATCCCCTGCTTTTCGCACAGCCATTTCCTTTCTCTTTGCGATTGAGAATTGGGAAGAGGACCTCTTTTTGGAGTTCAGACCCCTCAGGATGGCTTCAAGCTGAGCGAGGGAAGCTTCACTGGATTCCTAATTAACATTCAGCCTCTGTCTCGTGTGTCTCTAGGACATTTTGGTGGTGGATGTGTACAGTCTCGTTCAGGATGTGCCCAAAATTTTATTAACACTGCGGTTAATAACAAAAACAGGCGACTTAACTGTGTGATGGGGAAGCTGCAGCCTGCATCCTGAGGTTGGTGCACGGGTAGTAAACGAAATTAATTCAAACTGTGATGTTTCATGACCACGCTGCGTCTTTATGTGAACTTATAAAATGGCATCTTGCGAGCACAGAATTAAAAGGTAACATTTTTGAAAACATTCAAAATTCATCATTTATAATTCTTTAATTGAGATTAAATTTGCATTTACATACATAATACATTTCTTTTGATTTTACTCTTAATGCCTGCTTTTAATCGGATCGGTGAGGGTGGACCAGATCTAATGCCGCTGTACATGTGTTCAATATTTTTCTCGACCCCAAAAGCATGCAAAATAAATATATAATTGGGGTATTAAACGAACACGACAATTATCAAATACCATGATGATGTCAGAAAAAGATTCACATCTTGGTCACAAAAGAATTGGATGAAATAGATGAATCATCTCGTTTGTCAATAGGTTTTAAGCCAATGTGTCTGCTGTTACCAGCTTCCGAAGGTCAACCTGAACCCCTGCAAATACAGCTGTTAGCCTACTTGTCACTGGCAGCACACAAGGCCCCAATTCCTACATCTTAAATTATATAATTACATTTTTTTTTTTTTGGTTTCCATATCTTACTACACACTAATGAACTACAACTGCCACAGATGTTCAAGTGTGCATTTACACCGATAATGTTTCCAAAAAAGCAAGTTCACTGGGTGCTTAGGATGTAACATAGAGGTTTCTGGAGGTGGAGCTGGTACACCTGAGTCAGTAGACTGCAGTGCTACTGCATCACTAAGCTCATTTTTAAATACAATTTAAAGGTCAAAGTTCAGTTAAGGCTATAAATGCACCTGAACTCAGCTTGTGTTTTTTTTCTATTCTTAGATAAATCTTTATGATAAAAATGCTTATGACGTTATGAAACTGAGCAGGGTCATTTTAGGCCTATTTGCTCTTTAAAGCTCACCCCATCTTTCAAAGCTGTTAAATCAATTGAGTTAAGCCCTGAGTAATGAATTAAAAAAGAGAAGGGGCCAAGAGCTGAACGGAAACCAGGTCTTTAAATGATTAAAACCCCAAAACAACTTTGTTTGCTGGCCTGATGCAGGCATGCTTCTCCTCTCTGCACCTTCTTCATCCACCACATCAGTCACAACACGCAGCATTACTCACGTGGTGGATGTTGTTGTTGGGGCTGCTCTCCGACTCGTTGACCAGAGATGACTTGATGTCCGCCAGGTCTCCCTCCTCCTCCGAGTGGCTGAGCTCGGCGAAGATCTGCTCCTTGTGCGGGTCTCCTTCGTCTTTGAACGCGATCATTTCGTCCGTAGCGCACAGCTCCGGGTCTCCACCGCCGCCTGATAACTGTGGCATTTTCTTTTTTTTGTATTTGTTTTTACTCTGTTTGTTTCACTGAGAAAAACCAAAGACAACACACACACACACACACACACACGCTCGCGCGCGCGCGCGCCAGCACTGTCCGAAACTACAGTGGGGGAGAAAAACTCCCACTAAAATCCCCCCGAAACCCGAGTGAGCAAACGTCTCCCTCTTTGACCGGAGCGTCGAGTCACTGGAAGCGGCGTGCGAACACGCTGCCGGTGTGTTTCTACCGACGCAACAGGAGGAGCGGGGGCTCGTGTCGGCGTCCTTTTCTTTTTCAGCACGACTGTTTGAACTTAAAAAGGGCTGAAAGCTCAGACCCAGAATAACTTGATATGCTAAACTTGAGATGTAAAAGGCTCTCCAGTGCGCGCCTCAATGTCATGAGGGGGGGGTAAAAAAGGAAGACAAACCACGAGTTAAAATAGCATCACTAGTGTTTCAGTCCACACACACAAAACCGACGACGGATATGGTCCAGTAAAAAAAAACGTTAAAAAAAGTGCATTTCTAAAAGTGAGAAATAATATTTCCTCCGTGGTCCAGTGAAGAAGCTGCGTCGTCCTTGAAAGTAGGGGGAACAAAAAACAAAAAAAAGTAGGCTAACAAAACCAAAACACCGTCTGGGGGTGAAAAAGTAAACTGATGGATGTGCAACTGGAACAAAACACAGTTGTAACACCTAGACAAGACAACAAGCAACGCAGTACGCCGCTTTCATGCTTCAAAATACATCCTCGACGCAGGAGGGATAAAAGCAAAAAGTCATAAAACAATCAGAAAAGAAGGTAGAGAGGAGGGGAAAAAAACCTCGCTCGTGTGGACCGACTTCCCACTGCTCCCACACTGCTTCCACAGTGTAATATAACCAGTGTGTGTATGTGTGTTGGTAATGTAGCTGTGCTCCCTCCTCCTCCTCCTCTCTTCAGTCATTGGGAGGAAGGAGAGATGAAAGGGAAGCCGAAACTCTGATTGACACCGCACCGATTGACACTCCTCCTGAGAGAGATTTATACGCGGCTCACAACAAATGGGCAGACGGAAGAAGAAGAAGAAGAAGAAGAAGAAGAAGAAGAAAAGGGAAAGAAGCGGTGAGGCTGACACGCGCAGTGGTGTGATCGGTTAAAACAATCATGATGAATAAAAATTATAGCAGAAATAGAGGGGGGGCAAGACGAGCTTAAACTTGTTTGGCCGACACAGGAGAGGTGAAGTTTAATATAAACGCAAGAATTGGCAACAGTGTTATTTTCTGCGGTAATACCCAACAATCTTGGTTCCCACGTGAGAAGAAGAGAACATATATTTAGGGGTTTGTTCCATTTGTACAAATAATACAAGTAAGGTGTGTATCTGGTTAAACATCATTAACCTATAACAGAATCATATATGTTTATCATTTATATATTTGTGTATTCAGCATTTTTGGTAAAGAGGTGGGTGGGGGGTGTCTGTTTATTGTTACCTCTTTCAATTGCTTTTTTATAAATATCAAGGGCATGCTTGCGGTTTTCTAGTGTTTTCCATTTATTTCTAACAATATGTGCAAATATTAAATGTATGCTATTGCAATCCAACAAAACAATGTTGTATATATAAGTATGTGCCACATTGGCGAGATAATAAAATGTGATGTATTGGTCCAGGGGTCCCAAAACTTCGACATATTAGCTACCTCTATTTATATAAAGTTCTAAGTCTGAGACACCCATCTGATCTATATGATAAAGATGACACATTTTATATTTTCATTCATTTTTAACACACACACACACACACACACACACACACACACACACACACACACACACACACACACACACAGATATACCCCGTTTGGGGAGTAATGATTGGCACACAATAACTCTTTAAAAATACATTCAAATAAATACAAGATAAATACATTGTTTAATAAATTAATAATAGCAAATATGCAACAAAAAAGCAACGAAAATTTGGGAATATTATCAAAAGAAAAGAAGAACTTGAGTCTTGGAGACTCGATTATCTCATGAGAAAAAGAAAATAAACAACAGAAAAAGCAGCAGAAGTGCTGTTCTTTCTGTGCCAGTCTGAGCAGTGAAAGATTGCGTGAGAATCAAAGTTGGGATGGGGAGGCAGATCTTTATAAAGCGCGGAGGTGGGGTTAGCGGGGCGGAGCCGCGGCTGCCTTTGATCTTGCGGCGGCTGGCTCTTTCATCCCCGACTCCCCCCACCACCGCCTCCCTTTTCCACCCCTTCCTCCCTCCTCCTCCTCGCTCTCCCTCGCCTTTGTATGACTAAATTTGGTCCGAGTATGGAGCCGGGCCAACATTTCCACGTGTGCGTTCATCCCAGCTGAGAGAGAGAGAAAAAGAGAGAGAGAGGAAAGAGAGAGAGGGAGAGATGGAGAGAGAAGGGAGAGAAGGGAGAACGAGAGAGAGAGAGAGAGAGAGAGAGAGAGAGAGAGAGAGAGAGAGAGAAGGGGTTCTCTTCCGGGTAAGGATACAGCGGAAAAAAAAGATCAAAGGCAGCAGAGACTGGATTCAAAAGAACCGAGACTGGCTGCATTCCAGAGTATAGCGGAAAGCGCGCGTTCCCACACGCGCCCACACTCACATATACACGGGCACGCACGCACGCACGTGGGATACAAGCACCGACACGCGCGTAAATACAGCGCTGAAAGAGAGAGAGAGTTAATTAGAAATATTTTACACAAGCAGACCTGAACAATCAAACCCTTTCATTAAAAAAAAAAATCCTTTAACATTATATTTCTTGTTTTCCAGCCCGAAAAATTAGAAGAAGAAAAATGTGATACAAGGTATGAACTCTGTTTCCCTTCCTGCTCTGTGCAAAGTGTCGGTTCTGCTTAATTACAGTACTTCTTTAATTTAATTATCCGTCACTTCTTTTGGCACAATCTGAAATGATGCTACCTTCTTCCACCACCACCCTAAAACCACGCTAGGAACAATTTCATTCCATTGAAATATATTTTTATTCTGTGTCTTTAACAGCATTCACCTTGGATATGGTTTTAATCATAAAATTGGGAGGAAGGGGGAATCTGGAAAAAACGAATTTTGGTAGGCCTATTAAGATACTAAAAAGAGACAGTGCAGGCCTGCAGGGCCCGAGGTGAAGAGATCCAAACTGTGAAAAATGAAACAGATTAAACAAATCAGGACTAAATGATTTTTGGCTTAGACTTATTGGCATTGCAATATATTATAAAATACAATATATGCGACGTTGTTAAGGAGACTAAGCATGGTGTTCTGTTCGGGCTCCAAAAACATACTTAACATTGTTTTATCACTTTTACTATTCCAATGAGAATTGAGTATAAATAGGATTTTGAACCAATTTCGTAAAATAGCACTTCTGTTTGGGGTCCACGAGGCTCCAGCTGTAAAACATGGTTTGATTGATCTGATGTATTGATTGGTGATGACAATACTAGCAGTCTATTCCAATTTCTGTAATTTAAGTTGAGCACGGACCCCAAACATGAGTAATGTCACCATTTAAGACAACATGATGAGCATTTGTTGTCTGTGAATGTTTTTGGTTTTTTGCAAACAAATGAAATACAATAACAAAATAGTTCCATATGAAACATGAAAATTCTCCTCTTTTGGTGTAATAACAATGCTTTATGGACTATTCTGTCCATTCTGCACAGTTTGTGGCAAACTTAAATTCAAGGGTTACCCCTTTAATTTAAATAGGTTTAGGAAAATAGCAAAAACAAATATTGTAAAAAATAGGTAGATTTTTATATATGATTATTTTTACACACAAGGCAGTGGGGGACAATGATTAGTAATGCCAATATCAACAAAACAAAAGGGTCAATCAAGATGTAGACATTCCCTTTCCAAAGAAATACTAATATACTAATAAAAGCTGGAAAATAGAGTAATAAAAAAAAACAGACGGTATATTTAGTTAGAAGCACAGATAAGGTAATAGGTATACACTGAAACTCAGTTGAATAATAATTTCCGAGGCACAAATGTCAGGTAATTAAGAAGAAAACCCATTATTGCAAATGTTACTTGTATGATGCACATTGGTCACTAAAGGAAGTAGAAAAAGGTCAATTAAGGTATCAATTTGATCGTGTTTCCTGCATAACCTGAACAAAATAACCTGAATTGCATATCCGGGCCTTGCAAAGGGAAGTCGTTTGTGGAAGTCTTGGGTGAGAGATTCATTATTAAACGCTCTCTGCTGCACAATGAGAGGCAGCTGCAGAAAAGTGAGGAGGGGCCATTTGTTCACCAGGATACTACACTGATGTACATACTTCACTGAGCATATAGATTTCCTTTTTCAAGCTGTTTTTTTTTCCATTTATTTAATGACCATTGTTCGTAGCAGTAGAATAATAACCCGGCATAGATAAAGATGAGGCTTTGTGTGCTGTGTAATAATTCTAGTTTAGTGACTTGATGACAAGGCGGCGAACGACAGCCTCTCTAATGACGACGCTGTCACAACCACTTTACACACTTTCTCTTGACATCGAAATACATTATATTCTCCAGCAAGGCTCGGTGTTTCGTAGCCTCGGTTGTCAAAATAACCAGGAAAGCTGAAGTGGAGGGAAAAGAGATAGAATTAAGGAGCGGAGAGAGAGAAAAAAACAGAGTACATTAGCATTTCTCTCCTAATGAGTTCATAAGAGTGACCCCTCTGGATCTCACATGAAAAGGAAGATTTCCTGCTGCGCTGTGACCTGAATTCAGTATTCTCTCACTTTAGATACTACATTTTGCATGTTATATAAGGAAGGAATATATCAATACACACAGCATAATTTATCATCAGCGGATTTTTATTCCTTATTTCCCTCCTTAAAAAACAGCAGTCAATCTGAAGAATGAAATCATATGCATTGGTCTGCACATGGCGGTGTGAAAGTGCTGATGAAAATAATGTATGTCTAGCATATTTTGTTTTATATCATGTCTCATAAAGTTGGGAGAGCATATCAGTTTAGCAGACAATATGAATTGTGTCAAACAAAATGCTCTTTGTTGGAACAACATTCAGTCAAGGTCCTCTTTAGATCTATTATTGTCTCATCTTTTATCTGTTCTATTTTCATTGCAATGCACAATACTTCAAACAGAAATTACCCTAATTATCTCCTGTTCGCGCTGTGTGCTGTGTATGTGTGTGTGTATGTGTGTGTCTGTGCCTGCGTGTGTGAACGTCCGCCTGTTCAGTGTGATGACTTGTCAATATCAGTTCCTAGATTCACCTGCCAGGTGAGTTCAGTGGTGAAATCCCTACTCTGCTGTTTCTATTCCACCTGCTAGTCATTCATAAAAACTTCCTTGATGTAGAAATTATAGCCCTCGTGCTTGCAGCCAATCTCCACGAAAACGACAGGAAACAAACATCAAATTATGATGAAAAGAGCTTGCAATTAAAGCAGGGAAAAGACACCATTTATCAAACGTGCAAATCAAAAATGGGGGAGGTCTGAGGTGAGTGATTATTTGTGCGGCTCTTTGATTGGTGGAAGATGACTCACCTTCTTGAAGGGGAGGAAAGTGTCTTGTGGGTAAGGTGAGGAAGAGAGAGGCAGACGTGTGATCTGTTGATTTATGGCAACGCTGTCAGGAGGCTGTCTCAGACAAACTGTCATTAAAGTGAAATGATCTCCTTGATGGAAAAGGAGGGGAATTTGTCATACGTATGTGTTTTGGATGTGTCCAATTCTGATAGGAGAGGCTTGAGTATACAAGAAGAACGGAGTAAATCCAAGAATACAGGCAAGGAAACTCACACCATGATAGTGCTGTGAAGGTAATTTATTTTTTACAAATGAGTCTACAGCCATGCTAGCAGCTACCATGACTGATGCTAACATCAGCATGCAACCATGCTCACAATGACACGGTTTACATGGTGATTTTGATCAGGTTTAATGTTTACCATATTTATCACCTTAGTTTAGTGTGTTAGTATGCTAACATTTCCTAATTAGCACTGAACACAAAGTACAGCTGAGGCTGATGGGAATGTCATTTGTTTTTGTGTTGGACAAAAATAATATTTTGACCTCACGATGGTGCCAAATGAAAAGTGAGGGGATTTGTGGTTTTAAATTTCACTTAAAACCACAAAAGTCAACCTCACAGTGGTGCGGGGAGAAAAGTCAGATGATCACCAAAGTATTAAGGATGCATCACATGGGAGCTGTAAATGTCAGAATTTGTGCGAATCCATGTGGTAATGTTGAGCTATTTTACAGGAGAAGAAGTAAATACTTTGGACTGCTGGTGGCGCTAGAGGAAAATGCAGGGGATCCTCTAAGTCAGTGGAATTCATCCTCTGAGGACCGTGAAAATATGTTTAAACTTTCATGGCAATCAATCCAATAGCTGTTGAGATATTTCAACTAAAGTGGTGGACTAACCAAGAGATTGCAATCCATAGAGCCATGCAGCTAACACTACAGTTGAAACAATGTACTTGAAAAACAAGTTTCCTCATGGGGATCCACTCCTCCCCCCACTGTAAAGATTACCAAATCCAATCGGCAGACTCCTCTATTGTCTTACTCACAGAGATAAAGAATGATTCACACCAAGTGGCACCTGACTCCACCCTTCCATCTTTGCCAGCCAGCGAAGCTGACAGAAAAGAGAGAAGCACTGAGTAAGCTCCTCAGAGAAAGAGTGGGAGAGTTAGGGATCACTTTTCCTCTCGCAGGCGAGACGGTATTAACTTACATTCTCCAAGCTTCACAAACCTGAGCGCTGCATGACGCCATCATCGGTGGACAACATTGGACAAACGTGCACAGACATAATCTTTATCTCTGCTCTGACTTCTCCTAAAAACACATCACACGCCGATCGATATTTGCAAGCATTGCATCGCTGCAGCCAAAAGAAAAGTCCTCTGGGGCTATGATATCATGACAGGCAGTCTTTCTCTGCGTGTGCACACGCAGCCCGGTCCCGCTGTCACTCCTGAAGACTAATGGGCAGATTAACACTTGGCTGACCCAGGTGCCTTGAGGGAAACTAATGGTGAAGGTGTTTACCTACAAACTTCACCCAGCTGGGACGGCCACCTTCTCTCCAGCGAACTGTCAGTTTGCAGGAATCTGCTGAGCTTGCCCATCGGCACCATGGGTTGCTGTTGTTGATAGGGAGTCGTTTAACTCTCTGTGTGTGATGATCTGAAATGACCGATCACAAAATGCAACACAGTGGGTACTGAAACATCCATGAGGAAAAAAATAATCGTGTTCATTTTTTTTGTCTTTTTCTAAGTGAAAGTTTCGAGTTTTTTTTCATTCGGTTACGCTGTGGGAAAGGGCAAGGTCTCGACTGCTGTAATTGATCAGGTTAGAGAGGCATGACAAGGCTCCTTTTTATTGCGCAGGGCCTGCATATATGTCCAGATGCCGGCCAAGCTTCACCACCAGCCGTCCTCCACTGTGCACTGCTGTGTTGTGCTACATTCTTCAGGTCCAAAGGGGAAGTGGTCCAGTCCTCTCAGCTCACACTGCTACTCCTTTCATCCCACTGTGTTATTGGAGAAAGCATTGAGCACTGCGTCACGGCCTGCTGGGTCAGGGTCAGGGTTCAGAGCTGACCTGCTAAGAGGTCGCGGGGCCCCATCCAGCCTGTAATCAAGCACACAGCACACCTCACTGACCTCGCTCCGCCGTCTGTGCCCGTCGGCCAGCCTCGACCGGCCTTGGCTGCCTGAGATCAAACACAGAGCGGCAGTACCTCTGGCCATGTGTTATCAGCCTGGGTGTCTCATCACATCAACACGGAGGGCTAAACAGTAAACACAGCCAGACTGCTTTTGCTCACTGTGTGCGTGTGAGTGTGCGAGCTTGTGTACATATCAGTGTGGAAGCCTATGCGTGACTGCACCTGGATGTGAGAAGGTTAGGGCCAGGTATTGTACTGTTTCAGAAAGCGTGCCCCTTTGGAGTGGACCAATTGCTTGGCTCGTGTTGCAGGAAAGAGGCGGCAATGTACTCAGCTGTGTCTCATTTGGTTAGGAGTCGTAAGTGAGGAATCAGCAGATGGCAATGGCATTGTAAAACAGCCAATAAAAGCAGATTTTGGCACTTTCGCGTTGACTCTCGTTGAGTTTGCTGAAGCCGTATGCAAGATTAGCCGTGGACAAACACACACGCGAATGATCATCATGATTCTCCTGGCTGAGATTTAAAAAAATGTTAAAAGAAAAAATGTCAACAATTTTCAGCAACTTTTAACAAGCGTTTTTTTGGCCACTGAGGGTTGCAACATGCTAGAAACACTCCATATAAAGTCAAAATGGCAAGCAGTTGCTTATTTACATTAGCATTTGAAATCATGCTTCAAGCTACTTCGTGACATTAAGTCTAATATTCATTCTTCTTTTAGCTCTGTTTTTAGTCTCTACAAACTCCAGAGGAAAATATCTGGCACTATGTTCCCCGGCTAGTCGACTGTCCGTTTAGTGCTGAGCAGGTGGTATAGAGTGGGTTTTTGGTGCTTTTTCACTGCTGCCCCCTGTGGCTGGAAATGGCACTGATGAGAGCAGTAAAACTAAATCACAGCAAACTTAAAACAAAGCAAAACATTGAGCTAAAAACTCTGATACACACTGCAGAGTGGGATGGTAACGTTCAGTACGATGTTTGTCATGTCTATGAGTGGCCTCTTTGTATATACACACTGATTTGACCCATTGTTAATACAATCGCCACTAAGCAGAGAACCGTTAAATTGCCAAAAAAAAACATAATTTGTCATAAATTCTGAGGTATATTTGCTTGAAAGATAAAATGATGAAAATATGCCATGCACAAATGTAATCTTAGCTTTGCTTTTTAAAACACTGTATTCTCATAACATGTTATATTGACCTCTTCATAATAGATTCCCTCCCTTGCATTTAATTATTTTAGCAGGTCCATACCTTAAGCCAATTTTTTTTTGAAACATGTCTTTTCTTATAAATCTGGAACGTTTTTTTTGTTTGTGTGGGTTTCCATTACAGCTGACGAGGGCCTCTGTAAAGAGCCCAAGCAAGCAATATGTAACCAGGTTGGTAGCGGATTTCCTGTGTGCACCAGCCAGCACCATCAGGATATTAACTGTTAAAACCACTGGAGTGTGATACTTACTCGTGCTGATTGATTCCTTCTAGTCTCACAGCAGAAAAGTCCACAATTCCCAGGAGTTGTTACTAGAGAGGAAAGCATTTCCAGACACAGGCACATGCTGCCAATTTGACAGGTTTAGTTAGGCACCTTGGCTCCGCTCCTTTGTTGTATTTAAAAAGCATCAGATGGGTTTTTTTTTTTTTAGGCTGGCTGTGTTTGACTCTGTTTCAGAGTGGGGAAACAACTCATTTCATTCCTTTGTCTAAGGGTTTTCCACCCCCAACATATCCCAACATGAAGAAATTATTGCAAATGAGTCATTTCTTCTTGGCAGGCCTCAGGCGAGGGAGAAAAAACGAATAGCCATGTTCTCAAGTAGACAAAAGTGATTTACTTATCCTGTCACTGTTTTAATTACCTCTGACAGCAGTGGTGATTACTAATATTACAATTAATTTTCCGTGATATCTTAAATTACATCTTTGAACATAGTTTTGTCCGTAAAAAAGACGTCTCGTGTCACACACATGCAGACACCCACTTTCAAAAGTTCTGTCTGGGATTGTGTGTGAGTAATTGTGTTTTATGGGAAAGATTTTGAAATATTTGTGTTGAGGTCTATGTTTGTGTACATGCCTGACTTCATGTATTTGTAAATGATGTTGCTATTGTTCTTGTCGCTGTGGATAGGGAGATCAAAGACAGGCCTCGTCTCTGTGTAACTGGCCTTCATTTCTGAGCTGACCCTAAACTAAAAATGTTATTTCCCGCCCACACACACGTTCCTCTGAGCTCCAACATGTGGTTGCAGGTAATATTTCTGAAGTGCGATATACAGGCAGTATGTGGGGTCCGAGACGTACCGTCTCCTGTAAAGCTACAGCCTGTTTCGTCTTGTTGCTAATTTTATTACAGCTGAAATATGCGGCAAGTCGTGGCCCAATTTCAGCCAAATTTGAAACAGTAAAATCCCAGAGGATCTATAGTAAAGTGTCTGTGCCAAAATCCTTGTTGCCCTGCCTCGCCCTGCCATCTGCTTTATGAAGCGCAGTCACGAAAAGCCTGCGAGAGTGGTATTTAGTGCCACCACACCTTAAAAAATGTTCTGCAAACATTCATACTATTTTTCCAAATGTCCTTGCACAAAATGTATCAGGAGGGCATTTCATTCAGGGTGTGGCGATCTACTGTTCCTTTTTTTTCTTTCCTGTGTTTGTGCCTTCCCTGTGCTGTTAATGTAATTTGCCCTCCTCTGAATCACTTGACTTGCCCTGGCTTTGACTTGGAGTAATGTTCATAAACAAGCCTCCCTTGTGCATTTCTCTGTTTTCATCTCGATCCAGTGCATTCGCCACCAGGACATTTGATTTGTCTGGGATTGCCAGTGCCTTTGGGGGTCACCTTGTTCAGGAACGACTGTATCAGATACAAAGGCAAAGAGACAGATAGAGGTGAGGGAGAAAACCCTGATAATGATTTAAGAGAGGCCAATCCACCAGAGATGACACTTAAAATGTTCACATATTTCCATAGACAGAAGTCCCGCCCACCACCACCACATAAAACATGTGAAAGTTTCCTCTCTTTGTAGACCGCCACTGGTCCAGGTTCAGACTTAAAAGGCATTCTCAACCTCTTTATCGAGCCTTTGAGCCTCATTTTTATATCGTTCCTTGCTTTAATCCAACACATTCAAAGACTGTTTTAAGGTTATGAGAATTCCTCGGGTCAATGGTAAAACAGCTGATATGGAAAAGTCTAGTTCCTCAACAAACTGTTAAAGGGGAAGAGGTGCAATGCAATTTTGGCAGCCAACGTGTGTTATAATTTTAGCAGTTATGGCAAATGCGGACATTTACCTTCAGTTTCTGTCAAAGAGAATGTTGCTTGAAAACTAAATGGCGTTCATCCTGGTATTTAAAAGAATAGCTCAACATTTTGGGAAGTATGCTTCAGAGCTAGATGAGAAAATGTATACCATCCCTTGTGTTCAATATAAATAAATAGTATGGCTCAAAACACCCATAAAAGTGTAAATTAATGTTTTTTTAACAGTTTTTTATGGATACTTTGTATGGATTAAATAAAACAGATATATCCTGTTAATTAGTGAATTTTGAGGAGCTGATTTTGCTACATTTTAACATTGCCAGGCTAACTGTTCCCCCCCATTTCCAGTCTTTATGCTAAGCTAAACTACTCGGCTGCCGGCTGAAGCCTTACGTTTATAAAACTGACAGAAAATGGTATTGTTTTCTCTTTGAAGTGCAGTTCCCAAAATGTGGAACTATTCCTTTAAAACCATGTAGCTATCTATAGATATTGTAACATCTACTCTGCGAGACATGTTGCTGAAATTTCAAGGCTATATCTCGAGATTCTTAGTATGAGCGCCAGTGCTGATCACCGGGAACCTTTGTCAAGCAGTCTGTTTGCAGAGTGTCGGGTGGAATAACATGACCGCAGACAGAAGAACGATGGACATATTTGCATGTTCCTCTGAAAGAGAGACAGCAGCTCTCCATGCAATGAACTCAGTTACTGAGCCAAACTGCATGAATGGAGACATTATTAGTTATAGTCTGCAGCCAACACTATAACCGGGCTGGGCAGCGTTGACGACCCAGCATGCGTGTTGGAGCAGTGAAAATGTGTTTTAGGCACCCTGAGTGCTGCTGGCTTCGGTGCATTAGCAGATCCGGTCAGATGCTCAGCGTGATCTGTCACAGGGGATCGGGCTGGGTCACAGTGGGGGAAAATGAAATTAATCTTGGTTCAACACAACATTGCACAACTGTTTCTTGTCAATGCTACCACAAATTATTAAATAGGAAGGAGGAAACGAAAGTAAACTATATGCGTTGTGGTTTTTTGATGATGTGAGAGTGATGGGAGGCAAATTCTATGTTCTTGAAATTATGATCAAATGTAATTATTTCTCAGACAAAAACATATTTTCAGCATGGAGTTAAATTCTCCTGGAGAGTCCGATCAAAGCACCTTTTTGATGCATAATTAAAACTACTTAATATATAATTTAACCTTTTTTAGTTGACCATGACAATTTTATGTGGCCTAAATGTAATCCTCCGATGCTTTAAAATTATTCAAGATTATTCAAAAGAAAGGAAAGAAAACAGAAACATAAGCTTCGGTACTTCTTGACTTTCATGTCATTTCTATGCTTGTAATGTACGACTCCCTACTGGTGCAAATAAAAGTGATTGAAAGTTTACGAGTACATCGTGCGAAAACAGACAAAAAAACAACAACATCGTGGAACAGTGAGACCACCACTAAGAATCCTTATCATGAGCGGACATGATGTGAAATCTGTGTGAAAGATGCTCCTCAAAAACAAAGCCTCCCAACATACGCTTCCTATTTTGAGCAGATGACACTGCCTTAGCATACATTACACATGCATATCATCTGGACTAATCAGGCTATTTGTGGGCCTGATTGCAGTGTTGCTCAAGACGGGGTGAGCAGGGGGATCCTTTGTGCCGGAGCTAATGATGTCCCTTTGTGATAGGGCTGGGTGTGAGGGTTGAGGACACTGGAATAGACTCCGAAGAGCTGCTGTGTGGGTCTTAGTGTGACTGGCAGCTGCAGTAATCCTCCCTTTGTGTCTTCAACAGGGCCCCACTGAGCTCCCCTGACAGGGACCGATGTTCCCAACTCCACCAGACAGCCCAGATGGGCCGAGTGACACGGAGGGAGAGAAGGAGGGAGGGAGCCAGAAAGCACCCGAGATGGATGGGGAGAGAGAGTATGGAAGTCAAAAGAGGAGAGGGCAATAAAAATGAAGGAGAGGAGAGGATCAGAAATCGGGGTAAAGAGAAAATCCTAAAGGAGAAAGCGTGGAGGAATGAGGGTCTGTTCCTGAAAGCCTCTTGACAGCTCTGTTGTTGCTGCTAAGACCGGATGGGCTCAGTGGCTTCAGATCAGGGCTGGTTTGTTTGGCCAGCATTTGTTTTTTGTTCCTTTGCGGTCACCCTGAAGCGTGCCTGAGTCAGGAGTCTGATTGGTGGAGGCAGCACAATCAAAATCCATTGTTGCACACGATCACAGCAATACATTCTCTCTCCTACTTTCTACGCTATCACACAAAAGTCACCGTATGTGTACATTGAGCGGCCTAGTCATGACGTCTAACAAGTTTGTTTCTGTGGTTCGTGTTTGTCTCATCTCATTACTCTTGGAGTTGTGGTGTGTGGGTTTCCTCCACGGCTTTCACATGAGTAATATAAGTTGAGGCTCACGCAATAAGCTCCTGTATCACTTTTCACATCTGCCACGACCACATCCTGCTCCACAACGTCACAAGAGATCATCGACAGGACCCCATTTCTCACTTAAATGTGTCTCCTGGGAACACAAAGCCATTAAAAACTGTATTTTGAGTGATTTTCTATACAACTGTTTATTTAAGTGGGGGCAAACATATATACATCTTTCATTTGTCAGTACAGGAAGAAGAGATTTGTGTGTGTGTGTGTTTTACTTTAATGTTGGTGTGGGTTCAGCGTAATATGCAGACAGTGTTAGTATAACAGTAACAGTGATGTTTCTCTCTCCTAAACAAAGTGGTTTTAGTGGTCTGACCTTAACCTTACTGTAGTATAAATGTTTGTATAAAGATATACAAACAACAATGTTAACAGTGGACATTTTCCAGATATCTTTAATATGATCGTTCTCTCAGAAGAGCTCAGGAAAAACAGTTTTCCCCAAAAAGTATTTTGCTGAAGCAAGATAGTTGTATTATATTAAGATAATTGTTATGGGAGATGAGACGATTAACAAACAACATTTACGAAAACTGGCTTAAATTGATGTGTTTCCTGGAGGACCAAACATGACACAGGGATGGATCTGGGGCTAACAGTTACTTTCATTACTTTCCCTCATCTGCCACTTATTTTCCAGAATGGTTGGACTATAAAATACCAGAAATTATTGAAAAATGGAAATTACAATTTCCCAGAACACGAGGCAACATTTTAAAATTGCATGTTTTGTCCGACTAATGCCTCAAACCCAAATATATTCATTTAATTATCAAATTAAAAAGTAGATAATCTAAACATTTGAGAAACTTGAGCGAGATAGCATTTGGCTTTTTGGCTTAAACGTGAAATTGAAATGAATCGATTATTAAAGGAAAGATTTATTTTCTGTCCATCAGCTAATTGATTATTCAACTAATAATTTCAGCTCTAGGTGGAATATTCCATGTTATGAAAAGAAGGGAAGACGAGTGGGATCTTGTTATCTCCTATGAGATTCAACCAACTTTCCATGTAAATCATTAATGCTGAAATTCCAAGTTTATGGACATAAAGTTACCAATGCAATGTTTTTTGTTATTAGAGCAAAAGTGGTGGTATAATTCTACATCAGCCTCACAAGTGTGTCTATTCCCATATGAATTAGAGAGCAGGAGCATCATACAAAATGCTATCATAATATTGAGCATTTAGAGGTAAGCCAGTGGAACCAGGGGAAATAAAAGCCCATCAGTTTCATTTCCATGTTACATCAGTCTGTGTAACGTCAGAATGCTTAGTGAGTTATTTAGCCGAGTGCCTCATAACAGGTGCAATTAGTTTCAAAACAAAAGGAATTTACTTAAAAATGTATCACAAGTTTTACAAAACTGCGTGAGATGACTCACTGAGCAAAGCTTTCCCTTGTTGGTGGAGTCAGAAACCTTAAATGAGCACTCTGTATAAATACATGTCGATCTGTCCCCTTGATTAATTGACAAGTGTTATGATTTAAGAAGGTAAAAGGTACCTGTTTGATTTAGTGAATTTCACTATGAAGGAGTCCTGTCAGTTGACTCGTCTTACAGCGTCTGTTTGAGACGGCTCACTGGTCCATGATGACAATCAATAAATGGTGTAAAGATGTGGTTCAGCAGGCAGCGAGCAACCGTGGAAACAACAGTTTCCGAAAGGCTTAAAAACTAACCCATAAGCAAAGCACCGCACCATGATATTATCTGCTCTTACTGCAGCCAAGATGACAGGTCTTTGATTTTAGTGTGAATGAGCTCTTCACTTGAGACATCAAACAGAACATAAAGCAATGGGGATTTGAGAGTAATACAGACCCTACTAATCTTCTGCTTTGTTCTTAATTTTTGTATTTAACCATTGGCTTGGCACCAGAAAAACTTTGTGTTTATGGCCCCCTAAAATCTATTATTCAGTTCTTACTGTTAAACCCAGGTCAAACAATGTTGTAAATAATGTTAATCGCAGAAGAAACAGCGTGATTTCACCATCAACATTTCGTCAAACAGCACTGTATTTACTCCGGATCCTACAACAAGCTGTTGAGCCTTAAAGCCTTGGTGCTACACTGCGAGGAGAAGGAGTAATTGTCTACATTGAATTGCATGAGTTCAAATGGGAACTCGCTCAAATGTGTTTGGAAGCTAATTGGGAGTCAGAAAACAGCAAACAGCTGCGTTGAAGGGAGCTGGGTCAATGTAAATTAAAAATACCCCAAATTCAGTTTAAATGATATGGAATGCATCTATTTAGACAAGATGGCATGTGTGTGTATGTGTGCATCAAGGCAGTGGTACATTCATTCATTCATGAAACAATCAAACTGAATGTTTTTTGTTCATTTTGCTTCTTTAACCTGACACATTCAGCGAAAAGCTGCAGTGTTCACTGACTGCCCAGCACCAACACGGCAGACAGTCACAGTCTGGTGAACAAAGCATTGAGCCAGAGACAGATTTATACCTCTATAGACCAAAAACAGAGCTCACACTAGCCGCAGTGCCAAATCAATAACCAATAACAGGACTACACCCTACTTCCGGCTCTCTTGCTCGGACCACACCCACCTTCGAACTCGGCCTTCTTTTCGATCTCCACTTCACACCTTTAAAGTTCCTGACTGCGTTTTGCATGGTTATGATGCCAACACGGTGACGACGTCTATCAACAGGCAGAAATATAAACACATGGACAGATGATGAAATTACATTACATGGAGAATAGATATGCAAATGCAGAAAGTATGATTTGCGCTTTAGATGCAAATGGTGACAGGTAGAAATACCTAAATTCAACTTAAATTTTCTAAGAGGTTGTGAAATGTATTTTAACATTTTTTAAAGATAAATCAACAGTTCTCGACAGACTCTTGCCCTCTCCTTCCCTGTTATCCATGTGTGTGTGTGTACCCCTCTGTACGCACACATACATTTGTGCCTGTGTGTGGTGCCAGATGTGTTAAATGAAGGGCAGTGAGTCAACCAAATCTGATGCACTCGGTCTGTAGATTTCCCAGTTTGGGAGCGGATTAGAAACTGGTGAGCTGCACATCCATCTTTCTATCTCTGTCTAATTGGCATGTCATAATTGCCACTCCACAAAGCCCAGGGAAGTCTAGACTCTGAATGACTAGAAATAGGTTTCTTTGCACCCCGTGCATTTTGGTAGCAGTTTTGGCGGGAAATGTGGTGTTTGAGGCCTGCAATTCCATAGTTCTGGAAACCGAAATGCTCAGATCATGGTTACGATTCAACATAGTTAATGCCCATCGGCATCCAGTGACTCACTTCTCCTTTTCCTTGAACTAGAAATATTATATACATGCATGGAGATCTGAAGATAATCAACTGCAGGACTACAAAAAGGCAGCTGACATCCTCAGCACAGAAAAGCGGTATGTAACTATAAGGGTGCAACAAAACTTTCCAGGGAGTATATACTAGTTTCACATAAGTCATATTTGAGCTTGGTCTCAAGTGCAGCTTCGTGAATATGATGAAATGGCCTTTTAAAGTGCTCTCAGAGGAGCCAGCACTTCAAGGGCTTCTTAGAACCCGCACCACTGCCTTGTATCACCCCGGGAGAGGGAGAGAAAACAGGGCCAAAGAGAATGCACGAGACAGCGAGAACACTCCAAAAC
The DNA here is from genome assembly GCF_004355925.1 of Anarrhichthys ocellatus. Taxonomy (NCBI): domain Eukaryota; kingdom Metazoa; phylum Chordata; class Actinopteri; order Perciformes; family Anarhichadidae; genus Anarrhichthys; species Anarrhichthys ocellatus. The sequence continues at coordinate 5,597,288 of NW_022280058.1, read as the reverse complement.
CAAAATGCAAAAGAGTCATAGGGGCTGAGACGAGCAAAGAAGCCCTCACAGAGAAAAAGAAACTCCAAACGAAAGAGCGCGGAGCCCCAATTTTTGTATTTTATTTATTCTGAGCTGATCCTCAGATCAGATGAGATAAGAGCACAGTAAGTTCACTCTCTGCTTGCAGCTGAGTTCAGGAATTTCTTTTTCCAACTTACTGAATGTAGGACTAAAATGAGGACCAAAGGAAGAAGGAGGCAAGAGCAGCATGAGCGTGCCCACTAGCTTTTAGTCAGGAAGCCTAATGAGTTCCTGTGGGATGGAGCCTGGCTGTCAATCTTCCTCATTCTTCTCCAACACTATGCCGTGTCGTCCTGCACACGCAGAACCAAGGGGCATGAAATAATTAGAGACGGCCAACCAGCCACGATGTGACTCGGTTATCTGGCAGAGGAAGGAAGTCACAGAGTGTCTCTCTGGTGTGAGGGGACATTTGAATTTGCTGGATTGCGGTGTTGGAAGACGCCGTACCCGCCTTCTCACGACGACGCTAAAATGTGACAATGAGGTAATGGTGTTACAGCATGTTGCGTAATGTCACCATGATTCCTGACTTATTGTGAGGATGATGAAAGAAAGAGAATGGTGAGCAATGGATTCAGCATATGATGAAAGGGAGCCCCTGCTGATATAGGGCAGCTGTGAGCCTCTTTTTAAAGACGGGATGGCAGAAAACTGAGCAGGGAAGAGGGAGAAACGGATGAGCGCAGAGAAAGAATATCAGGGTTATTGTTCAGCTGATTTCTTCTTTTGAAAAAAGGGGGGCGACGTAGAGCAGATGGGGGGGGGGGGGATACATACAGCTACACGCCTACAATTAAATATTTATCAGTCGTCATCTATACGGTCACCCAGAGCGAGCAGGGGTTGATTATATAGAACATGCAACCAATTAACATTTCAGTACTATCCACATTTGGGCTTAACCTCGTTTTTTGTTTTTTTGGGGCCATGAACGCGAATAGGAAGACACACACACACAGAAGGCGAGGGAGCTGTGGGAGGGAGGGGGGGGCAAAACAAAATGAGCCATCCCCGGCAAAAAAACAAGAAGAGGATTTAGTAACATCTGCATGTGAATAGATGCTGCCTGACATCGACAGCGGCTGTAAGGGCTTTATGTAATTGCTGATGAACAATGTCACAGAACTGGCACACTGGGGGAGGGACGGCTTAGAGGGTCATGTGACGAGAACTATCTTTATATTAGAAGCAGCGTTTGAGCCGTATGACTGTGCAAATCTAAATTTAACTGTTACACCTTCTCAGACGATTCACGGGCCTCTCTGTGAGGTAAATGGGAACCGTGGGTGCCGTTTGTAATGTGTTGTAGTGTGTTTTGAGTCCTAGATACAGTATGAATGGGGTTGCAACTAACGATTATTTTCATTATTGATTAGTCGGCCAATCGTTTTGTCTATGAAATAGTGATGAACATGGTATATTATGGTACCTTCGTCGCTATTGTTACAGTACTTGGTTAAGGTCAGGAAACAATTATGGACTTTGTTAAATCAGTGTTGACCTTCAGGTGGAAACAGGAAACTAACAGTGGTGTCTGTGTGTATTCATATCAACCTCCCCGCTCCGTGGACGTTGTGGCTAAATAAAACATGTAAAACTACTTACCATTTTGCTCCAGATGGACTAAACTTATAATTCTTACAGTATGGACGTAAGCATTTGCCGAATCGACAGATGCTCTGTTTTTTTCTCGGGTGGAAAGTCGCAAGTTAACTATAAGACAGAGAAATGGAGCAAACTTCACACTCGAGGAGCTGGAACAAGGGAATGTTTGGCTTCAAAAAAGACTTAATGATCAAAATTGTTTTGGATTAATTCTCTGTCAGTCGTCTAATTGTTGCAGCATAATTTAAATTGTGCTGTCCTTGGTTTACATTGCTCAGATCCATCCAGAAGCCCAGGCTGAGTGAGCAGCCAGCAAGCCACAAAGGTTAATGGATGGCTTTTTCATTAATTTAGCCCCCCTCACACACTGCTTACATTCCTGACTGTTGGCTAAACTGCCTTCCGTAACTCTCCACAAGTCCTGACACGGAGCAAAAACACCCACGGTCCAAGGTTAATTACATGTCCATCGCTTAACAAAAACACTGCATTGTGTCCCTTTTGGTTTGTGTAAAAAGCTGGCGGGGAAGGGAAAGGAGTGTCTGTGCCACGGGTGGTGGGTTGGGCATCGGCTCAGGGGACAGAGTGCGAGGGTGTAGAGAGCAGCCAAGGTTGACCTACGAGGCGGGGCGGGAGAATTGGCTCGGGATCTGAGGCGGTGGTGTGAGGACGCTGGGGAGCCGCTCTATCTGTGGGCATCGAGCCAGCTGTGATCGACTGTATTTCCCTGTCAGACAGGCCAGTAACACACTTATGCCAAGAGGAGAGGAGAGGAGAAGAGGGGAGTGTATTTGAACCTTACAGAGATGGGGACGTCATAAAGAAAAGATGTGATAAAGACTAAACATGCACATATTGACCCTCAGTAGCCCATTTCTCCTTATCTATCACACAGTTTAGATCAGATTGTTTGACCATGACATGCAGCCTATCGTAACTACTCGAAATTACCAGAGGAGTCAGAACAACGATGTGCCTCTGACTGGCCATAAGTCTGGTACAGTACATCTGTCTACTCTGTAAATACGACACTTACTGAATGTGCATGTCTGTGTATTCTGGAGTAGTGTTCCCTCTGATGTTGCTCCTCCGTTTGTTTGGGGGGAACACCCGTTCCTTATTGTTTGAAACAAGGGTCAAAAGGGTAGAGGGTGTCGTATGTTGTTCATATACCCAAAGCTCTGAAAAACATCTTGTGCACAGAAGATAATAAACAGTGCGCAAATATTCTTATCTTGTACACACAATGTGCATCCAAGTCATAGTCCAACTTTATCTTTTGTACAAAGATAATAACTTCTCTGCACAAAGAATAATAAACACAATTTTAAAGGTTCAGGACTTCAGGGGCTCCATAAAATTATCATTATTGTTTTTTTTGTTTTGTTTTTTTGGCACTGTTCACTTCCAATATTTTTCATCACTTTGAACTTTAGGCATGATTCAAGCTGGTCTCCCGTAACACTGCATGTTATGTCTATTCTCCAATCGGCTGGGACACACTATCTACTTCACTTTGTCTCCATCACCCACAGGAATAGTTCTTAAATGCTCTTGAACTTACTGCAGCTCACATTATGTCTTCTCCTCTACAACCAACACTCCTCTATTTTTTTTTTTTTTTTTGCTTTTCTCCACTTTTTTCTCCCTTTCCAATTTCCCCTCTCGGCTGCTTCCCATTCTCTTCTCCCGTCATTTTCCCCATTTCTCTCCCCTTTCTCCTCGGCCTCTGCTGTCCCCAGGGGGTATGAGACAGGCTAGAAGACTCGCTGTATGTGCCGCTGTCATGGCCTGAGCTCCCTACTTGAGGACCCTTTGATGGTGTTGGGGATTATTCATCCTGTTCGTTGGGCGGTATGCCACTGTCACACAGCGGCAGCAGCAGCAGCGGCAGCATCACATGCATATACAGACTTACACATAACTGCACCAATATTTCCTGCTCAGGAATTTTTACTTTTTCCATCGACACACTTTGATGTTGGAACTGCCGTTGTTATCAAGATACTGTCAAGTTATGCAGATGGTGCAATCATTATTTAATTTATTTTAGACTTTTATTATAGGGCATGAGGCCACTCCCCTCAAATTATCATTATGAACATAAACAACAAACAAAGCTTTTGTTAGTACTCGCAGCTGTATCAAAATGTTTTTGAAGAAGATTACCACCCCTATACCTTTAAGTTAAGTAAAATACCATATGGAGTATTCTATTGTCATTTACACATTAACTAATAGTAACAGCATAAAGACTACGTTATCCATAATGCTGCAGACCAGGAAAAGCTGACACTATGGCCGTGGTTACACTTGTTTTTTCAATGTGACATTTGTCATGCGATCAAGCCAGGACTCATTGACTGTCAAGTCTGTCCGCTCCGAGATCAGATCCTCGCATGGTCTGTGATTGGAATCCGATCAGCCAGACCTGTGGTCTGACTGGAGTGAGGTATAGACAGCATGGAGGCACAATCCGGACAATTAATCAAACGTTTGTCTGCCATCGTCTTCCTCCCACAAGAGAGTTCTTTTACCGAGCAAGAGCAAAGGGAAGAGAGGAGGAAAACTGAGGCTGGAGCACAGCTGAGAACCGAATTAGTGAAGTTTTTTGGCAGCTATTCTTCAATAAAAACACGTCTACTAATAAAAAGACGAAGCAGCAAAAATATTTTATTGTGTAGAATTTATAGGAAATGAAATGTGTTCATCAACAATTTTACAGACGCTCGTTTGACCACAAAATATATCCGATCACTATCTAATCAGGCAGGAAGTATTAAAGTGTCAAGTGTGAACACACATACACGGACATAGCTGTTTCGATCTGGCGCATCAGATCACAGAAGTTGCCACCGAACTGTCCAGACTCAAACTTTATCATCTAGAAGTATTGGTGAACTACACAGTGGGCTAGTCAAACCTTGAGAGATTAGATATGTCAATGAGGAGTCTGAATTTGGCCAAATAACCTCACTGGTAATTGTGTGTGTAAGGTCTAAACATAATCATCTATGTCTAATCAGTACATTTGTGATCGAGAGTAATACATTTCACTCTGTGAAATCCTGAAAAGGCTTTGGACTTTGCATTGGGTTGGGTATGAAGAACCGCTTCTGAACTAAGATCTGTTCCAAATTTGTTAAGAACCCGGGATTTATTATGAAGCGTGTTTATTGATTCCTGCCAGCGAAGTGGACCGACTGTGCTATCATCTTCATCACTGCTTAAGAATGTGTTAACATGCTCAAAAGACATTTGTGATACAGAAAAATACAATCACTGTGCAACAATAATTTCTCTCAAAGAAGTCTGAGGAAGCATTTGAGCTAAACCGACTAGTTGAGCGATTACTCCATTGACAGAAAATGTATCTTCAACTATTTTGACAATCCTTTCATTGTCAACAGTCTCCAGTTCAACTTCTGATGTTAGGATTCACTGCATTTCTTTATCTGATGTGAAAGTTAAGTGAATTCCTCTTGGTTTTGGATGGTTGGTTGGACAAAAAAAAAGCTATTTGGAGACTTTGGAGATTTGAAGACTAAAAGATTGATTAATTGAGATAACAATAGACAGACTTAAGTAAAGAAATCTGGGTATTGAAATGACTTCTTACGGTTGCTCAAACCAGCTGACAATGAAGGTGGCTTTTCTTTGGTTTCTTCTCGTCCTCACATAATAGGCCAAGAAACAGAAAGAACTGCAATCAATAAGCAGGGGACAAACAGAAGCAGAATTCAGCAAATCTAAATGACACCCGGCCCTGCCTCGGCTGGCATCGTTCACGTCACTGTAGCATCTGTATTTACTGAGAACAGATGCTGTAGTTTTCGCTGAGTGTTGGTCAAGAATAAGTGTGCTATGAGTGAATGTTTGCGTGCTGGCTGCAGGGTGTAGCAGCTGGCGACCGGAGCGTAGTTCTCATCCAAACTCCTCCTGTGCGCCAATCTCGAGTTGTTTTATTTTCGTTCTTTTCTTTCAGGGTCCCTAGAGGAATTTGGCAGCATCTTCTTAATGATCCTGAATAGTGTGGCGGTGGCAGTATGTGGGCTGCTGGTGTGTAGGCGATGGAGCAGTGCAGCTCCACAGCACCTCATTAGGCCCAGGACTCCCGAGCTGGAGCCACATTAAAGAGCAGCCATGCCTTTCAACATGTGCCGGCTGGTCTCCCTTCCGCTTTCTACTCTGCTGGAGCAGTCTCTCGCAATTCAGACGCATCCACACATACACAAAATGTAAGGGGGAGAAGGAATGATATGGCGCAGAATGAAGAGGAAGAGAACAAGGGCGACGGCATGAGAAAAAAAGTCATTTGATCCTGGCTATTCTGGTGTTTGGTGTTGATTGATTTTGCTTTTGTGCTGTGGGATTTTAAAAAAACATCATTAAGATATTCAGCATATATTCAGCCAATGATGCTCATGTTTAAATTCAAAATGTACAAGAAAAGTGACATCAGGAAAACAATGGTGGCAGCGACGGATCCTCCTTATATCCCGACTTTCCACGGAGAGGCTCCCTTGCGTGCGCCAGCCAGGCAGGGATCCCAATAATCCAGTAAAGCCCTCCACCTCTTCACACGCTTAACAGAAGTGGAGGGAGCTCCTCCTCCCTCTGTGAAGTTTGGCTACGGAGGCTTCAGGAGGTCAGCCCTGTTGCTATCGTTGTTATATTGATGAAACACTCATCTAGCAATCGTTTCGCAGCCCGCCCAGACTGACAACCCGGCTCGCCTCTGAGAGGAGAGAGATTAAGTTGCATCCTCCGCAAGTGCATAAAAAGAGCAAAAAGGGGTGTTTGCTGAGGATTGGTATTCAAATTGCTGTGGGAATTTTGCTATCTTGTGTTTACAATTTAGACGGGCTTTGCTGTAAACAAGCAAGCAGCTGTTTTGATGATTTGATGAAACGCGTATCTCTTTAAAGTGCTGAAATCAATATCCCATATAATTATAAACATGAGGGCATTCGAGAGCGATGTTCTTCTTTGGTTGGAAGGACATACAGTAAGTCATATTAATGCAGTTTAATTCAATTAGTTCTTTGCTGGGCGTGCCACAGAGGCCCAGAGGGATACTTTGTTGTTGGTGTGCAGCGAGCAAAAAGTGAGCCAAGAGAGGATTGCCAGTTAATATGATGATATGATGAGAACATTTGGTGCCATAACAAGCAGCAAACTGAAAAGTTTTAATTAATGCCAAAACAAGTCTGCGATCTTTCACACACAAAGTTGGCTATACAGCTAGGAGTGAGTGAGAAACCCCAAAGTTTGATAAACGGCTGGAAAAGATGGAAATTATATGGAAATTAAAATCAGACTCTCCATCTGTCTGTCTGTCAAACAAAGAACTCATGTTAGGGACGAAACTCTCCGTGCAAGCAAATTCACGAAAAAAGACGTGATAAAAACACACAAAGGAGAGCCCAAAGGTTTTTCCTCTCCAGCGAGTCCCTGTCACAAGTGACACAAGCACTTATTTTTCTATTTTCACTGTATTTCATTTAAATTTCCATTCTGTGGAATGAATATTTGATCTTTTCCCCCTGAACCTGTCACCGATGGGTCTTTGAAGCTACGAGACGCTGCATTGTGTTTGTGACACTGCGGGATATACAGGAGAAAAAGATCAAACTCCTCCGCGGAGAGAAAACATGAAATGGTAAACACTGTGTCCTGGCGGTTTACCTGTTTGGAGGCTTTGTTTCAAATGTTCTGACCACAAATGTTTCGGGGCAACAGTGTTGTACAATGTTTGCTCTTCTGGAAATGATTGTCTGCTTTAATGTTCTTTTTCCTTACTTGGACTGTGTTTGTTCTGTGAATGCTGCTGTAGTTTGCAGGAAAACTTTTCTCTTTGAGTTCTTCACAGTTCTTCATGTTCGGTTGACTTTTCTTGTTTTTGTGTTATGCACTGCGCATGCACGTGTCTTTGTGTGTGTGTGGGTGCTTGCACGTGTGTGTGCAGTGGCAGCAAGAGCAGCACTGGAGGTCTGCGCAGTAGCAACTTGTGGAATTCCCCTAACTAAGATCAAATGGAGGAAAAAAAAAAGGATATATGGGATCTAACTGCTCGCCAATTAATACATCACCTGCGTCTACGGTAAGATGAAAAGTGATAAGAAGAGATGGGGACAGCCAGGGGTTAAAAGAAAGTGTGAAACAGAGATGGAATGAGCTTTATAGTTTTTTTGGGACTCTTGAATGTGCTCTCATGTTGATCAGCAGCACTCCAACATAACAGGCGTGGAGGAAATATACTCGAAGGTGTGTAACAAAAATGTTGATTCTATGCCCCAGATTATAGGTCTGTGTAAAAATAGAGAAAAATATGATAAACACGGTCTCATAAAGAAGTGCAAATTGAGCACCCTAGTTAGTCATAATTGGCTAATTTTGTTTGTAAGGTCACGATAGCACTTGAAGCCTCTCTGGATCCCTTCCCGCAGAAATGCTACATGCAACACAGGCAACCCTTTTGTGTGCCAGCGAGCACTGATGTGCTTTCTGTTTCCATGCCAACTCACTTTCATCTTTCATCTTTCTTACCAGCTCATCCTACGCTTCAGATGAATTAGGTTTGTTGCAAATTCTTTTGAAGTGCACACACAACCCCCCCCCCCCCCCCCCCCCCCCCCCCCCCCCCCACCCAATACCACCCCACTTCAGCGAAACAAAACAAAAACACTGAGGAGCTACAAATGTAAGCCAGTAATCTTCCTCGTTTCGGCTCCTTGGCTAACCAATGGCACCATGGACAGAGTATTTCCACTTCATTTCAATTTGGAATACATCCCTTGCTCTTTCTACCTCTTGGCTTCCATTTTCTGCTGTTGTGAGCTGCTCTGCGACGCACAATTCATTTCTATTATGGAGACGGTCGCTAAGAGGGTTGCATTGTAGGTTGAGTAATGATCTTCAATTACACTGATGCCTGTACCTAAGGGGCAAAAGGAAGGCGGGGGTCTCTTGAGGATCAAAGGTTTACAACTGAAGAGGACTTCTGTGTCCTTGCAGATGCACTTTCTCAAGATGCTCCAGTGAATTCTGCCTCTGGACACAGAAAAGGCAATTTCCAGGCCCCGGGCTGTGTGTGTCAGTAATAGAGGTGCCGGAAAATCTGGTATCGGCTCGAGCCCTGGCCTTTGAGATATCTGCGATAATCATGTCAACTTAGCCTCTGTCTGCTCCTGCATTTCTCTATATATTTTATATAGCAGCTAAAATATTAAAAAATAAGAGCCACTGTAGGTCTTTGTCAGGGCATTACATTAATTATTCATTTTATTTTAGTTTTAAAGGAGGAACAAAGAAATTTCTAGTTGTCGTTGTGAAGAGTAAATAAGAAGCTGCTGATTTCCAGAAGACTTTCATTGAAACAACAGCTAAAAGTCATTTAAATCCATTTAAACCCAAGTAGATATAAATGTATTATTGGAGACTTCATTCTCCATATTTGTTGGCTTGTTTGCCCCTAAATTATAATTACACATTAAGACAAATTTTACATTCATGCAAGCACAGCTGACCTGCTGATTAGAAATACTATTAATATTGTTTTGCTGTAATTAGTTGGAATTAATCATTTAAAGGCTAACAATGAAACACCATTTTCGCTGTTATCAGTCCCCATAGAAAGGAGAAAGAAATGTTATCGTTACATGTCAGTTGCATGTCAGTTGCATGTCACAAACTATACGGCCGTTTAAATATGTTACCCTTCATGATTTTGGTTCACTCCCACCGCTCTAGTGACAAAGCACTAAAATCCCACTATGCTACCCTCACCGCACCAAACGGCAGACAGACAAAGGGTGTGACTAGATGGTGAACACAGTGAAGCATTCAGCAGTTAAAGAGGCAGATATTTCGCTCAGGCTTTGGTGAAGACCAATAAAGAAGCTAAAAGGAGAGAGAATATTGGACTTATATTCATAAAGTGGACAGAAACACGACTCCACATGAATGCGATTAATGCTATGTGTAAATAAATATACAAACTGCTTTCTTAAACTAAGGTGATAACATGTTCTCCTGCCCCCAAGTGGACAAAAATCTATTAATACTGCTTACACAAATATGATCTTAAAAAGCTTTGTGTGTGCGTGAGTGTAAGTGTGTCTTTAATCTTTAATATCTGAGCTTCATTATGAATAATTAAAACACTCTACATGTGGTGTTCATAGCCTGTTGTAGATTTACAGCTCCATGACACACAATCATCAGTTCAAGAATTGAAATATGGAATTCCAGCGGTTGCAACTGATCAAATCTGCCTTTGAAGCCGAGTAAAAGTCATGGAAAACAATTAAATTGGCAATTAAAAGCCACAGAAATGTTATGGTAGTTGAAACAGGAAACCTATTGCCAGAAAGCCAAAACACTCACACAGCCTTCATTCCCACAGCCATCAGTCTTTATAGAGCAACACAGTAGACATCCAAGTCAGTCAGTGTTCGTCACTGTTCACGTGGTGAATCACAAAAAACAGACGAAGGCTTATTTCTAAGGTAAATTCAATGATCGTATAAATTGAATCTAAACTTCATTTCAAAACACAAAGACACAATTTTGCCAGATATGATGTACACATAGTGTCTGTCTCTCTCATATTGAGTTTCTCCAAACTTTTCATCAGTCCTAGCTGCAATGTTTGTCCCTGGTGACATCAAACATGCTTCATGGTATCTGGGTGTTTGTTTGAAGTCCTCTCGACTCAAGGAAAAGAAGGAGAAATAAAAAAAACTCGCTATCTGGAGTTTCAATGTATCTAGAAATGAAGGTGCTGATTTCTTTTTGCTTGTATGAAGCCAACTTTGAGTAACTGAAGTTTAAGAGAGAAGTGAAGAGAAAAATAAAGTCTTGAGGTTATCTAAAGGTGAGCCAAAGAAAAAGGAAAAGAAAAGAAAAGAAAAGCAGTTGAGGAAAAAATCAGACTCTACAAAACTTGTGTTTGCTTGCAAACGAAAACTCATGCAGGTCAACAAATCAGAGCACACACTGTAAAAACATTTACAGTCTCCCAGCCAGAGAGACTTCAATCCATTCATCAACGCTAATGTTGGCAAAGCAGTTTGCATCTTGGTTGTCGTGACTGGACCCGCCTGCTTCTCTGTGATTTATTCTACCCATAATGTTCAGCCTCTAATTATTTTCCTATTTGCTTTAAAACACAGACAGCATATGAGCGGGATGGAGAAGCATAAACACGAGAGGAAGGGTAGATTGAGATTAATAAAATACTAGAGTTACCGCCTGTTGCAGTTTCCATCCATGTCTGTCCAAAATGTCATCACTTCATAATTGTATCCTATTAGACATTGAATTTGTCATAATTAGCATATCAATTCTCGAAGTCATTGTGAGGTCACAGTGACATTGACCTTAGACCGCCAAAATCGAATCAGTTCATGCTTGACGGTGGACGTTTATGCCAAATTTGAAGAAATCTGCGTGAGGCTTTTCTGAGATATTAAGAGAATGGTATGCACGTGAGATCACAGTAACGTACTGATGGACAGACGCACAACCTCCTCCAGCTGTGGCCGTCACCGGCGCGGAGGCATATTAACGCCACGGTGACCACTGTCACACAAAAAGAGATGCATGTAAACCAGCGGAAAAGGCCATCATGTCCAAAGATCAGCCCATTTAACGCCTGATAACGCCTCATAGCTTGTGAGGAAATTAGAGACATTAAAATTCCTTGGTCAGCCTTTCAAAACTGGGATGCTGTGGTAATTTACTTGATTGGAATGCAATTTGAAGGTTCAATTAATTCCAGGCTGATTTAGGAATACATGACAGGAAGACTGATTTATTTAGGTTAAGCTTCCATCGGTGGCGTGCGGAAGAGTAAGGAGGCTTTAACAGAATGATATTTCATAGCGCAGAAGTGAAAAATATTCAAGCGCCTTGAAAAGGCGTTAAAGGAGCATGAAAGGAGCCAAGGGTGATACTATACCCCTACAACATTTGGTTAATTGGAGATTGGTCACGGGCTGTAATATTTAACTGTAATCTGAAAGGCCTGTGAAAGCAGGAGTGTGCAGTGAGAGAGAGAGAGAGAGATCAGCACAAGCTGTGAGGAGCAGCCAGTGATAAGATTAAACCCATTCACGTCCTATAATGAAAAATGAGCGGCACCGGCTCCTTTTTATCGGCCTCATTTCTTACATCGTCACTCCTCTAGGTTGTTTTCATGTAAATGACTGAAGAAGAGACGCCACAACAACGCGTTACATACTCGCGCCCTGGCATAACGCGCGACGACATACATTCAATATGGTGTCGAAATACCGGGGAGGAATCAGAGGTGGGGAAATAAGAGCATAAATATCAGCCCTGGCCTTATTTTCTGCCTGTTCCTCCGCGTAACCAAACTGACTCATTATGAACTTCAAAGACACAGATAGGAGTTTTAATTAAGAGAAATGCTGCGGAGCAGTGGAGATAAGTAACACCCCCCTCCCCCATTTTCCCTCCCCCGTCCTCCTCCACATCCCCCCACATCTCCACCCCTCGGTACACAGACAACATCATTAGGACAGTACAGAGGCTGGTGGTGCGCAGCAGCCAACCGGCGTCCCACCGCATGAAACCCAAAGCGCCGCGTGGCTTCTATGTGGTAATCCTCACATCACAGGTCCTTTGTAGTGATGTGGAGTGACACTGTGCATGTTTCAGTATACACATGCAAACATAAACACAGGATTATCTGGCACCAGCAGAAAGCAGCGGCGGTTCCACCGGTACTATCAGTCAGCCGTGCCGTACGTGAAACAGAACCAAGAGGCTTTGGGAGGCTCTGTTTTCCAGAGCAGCATCCTTTTTTTTTGGGGGGGGGGGGGGGGGGGGGTCTTGTTCAGATTATGTAACTCCGCAAAGGTCGCTGCTCATCCATTTTGTCAACCTTTTACCAAAGCGGGGTGATAAGATCAAATCAGATCATTTTTAGCCGGTGGTAAGTTGTGATGAGATTTTAGTGACCATGCGGTTGACAGTGTTTGGCTACCAGCTGTATAATCAGGCTGCAACTATCGATTATTTTAATTATCTATTCATCTTCCATGTATTTGTCTGTATTATTGACAAGCAGTGAAACATGCTTGTCACATTTGTCCAACAAACGATCCAAAACTCAATAATATTCAATTTGCAATAATGTAATACAATGAAAAGCAAAACAAATCTTTTGGGTGCATTTCTGTTTTAAAATAACTTAAACTATTAGTTTATTAACAAAGTCGTTGCAGATACATTTTCTGGCAATTGCTGCAGCTCAAACAAACAATATCAATTTGGTCCCTGATCTCAATTCAACTTTCTACATTTATCAAATACCGATTTAATTCATGTACAGTACAAATACCTACAACTATATTTGTATCTTTGTCTTTCATGGCTGATGTTTGAAAACTTTGCGCCTCCACTCCTGGTGATTCTCGTGTTGTCAGATCATTTGAAGAAAACGCGAAGAGTTGAGACACCATCAAACTCTGGAGGGGCTCATAAAAGCCCTTGTTAAACCCATCGGATAATGTCAAAATGCATCGTCATCAAAGCAAAACCCACACTGTTTGACGTACTGTAGATCCTAAAAAAAGAAGTTGTGCTTTGGAGACACAAAGTTTTCACATTACAATAATGTACTTATTATACACAAATTAAACTTTTATTCTACCCAGGAGGTCAGACAAAAGACGGATAGCTATAACGACACAAAGCGTCATGAGAGGAGGATAACGACGAGGGAAATAAACATGCCATGACTTAAATTGCTTTCTTACGCCTAATTAGCCAACGATCACACCTAATCTTACATCACACTATCTACCCTGCCAAGCCAGGTGAGCTGCGCCGTCGCTCGTGTCTCAGGTGGATCCCCTCCGAGTAGACTGGGTGAGCTCCCAGACCGCCCACACGCCCCCGGGCCCGCTGTGCGGCGGAGATCAGTAGCAGCAGAGAGAAATCTGCCCCCTCTGGGGGAAGGCCTGATGTCGGAGAGATTAATTGCAGACTACGGAGCCACAGCATGCTGGGAGCACACATCGCTTGCAGGCTGAAATATATTCATCTGCATACACACACACACACACACACACACACACACACACACACACACAATCTGCCTCTCCCCCTCACAGGCGGGATCCATCAGCATGTTGAATCCCAGATGAATATCAACCCCCTTCCCCCCCAGAGGTGCTGCTCCTTTGTCTCCAGGTAGCGCTGCCTGGCGTTCTGCCCACCGCCTCCCGCTTTCATGTGGCCAAGGGAATTATCCCTCCTTTGGTGTGTGTGTGCTCAAGTGTTGGTGTGTATGGTTTGCACTAGAGTGTGACGCCTTCACAGGTACTCTCTTTCATATCTGTTTTCTGTTCTGGCAACTGGCCAGCCAGCCTACCTCACAGGTGGCTGGCTGGCTGGCTGTGTTTTTTCCCCGGAGGCTCCTGAGCAAGGCAGCGCCGTGGCTGAGGCCGCAGCCAGCCGACGATTATGAGAAGAGCAGCCAGAGGAGGGACATAACTCTCAGACTGCTGCACTCTAGTTAGCGGTAGAGGGTTAGGAAGTGGTTTGCCATGTGTGTGTTGCGTGTGTACGTGTGTACAAGTACAGTAAATCACTGAGGCTTTTTTCATGTACACAGCGTGGCCCTGAATCTAAAAGAGTTTTCCTGTGTGCTCATGCATGTCTGTGTGTGTTTGCGTTTCCCCCATGTTTAGTTTTATTTGTACAAGGAGAGAAATTGAAGGCACAAACCCACAATGTGCCGTGCTGCTTATTTTGGGGAAACATAACAACTGGTATTTCCCACTCTTCAAAGAAAGCTGTATAATACTTGGTTTGGCTGTCTTCTGAGCGTGCTTTGCGGAGATCCCCACTGTGAATCCAGCTTAAATGCTTTTCCATCCCGCAAACTCCTCTCTGAGCACAGCGGCTGACTGAACCTTGAAGATGGCTCTAGAGTCTGAGCTAACTTTTCACAACAAAGATCATCGGGAGCTTTGGTAGTGCCATTAGGTGTGTGTGTGTGTGAGCTTTAGTGTTATCTTTGGGCCGCTACAAGTCTGGCTCTGTGTGTGAGTGCGTGTCTGAGTGAGTGTGTGTGTGTGTGTGTGGTGGCTGCAGTCCCACCACTTCTTTTAATCGCTCTATAAACTGGTTCAGGTGATTCAGACATTCTGATAGAATGAAAAAAAGAAAAATCGAATCACTACAAAGAAAAATGTTGTTTTTGGGGAGCTATTGCAAGTTAATTGTCGTCAAATTGTTGACATTTATGTCATGACCATGAGTTGAACTTAAAAAATGAAGTGCTGGCTAACTGCATATTAAAAAAGGACTAAACTACTGGGCTGCCAGTTCAGCGTTTCCTGGCAGTGTGTGTGACTCACCAGCTCCTCTCACCAGTCTTTACTGGAATCCTACAAGCTTTCAGTAAAATCAGTACCTGTTGGTGCTGTGCACTGTGTGTGTGTGTGTGTGTGTGTGTTCAGCCTCTCCCTGATGACCCAGCCCCAAAGCAGTGCAGGTATGTTTACGCTGCAGCAGAATGGGCCTGCAGGATCGGCAGCAGGTGGACCCTGTCTCTATAGTGACTCCAGCTGGGTCCCATTTGTTGATACTGGGCTGCAGGATCCAGCCTCTCAAACTCCAAATCCCCACATTTAAGTACGAAGTTTGTCTGAATGGCCTTTCCACATTAAGTACACTTATTCCAGTACTAAAAGTGGGAGGAAAAAGTAGTCACATTTTGAGGTACTTAACTTGAGTTATTCTTTTACTCCACCACATTTCAGTTTAGTCCCAAGATGCTTTGCAGAAAGCGTTCACCTAAGATTCAGATGAAGTAAAGTATATAATCAGGTTGATCAGCTACATTACAATTGTGTTCATGCATCAGTAAAAGCAATCCATTGATAAAATATCAAATAATATAATACAAACAGGAGCAAAATTTGCTTTTGATTTCTTTACTTACATTTTGTAATGAAAGACTTTTGTTGTATTGATACTTTGACTAAATTGAAAGGTTCTAATACTTCTATCGCTTCTTAATTGTTAAGATGGGCTGCTTTTCCTGTTACATATCAATGGAAATAAATTAATTAGTAATTTAAATATGGTCGTGTTTTGGACTATTGGTTCAGACTAATTATGCAATCTGAAGATGTCAGCTTTGGCTCTGGGAAATTGTGATGGACAATTTTCCCAATTTTCAAATTCTATAAAAAGAAACAAATTTGCAGATCTTTTTAAAAGCAAAACAAAAACAACAGATACATAATGAAAACAGCCATTCATTGCAGTCATGAAATAAAAACCAAACATCTTTTAACATCCTTCACATCTGCAGTGAGCTTTATGCTCAGAGCCTATAAGGAGAAAATAAACCCATTTAGGCTCGATCTTATAGACATTCAGGAGAAATTGCCAAATAATGCAAAACAGATCCAATTCATGTCTTGGCAAACCAAAAACCACTACACCTACCCTCATGATAGTTTCATTTAAAGAAAAAAATCAATTTTTAGATTCTGTAATATCACACAGGATACGAAAAGCTGGACGCCTCATCACTTTAGTGCCGAAAGTCAATATTTCTTCCAAAATAGAAATCCATTCTCCCACCTCCCCCCGCTCCCTTTGATGTGAGGGTGTCTGGGTCTTACATCAGACATCAGGGTCAAAGCCTGAAAAGGCAAGTCAATTTACAGACGGACATCAGAGGGAGAGGCTTCTCCTGCACAGGTAGTGCCAAGAGAGTCGGGGCTGCAGCTCCACAACCTCCTCATCTGTCAAATTTGAATGGAACAGACAGCTCGGACAGCTCGGCTAAAGCAGCTTCATTGTTACGTTCGTTACACACATCGATTTACGAGCAAGGGCGCAAACAGTTCAGATTGAGGTCCTGGAGCGTGGGTTGACTACGGTGTTGTCTTCACCAGCAGCCATAAAGGTTTCGGTACATCAAAGCCCCAAGAGAGCATGCTCCAACAGCCAGTAAACAGCTTCATGGTATTAGCAATTTGCCCATGTGCCTTTATCTTCACGGCTCTTAAATATCATTCATTCACAGAGGCACGAGAGGGCTGTGATAGGAAGTGAGAGCTCTACTATAGCAACAGCGGTTGGTCCAGAGTGGCTGATTTCTAACCTGATGTAGCATAAGGTGCATTACACAAACAAAGCAAATCTTGTTTACATGCCTGCGGGTATATTGGAATTTGAGTTTGACCAAAGTCAAGATTTAACTTTTCTGCTTTGATCTGCATGAGGAGTATTCAAACCACTGTAAGCGAGAAAGAAACACATATTTTGCTTTGAACTGCATTGAAGTCAAACGTAATATATGTCTTTGTATGAGGAGTTGTCAGACATCAAATAAATGCTGGAGCTAGTAATAATGCTTTTTTTTTCTTCTCAGTAGAATGTTTTAATCTGAACCCTACAGGAATAGAGTCTGTTTTAGAGAATTAATTGCTTTGACTGTTAAAAAAATATTTAATTTCTTGACCAAAGCTCTTTGAAAATATGAAATGTGCCTGCACAAAAATCTCTGAAGTGTTTGGCAATATCAAATTTCTGCGCATAAGAAAACTCAATTACACACTGCTAACATACTGCATTTCATTTTGCTGCATTTATTTATGTTTACCATTTGTTGATGCACCCAAAATGAGATTGCATTAACGTTTCAGAGATTGTGTGCATACATGTCTTTTATTCTGAATACACTGTGGCATGAAATTTGAATGTCTCAGTGTTCAAAGCAGTTTTTCCACACTGATTCCTTTCCTGGGGGATAGAATGGACATAGTTCTCTTGTAGCTGATGCAAAACAAATATGCATTATTACTGGCCAGAGGCCTCACATAAATCTATCGATCGTAGGTAACATCAACACATTTAAAGTCTTCTTTAGTGAGTTTTACTTCTGACTTCTGTGTGATGCAGATTTTACTATATAAAAAGGAGGAGAGCAACATGTACTATTAAAAGGCAAGACCTCAAATAAACAACTCTCCCTGCAATATAATGATCTGGCAGGCAAACATCAAATACAAACATGGAAGAAAGACAGAGGCAAACACAGCTCCAACACAGCTTCTGTATGTGCCATTACATGCAGCAGAGATCATTAAGCTGAGTATGTGAGGAGAGATAAAGGCCCCTGTATTGAGGGGTTTTCCCCCTGCTAGCATACTGTCTGAACATGACACCCAGTGTCTTTGAATACTGTACAGATGCATGGCTGAGGGCGTTTTCTCGTCAGGCCTCAGATCCTAGATCCTGTCTTCTTTCCACACACAGATTGAAGTTCCGTCTCTTTTCTGTTTTTACTAGTATGCTAGTTAAACGATACATACAGCGATTGAAATATGCCTTTGATAGGGATTCAGAATTGATTTATGGCCATACTTTTATCACCGCTCGCTCATAACCTGCTGCCCCAAGCACTCTATCCTGTGGAGAGGTTTTTGGGGAGGAAACCACCTGCTTTGATTTATAACCCCCGTGGATTGAAAGTTGTAGTCTGGACGGCAGTGTGTGAAATCCCTGACATGTCTTCTGGGTTCAGTCGCACTGCTGGGTTCTGATGACTGATGAGATAACTGGTAAGAATTGAAAGATAATGTGTGATCCAAAGCAAGGTGGCAAATGCTTGTTGAAGACACACAACCTGTAAAGGGCGGGAGAATATGAAGTGTAGCACACAGGAATGAATCTTCATGATCTTTTCGCCACCTGAGGGCACAGATAACTGCATGAGGCAAGAAGGTTTGGCTATACAACATACGTGATTCTGAAATAACTGTCAAAGCATATCCCAGCGAAGAGGTCCTGCTGTTTTGTTCGAACAGATACAGGCAGAGCGGGAGCTACTTTCTAGACTCCTGAAGAAAAGCAACATTTAGAAAAAGAGACGAGTGGTAAATTGAGATTATTTCTGAGGAGTTTAAAATGAGAGTTTTTTTGTGATTTGATATTCTATGTTATGTCTCTTGTTACAATATTGCCTTTTTGGTTTGGTATAAAAAATGTTATGCTTTGCTTATTTGGTGTTACTTTTTCCCCATAACAACTTATAATAATAGATAAATAGACAGAGGCCTCTAATAGGTAGTGTATATACAGGTATGTATGACAGCTATTTAGCCTACGCCCTGTATGGATCTTGGAGTCGCATGATTTGTATTGTTTATTCCCTTTGTAGAAGTTAATTTTCTTCATTTAACTTTGTTGTATATTTGTTTATTTTTGTACACATGTAGCCTAGATTTATTTATTTGTGTCTATGCTTAATGCATTTTCTTATCATGTGTATTTGCAACAGGGGTGGTAAATCACGTGTGTGCACACATTATTGGTTTTATTTTATTGGGTACATATTTAACTGGTATGTTCCTGTGCATACCATTATCATCTTTATGAACCTTTCTGTACTCTTTTTATACTATGTACATAGTTTTGATATACTATCGGTACAGATATTTACTGAAATATACTATGTATTATAGTATATACTAGTATATACATATACTATGATTATATGCATTATGGGTATTTAAGATGGCCACTCTCTGTACTTATCAGAAGTCTGAGGAAGAACCGGGTGCTCAAAACATTACACTGCAATGAATGTTCTTTAAACCGGAGCTACTAGGCGTATATATCTGTTTTAATTAAGGAATGCAACAAGGGCTGGCTGAACTTGAGCCGGCAACTTTCAGCATCATAAACTCGAGCACCACCTCATTATAATTATCATTATTGCTGCTACTACTGTGACTACTGATGTTGTTATTGTTGCCACTATTAATCCTATTATTATTTTTCATGTAAAACCTACTAATTCAATTTTTTACATTTTTATTGTTCATTTTTGCCCCCGTTGTTTCATACACAATACACCAATACATCATGTAATGGCAATAAAATGGATTTATGCTTTGTTTTGTCTGTGTTAAGTCAACAGTTGTTTGTAATACTGAGCTACAGATGGGATTTCCTCCAGTGAAACACACTGGCAATAACCCGACAGGGGCTTCCGATACTCTGGGATCTGCATTGGAAATGCAGTTCGTCTCCTAGGGCTACAGGCCCTCCTCCATTGTTTCACGGCTATCTTGACACCCACTCACCAGAATGGAGGCATATACCGCAATGAACCCTGGGATCTGTGATCCTGCCACCGATAGGCACAGCAGTGCCACAGATTCCATTAAGCTCCAAATTAAAGCAGGCACATCAAAGGGCCTGTGTGGAGGCAGCATGGAGATGTGACAGTGAGAGGGGGAACGAAAATGAGTGAGGGGAGAATAAAGAAAAAAAAGAAGAAGCCTCATTTACGCAACCCCCGAACGTGACAGAGTGTAATCCAAATCAATATCTGTGAGTGGTAGAGTGTTGTTACAATGCTAGTGTGGAACATATTAGCGTAAGATGAAAGCATCAAATTATGTCTTTTATATCACGAGAAATAATTGGAAAAATCTGGGAGAGATGGCATACATTTTTGCTAACATGCAAATGTTATACTGTATATTCAACCGACCACAAGTGAACTGGAAGCAGTAGCTTTCTTTAGCTCGGTGATATTTTACAACCAAAGTTTCAATGATACTTGACTGACAGCTCAATGTAGACCGTTCTCTCACTTTACCAGCCAAAGCAAACAGACATTATGTGCAATAACAACAGTGAAATTGATTTACTTAACTTGAAGACGCGCCCACATTTCCACACAGTTTTTGACAGCAGGCATAAACATTTACACAATGGTATTAGCTTTATCTAGGATCTATACAGTACATCTTATTGCATTAACTGTTCATATGATCCATCTCAGAAGCCTTTTTTTTCCCAGTCGATATCTGAGAGGCTTTATCTGTGTCCTCCATGCAGAGCGTAGAGTAAAGGGGGGACCACTGGGATCATATTGTCTCGATAGATAATCTCTATTTATTTTTCTGTCCAGGGTGGAAAATTTGCAACGAATCCCTCGGGTTTCTGTTCGTGTTTTATCACTTCGAGATTCTCCACAAGATGTTACTTGTTATTGGGGAATGGGAAGGACTGTACGTGATACCGCCCGCATAATTCCCAAGGCCTGTCCTTGAGTCTCTGCTGCTCAAACAACACAGGGAGCCTCGGAGCATCTCTCTACGGCTTTGAATGGCAGAAAAGGAGCAAAGAAGGTTATTGGGCTGGGGGGGGGGGGGGGGGGGGGGGGG